>NW_026000068.1:4036921-4089250 GCF_001458135.2 Marmota marmota marmota | reverse complement strand
GGGGGGGGGGGGGGGGACTTCCCGCATTCTATTTTCATAAAACTATACTCATATTTATTTGTTACCATATTTTATCACACGTAACATGCATTCTAACTTCCAAGTTGTTAAAATAATAAAATAAATAGACCCATAAGAGACCATCATTGTTATTAGCTTTCTGTTTCTGTGACAAGTGTTTGAGATAAGTCAACTTAAAAAGAAGAAAGGTTATTTGGCCTTACAGTTGCGGACGTGTCAGTACACGGTCAGCTGACCTGTTGTTTTCACCATGCAGTGGCCCAGTACATTGTGGTGGGGTGCATGGCACAGGAGACCTGTCCTCCTGGTGGCAGCCAGAAAGCAGAGAGTAACAAGAAGGGACTGGGATCCCAGCATCCCCTTCAAGGTCACGCTCCTGTGACCTAACTTCCTCCTAGTAAGCCTCACCCATTAGAGATTCCCCCACTCCAATTGCACCAAGTGAGGGCCAAGGCTTTAATCCAGGGGCTTTGGGGGCACTCCAGATCTAAAGGACAGCACCATCTATTGCAAGAGTCGTCAGTTTTAAAATCTTGCTGCATTCTCCAACCTGTATGGCCAGCCACCCCACACTCAGTGGTATCAAACAACCACAGCTCATGTGCCCCCAGATTTCATGTGTCAGAGTCTGCACAGGACACTGGAGGGCTCGTGTCTGCTCCACAATGCCTGAGGCCTTAGTCAGGACGACTTGAGATTCTGCAGGCCACTCCAACCGCCAGGCTGGGCAGACTCAAAGGCTGAACTCAGCTACATCTATTGATTGATCACCTGCAGGTGTCCTCCGTATGTGGCTTGGGCTTCTCAACATGGCAGACGGGTCACAAGTGGGATCATTCCAACAGAAAGTGTGAGCCAGTCACAGTGGCAGGGGTTGGGGAGGCAGAGATGAGTCGATGGCACCCAGAGGACTTGGGGGCAGCGGAACTGTTCTGTGTGGCATTGCCATGGGAACACAAGTCATGACACATTTGTCCAAACCCACAGAATGACAAGATCGGCACAGTCTTGGTGGCTAGAACAGCAGAAATTTATTTCCCATGGTTCTAGAGGCTGAAGACCAAAGAGCAAGAAGAGTAGGTGTCTATGGAGGCCCTCTTCCTGGTTTGATGTGTCTGGTTGTATCCTCACATGGTGAAGATGGAGGGACAGACAGAGGACAGCGACTCTCTGGCCTTCACTTAGAGCACACAGATGCCATCACAAGGCTCCACTCCCACGCCCTGGCCCCCAGCAAAGCCCTCGTCTCTCTCTGTTTGCATGAGGTATTCAGGTTTCTCATATGAATTCTGGGAACGGGGACATTCAGTTGGAAGCAGACAGAGCTACTGGCCATTTCTACAGCGTCACTCTGCCACCTCTACTGGTGACAAGTCAGTCCCTGAGGCCAGCCTGGCTCCATGGCCTGGGCGAGGTAGCTAGACCCATGCTTTGTAGGGGTGGGGAGAGGAACAGATCCCGGTGGAACGGGAGATAACTGTGTGGTCATTCCTGGAAAATTCAGGCCACCGAGATGTTTAATTATGAAGGGATGCAGAGTACAAAGCGATTTAAATTGTGGCTTTCCACCACGGCTATTTCCAAACAGCATGTATGTACATGCATGTGCTCATGTATTCACTTATATATAGTTATTTATTTATAATGCTTTTAAAACCCATGATGACAGATGCTCTTACTGTGCCCTAAATGTCTGTTTGGGCTGCCACATTTCCTGCTCCCTGACAATTACTCTGGGCTGCATAACCATTTCTGGTCATCGGCCATGAGCAGTAGTGACTGTGGATTCCAGGTTGGCGCCTGGGCAAGACCTCAGTCCTCTCTTCTGCTGCTGCAGTTGTGGAGGGGCTGTCCTGCTCCAAGCTTGCAGCTGCGAGTCACCAAACTGCAATTCGGAACGTGCCCCCCCCCCACCTCACCACCTTGCCATTTGGTATGAGGTGTGCTATGTGAGCAGGACTTAGCTTCATGGTGTCACACCTGTGCAACCTGAGGATTCATCTATTACTGCAGCAGAGCATCATGTTATCATAAGAATACAGATGCTGTGCAAGGTGTGGTGCTGCTGAAATAAAAACCAAAAAATAAAAATTATATGTATATATGGCATGGACTTAATCAGCAGTCGAGCAGCATCTGGCAAGAGGACGGACTGCAGAAGCTAAACGGTGCACGGCAGAATGGTAGTGAGTGCTGGTCACTAGTTGGCATCAGAAAGGTACAATGGGACAGATGGTGGGCAGGTGAGCTTTGAGTGGTCTGCAGATGCTGATGAATGAGAACAAGAGTGCAGAATCCAGGGCCTTTGCAATGTTGGGCAACCCCATTGTTTCTAGATCTCAAAGAGTAACACACAGCACTTTGAGAGACGTTGAGCAATGAAAATGCAAGAAAACCTCCCAGTTGCCCCCATTAGGAAAGGGCAGACTGTGGAGGCAACACGCGCAGGAGCAGACAGCAGTGAGCACAGGCCTTGGCGAGACTCCCTTGTGGCCCTCAGCAAGGCCTCATCCTGGCCTCGTCCTGGCCCCCAGAGCAGGTTCAGCCAGGACTCCAGGTGGCTTGTTTCAGCAAGAGTCCTGCTAAGCCACGTCAGTGACAGTCACCTCTCTTAGTCTCTGGTCAGCCTCCTCTTCCTCACCCTGAGACCTCATCAGTTCTTAGTAATTTTCCAGGCCCTGGCACCCGCCGTGCTGATCACTGGCTGTAAGGCCCAGCTGTCCTTGCCGAATTCCGAGGTGACTTCACTCTCTGTCCCTTCTTGCAATAGTCTGGACCTTTGAGTAAGGTGTTCACGTCCTGCCGTCTCTTCCTGAAGTACTTCTTCTGTAACAGCTGAGCATGGAAGTGAGTGAAAACAGACCAGAAACCTACTGAGGTTTTACAGGAACTGACCTGCGGAATGCCCTGTGAACTTGGCCTGAGAAAGCATACGAAGATTTAAAACTTGAGGCTCTAACATTTTGGAGGCAGAGAGTGGGCTGACAAAGCCACACTCCCCTCACTGTGGAAATATTCCCCGAAGCCCACATCTGATTTAGCCAAATGGAACAGAGTCGATAAGGTCTTCCCAGAAAGTAGACGTGGGAACTGGAACAAGAGATGTTCTCACAGAGACCAGCATCCAGAGCTAATGAAGTAACAGTCCCTCCTCCAGAGCAGGGTCTTTGCAATGTGACCACCCAACACGGTTTCAGAATCCGCGTGAACCTCGACTTCCACGTACCTCTCGGCAGCTTCCTGAATGGCTACTGATGCTCACTGGTGGCGGCTCCTTCGCTGGTTCTTTGGAGTGTGGACAACCCCCTTTGCAGTCCCAGGAGTGGTCTAACAGGAGTCATGTCTTCCCCTGAGTCAAGGCCACTGTGCATCCTACAGAGCCTGGACTTGTGGGCTCCGTTCAGCTGCTGGACAGGACTTGAGGACGTCTCTCCTGGGCAGGCCCAAGTGTTATTCTGTGATCAGCCACAACGGAGCTGCTCCAGCGAAGGCCTTCAGCAGGAAACACGGGACACACAATGAAGACTCGATTGACAGGAACCAAGTCCTGGTGAGATCTAAAGAAATCAACA
The DNA here is from genome assembly GCF_001458135.2 of Marmota marmota marmota. NCBI lineage: Eukaryota > Metazoa > Chordata > Mammalia > Rodentia > Sciuridae > Marmota > Marmota marmota. The sequence continues at coordinate 4,085,657 of NW_026000068.1, read as the reverse complement.
CACACACACACAAACACACACACACACACACACACACCAGGGATGGGTTCAAGAATTCTTAGCAACACTAGGAAACCATGGCCCTAGCTAAGGCTGGAGGGGATCTCAGGAGAAGACTGTATCTCCAGAAGAGAGGAACGCAGGAGACCTGGGGTCAAGACATGGCATGGTGGAGGACAGGCTAGGAGAGACAATACCAGCTCCGGGACTTCCCTGGCACTTCCTGTTAGTCTCACAGAAGCCAAACAGCTGAGCACACACATGCAGTCTATGTGCCATATTCCCTGTTCTCGTTTGGACCATGGGCTGGGAGCAGAGTGAGGTGTGATACTGCTGAGCAGAGCACTCCACAGCAGGTACAGACCCCCTTAGCTGCTGTAAATGAGAAGGGTGCAGACCCAGGAGGCTGGAGTCTGCGCCAGACTCGTTGCCTGCGTCACTATCTGGAGCAGAACCTGCATTGTGCCCTGCGTCTAACTGTCGCAGGAAAAAGCTGTTGCTACAGTAAGTCTTTGAGACTTCTGAGTTAATTTGTTACTGTAATACTTAGCTAAATGCATGCTTGTTTATATCTTCATATTTTATTTATATACGTAAGTTTAAAAGTCGATGATATTATAAATGTACTCATACTCATTATTAGTTTTTTTCCAAATTTTATCATGCTACCAAATGGCTTGAGCGTGTGTGGCACACGTGCATGTTTGTTGGGAAGCAGTGGGGAGCACTGTGGGTTTGCAGGGCACCTGGAGTGAGCTTCCACTGGTGCCTGTGACTACTGGAGATCAATACTGCAATAGTCCCCACAGGGACTGGCTATCACAGAGAAGAAGGGAAAGAACAACACACTAAGATTTTTGAAAAATATCACATCCATGTATATTTTATTTTAGTAAATTTTTACAGGTATTCTTCTTTATTATTAGTTATTGCTGTTGATCTCTTCATGTGCATGTTTTATAAATTGAACTTTATCATGGGTACGTCTGTGAAAGCATGCGTACGTGGTGTTCAGGACTCTCCAGGGCTTCAGGCATCTTCTGGGGGGATGGAACGTATCCCCTGCATATAAGAGAGAACTGATGTTTTCAAGTACTATGGTCACCAAAAAAATGTGCAAATTAAGTAATGAAAAGGAATAATTAAAAGCCATCACCCATATCTTACTTTATCTTCCTCTGCAGTTAATGTGTGTCCCCCACAGCCCTCCAATGGAGAGGCTCTCTCCCCTGAGAGCTTTGATACGAGGGTTCCCCATCTTTGACTTTCCTCCTTCTGGACCCGTTGATCGGTCAACATTCTTGTTGAACATTCTTGTTTGGCAGACAGCCCCCTGGAGAATGGGCATCCAGTGGTGAGTCAAATCCGCTGGGAGTGCTGTTCCTGAGGAGGCTGAGCCAGCAATGGAGAAAACCTGAATCAAATGTCCACATGAAGGTCACCACACAAGGAGGACCATGCTTCTGTGAAGCTGCACGGGGAGGTAAGAGAGTGCACAAAGTTGTATAGGGCATGATCAGTTGTCCTAACCGGAAATGAGAGTCCTGACTCTGACCATTTCTCTGGCTTCCAATGTGATTGAATATTTGTCTCAGATTTTTCCATTTTTAACAAAGTATCTTTACCATTTGCACAAAATTATGGTAAAGTAGGTAAAGCAGCGCTCCTTCTGGTAGTTTCAGCTACCGGCAGGATATAAGATTTGCATGACCTTCTTTCCAAGGGCAGCGTGCGGAAGAGCATTGCTAATAAAAATGCTCAGACACAAGCAGCTGGGAGTCGCTGAGTCCCCCTTCCCTCCAGCCATAATGAGAAGAGTTTTACAACCGGCTGCCCCTGCCATCTACTGATTTACAAGCCAATTGTGTCCTGATACTTGCCGAGCCTGCAAGATGCACGGTGCCACCAGGCTACCTTCAGCAAGGTTAGTGGTAAACAAGAGAGATCCTGGGTTGTGGTGCAGGAAATCAAGGCAGAATCGTATCAGCTGGAGGTCTGCAGGCTCTTATTCCTACAGCTTGTTAATATATTACCCTGTAAAAAACATGATTATTTGTTTATTTGACATTGCTTTTATTAAACACCTGCAGCAGTAATGAGCTAAAATGTGAGAGTGCATGCTTAATTAAAAATTACTTGTATTTGTCAAGAATGTTGGTGATTTTAATACGTAATGTGTACAAAACATCTGTCAGTATTTATCATGCTCTGTGCTTGTGCACAACATGGTGACATCACAGAGCACACAAAAATCAAAAGACACAGAGCTGCTTGGGAAGAAGTATCAGTAACCTGATGAGTGGGTGCCCGAAGGTGACAATACAGTGCCAGCAGTTGCTGAAGGCGAAATCACTTTCATACCAAGTAGCTTGACCTTAAACCAAATGACTGTTTTCTAAATTAATGTTGCACATTTTCAATTCCAAGTTTTCTTGCACGTGCACAAAAAGTGAAGAAATACATATTAATAAATTGGTTTCATGACCGAAAATCTTTGTAACAGATGATGTAGTTTTAGATCACATCATGAGGCACTTTAAACAAAAAACTAGTTAATTATAATAGTTGAATACTGATGTGTTAATAAGTTCAAAGAAAAGCTTTTTGGAATGTTTTGTTTTACTTTGTTTTAATGGAGGTGAAACATTCTTGCAGATTTTTCTTGTATATTTGGTTAAAGATTCAACATTGAACACAGAATTATTTACTTTGTGTAATGATGTGTACAATAGTTTTGGTGGAGCAAAATATCTTTATAAAGGCACATTATTTTTTACCAAATTTAAAATCTGTAAACCAGAATCACATTGGGAAAGAAATTATGACTATGGTGTATCCATAATTCATGACTGCATTCGAACCAGCTGAGGGACCCTATGAGCCAAAACCAGAACTTATTTCTGGATGCACACACACTGTTAACATATGCACAGGCACAGAATAACTAAACAATGCTTTTTAGACTAAAGATGGTGACAAATACAGAGCAGGGTTTGAGGAACCAAGGATGCTAGCTGGAAAGACAAATAGCCTTGACCTCTACGTTGCGCTCTACAGAACAATTAATCCAGGATGGAGGGAGACCTACCTGACAGAAGTTAAGTGGAAGCTTTCCTCTTCATCATAACTTAGAACTTGAAAGCATTGTCCAGAAAAGAACAACTCAACAACAAAAACTGCCATGAACCAGCAAGACCATAAACTCTTCAGAGGGCACATTGAGCAGGCAGGAAGGCAGGAGCCACAGACCGGGAGAGTGCTCACAACCCACGGACAGTGACTGACCGGGACATGTCTATGGCGTGTATTTTTAAAAATTCTAACCAGTCAATAATAAAAACAAGCCAGCATTTGAAAGGAGGGGGAAAATTTGAAGGGGAGCTCACAAATGAAAATGTGTGCTGGCCAATAAACTCATGGAAAGGCACTCATGTTAGTCGCCGTGGAGACTCACTAAAGTGACCGGGACACTGCACTTCATGCTCCAGTGGCCGTTGTGAGCAGGGTTGGCAATGTCCCCTTACCAAGGACTGAGAACACTGATGGCTGACACGTGGCTGGTGGTGATGCAAGGCAGTTGGACCACGAGGAAGGATTCTGGGGGTTTCTGAGGAGGAGTATTTTGCCCCGAGACTCAGCCACTCCACTATGAGGCCTGTGTCTGAAAGCAGGGGAGAGTGGCCAGAACACGACCTCTAGAATGATATTCATAGCAGTTTCATTCATTCTATCCCCAAACTGGAAGCCTGCCGGCACCTACCCCTAGGAGAGGGTCTAAAGTAGCGTGTTAAGCAGAGAAAGGAGATATGTAGAGCACACTAGCCGCCTGTGATCCCACCACTGACCTTCAGTAGCAGGCCAGGCCAACCATGGTGACAGAGGTCAGAACAGTGAGCCTCTCTGGGCAAGGGGCAGGACTGGCTGGAGGGCAGCTCAGGGACCTTTCTGAGATGAGGGACTGCTCCGTGTCTGCAGGGGATGTCGGTCACACAGAGGCCTGCACCTTTCCCAGTCTCAACCCAGGGTATGCCTGGGCTGCTCATGTCCTGTCAGTTAAACCTCCACACAAAAGCAAAAGCAATTAACCAGTTTGATGCACGACACTTCTTCATTTCTTCATTGTTGCTCTAATAAATTATCACAGTTAGTGGCATAAAACAAGGGACATCCATTCTCTTACACTCTGGAGTCAGAGGTCCAAAATGGCTCCCCCTGGCTGAAAGCACACACATCAGGTGGCCCTCCTTGCTGGAAGCCAGGGGAGGCCCGTGGACTCACTGTTGTCCTCTACTTTTTGGCTCCTGGCCCCCTCCATCTTCAAGGCTGGTGGGGGCAGGTGGCGTGTCTCTCACAGTGTGACTCTTTGCGTCTCCTGTCTGCTGGAAAGACAACACAAAGACACCAGGGAAACAGAGTAGGCACCCCACCTGAAGGCCAGTGGATCGAGGATCTTCATTCCTCCACCCTGACACATGGCATCTTCATGGTTGCAGGGATGAGGGAGGACACTCTTGAGGCCATTATCCTGCCCACGCTGTGGGAAGAGGTCAAGTAGGGGACACACATGCGGGAGTCTCACTGGGAAGGCAGAGGCTGGGAGAGATGGCAACATACTCTGTCTCTATCTGGGCTGTGGCTACAAGGGCATATTAATTTTTTAAATCAAGATCAGGCTGTGCATATAAAATTTATGTACCCTACATACAACGTGTATCAGTAAGAATATTTTTGGAGGAGATTTATGCTTTTAATCACCATGTTTGTAAATCATTCAGCACATCCTGAATAGAGAATGGACGTTTGAACTCATTTGCCCAAAACTGGAAATTTCCAAACTTAGGTTATCAGTGATGCAGGAAAAGAAGACCTTGGCTTCCGGAACTTTCTAGCAAATTTCAAGTTTGTATAACAAAGCTAGGAAGTAGCAAGAACATGAAATTTACTCTTAAAGAGCAATTATACAACTAAATATTTTTTTTAAAAGATGAGAACTTATAGGATGCTGAAATATAATTCTGAAACTTCATGTCTCAGGTTTCATGAAGCATTTTTGGAAGGATTTGAACTCAACAGCCAAAGGTGTATGTATTTGGCACCAGAATGAGATGACATGGAGGAGTCCTGTGATTTTCAACATCAAAACTTAGTGGAACCATTTTGAATATTCGTAAACAGAGACAATTTATATAATAGGTTTTATCTTGCAAAAAATGTTTAAGAAAGAATAACGCTTTGGAGATAAAAGTCAGCAAATTGGAAGATACTTGGCCTGAAACATTTCTGTATTTCAATATAAAAATTAGCATCAAGAAGCCCCTTCTTTGCTGAGAAACTTGCTATTAGTGTACCAGGTACATCAGTACCTGTTGGAAGAATACTCTCAACTTAAAATGCCATAGTTATATAGCTGAGTCTTAAATTAATGACCTAATTAATTTCACATTTATTCATCATAAAGTTCAACTTTATGAAATATTACAGCTAATTTTAAAAAAAATATTACAAAAACTAAGACCTTTTTATTAAAAATACATTCTGAAGAAAAATACCAGTGACTTAATAGTAGAAAAAATATGCTAACTAGCTGATAAATTTTCTAAATATGTACCCATAATGATTATTCTGCTTATTTTAATGTTGAATTAACAATGGAAATTAAATGTTGCTTTAATGTATATGTTATTCTCATATATTAGGCAGTTTTTAAAATAGAATAATTTTAGAGCTCTATCAACACCTGAAACCTATTTGTCATTAAGAAAATAAACATTTCAAAAACTGTACAAGTTCAGTTATATTTTGCTTGTACTCTCCAAACTGTCCTAGCTTGGATGACAGTTGTGGTCAAGTTACTTGGCGGCCATCTGACGGGCGCTATTGTTGGCTTCTAAGAACAAAGACAAAACCACTCAAGAGTTTAAGGCAGGGTTGATATGCTCAAATGCACAATTTACAATTATCTCTCAAATCACACTTGGAAAAGAGACAAGGATCAGGTGAGACCTCTGGGCTGAGAGCTGGGGAATCCCATGAGGCCCATCCACATGGAGGGCTGGGGGCCCAGGAGGCTGCTCCCAGGTGCAGATTATTGGCACGGAACCCAGGGATGAGCATGGGCACCTGCAGTCACCACTGTGAGGCGGGGGTGGGGAAGGGAGGACATAGCTGTGACATGGTGTAGGTGGAAGCAACAGTTCCACTGTGGGTTCCTGAAGCTGGGCCTGTCATTCGGAGGTGCCCTAGGTGGGACGTCTGTCAGACCTCGAGTGCAGGTCATGGCCGGAAGTGGAGCAGCTCCCTCTGCCAACTGGTCTGTCTCCCAGCTGCACCCCCGTCACATTCTGGAAGGCAGCTCTGAGCACTGTGTCGTGGCGCCCACCTGTCTCTGGGGCTGCTGGCCACAGGTGTGCCATTGTGTGTCCCCCTCAGGCCTGAGGTCCTGTGTTTCTCAAGTGCAGATATCATGTCAAATAGTGGCCACTCTTTTCTATTAAAGAGGTGGTAGGAGAAGCCATTGACAGGTGGAGCTCCACCCAGGTGGAGCCATGCCTCCTGGCTCCTTGGCTGGGGAGGGCACGCAGACAGGACCTCCTAGGTGGGACTAATGGCACCAGGACTTATATGGGCTCTGACAGTCTGGAAGGAATGCCAGGCACAGTCAAGACTTCAACAGCCCAAGGAGCAGGATCGTCTCCAGCCTGCCAGTGTCCCAGCTCTGCCTGCTGTGGCTCTGGGAGGGGAGGGGGCAAGCAGAGGCCAGGCAGGTGCTCCAGAGGTCTACCTCCTTCCTGGATGATAGCCCAGCACCAAGGCAGGACTGCCAATTAAGGGCATTGATAGATTCTGGTCAATAGGACTTCTGGTTCTTCATCACGAGCCTGGCTTTTGCACAAGGAAAGGTGTCTGGCTGGTTATAATTCAGAACAATCATTTTCTAATCACATTTGAAGCCAGCAATTTACCAAATTGCCTTTAAACAAAATTCTGTGCACATAAAAAATGGAGGAAAGAAATGATGAATTACCCTCACAAAGGAAAACAACCGAATTCCCAAAATAGCCCTCGCTGTAAAAGCTTGTCTCTCTCTGGGCTTCATCTGCTGATTCATTCTCTTTCCAAGGTCTGTTCTTCCTGTACATTTTGATGGGAGGAAAATAGAGCCCAGTTTTCTAAGGCAAAGATGATAATTTAGTAAATATCGTTTCCCGAAGCTCAGCAGTATAAATCCTATTTATCAATCACAAGCAATCAAAAACTTGCACATTTTCAGAGGATCGTGCTCCCAACCCTAAAACTCTGTCTAGCTTTTTAGAGCAAAATTACCAATCATCATGAAGAATGATCTGGCCAGAACGTAAGGAGGAGTTTATTCCAAAGAGAGCAATCAGGGAAGCATTTGGGCAAACTGTAAAACTACCCAAATGAAAGGCATTAGTGTCGCTCTGGTGGTGCTGGAGATGTGCGAGCACAGCCTTCCTGCAAAAGGCCTGAGAACACCGGAAGAAGTCACGCGTGGTGTAGCGCCATGTGCGCGCGGCACTCTGTAAAGGTTCAGCTGTGTGCACTTAAGATCCACTGAAGGAGCCACAGGAAAGGCTGGGCTCTCAGGACCCTGCAGCAGTAGCTCTGGCTGGTGGGAGGGGGGAAACCCCTGTGAGGTCCTCATCTGCCTGCCCAGGGAGTCCAGGAGGCTGCTGATCCCGGAGAACTGGACGGTCAGCACTGAGTTTCCTGGACAAGGTGGCCCCTGCTGCCACATCAGCCCCAGGTGCACACTAGGAGAGCCTGGGATGGCCACATGCCTGGGATGCGACCTCCAAGATGGGCAGCACAGAGGGGCCCCCTCAGGGATTCCTGGCATGACCATGGACACCTGGTTAGATTGTGCTGAATCTCAGGTGGAATTCCCCACCTGTCTCCAGATGTCACTGAGGACTGAGAGCTCTGGTTGATGAAAGGAACCCAGACAAACAAACATTTGGCGAGAAGAAACCCTCAGAACCCCCCAGGGCAGCAACACCCCTCGACATCTGCACACACCTTCTGTGGGTCCCTCTCCTTGGACCAGGCTTCTCAGCCCAGGGAGAGGACTGCACCCCTCCCCCATCTACCCAAATGCCATCATTGGTCACCCCACTGACACAGAGCTAGCGGGAAAACTAAGGGATTAGAAGGCCTCGAGCCTAAAGTAAAATCTGATTCAAGGAAACTTCACGTTAACTGGGTAATTAGAATGCTCGTTGGAATATGCAATAGTGGTTTTCTATATATATATATCCTGTGTGTGTGTGTGTGTGTGTGTGCTGATTGTCTAAATCTCAGATGCCCTGATCAAGTCTATTGTTTTTCCATAGTGTGAAAAGACATCAAAGGTTTTGGTGCCATAAGAATTGAAAATGGGCTCCTATACATAGATTGGGCTCATTCTAAGCAGAACTGAAGCTCAGTACAGGTTCACTGAGAGGGAGCCCTGGGGGATGTCAAGGAGGGTGATGAGGAGAGGTGTGGACTTTCCGGCCACACTTCTCCAGGGCCTGAGGACACCATACCTAGCTGCAGGTGCAGTCAGGGGCCCTTCTGATGCTGCTCCTGTCTCATGTCTCGGCTGCTTTCAGGATCAAGCCGCCGTCCACAGCAGTATGTGGAGGGATGAAATAAGCCTGCCCACATTCCGGTTGCTGTTGCTGACCCCAGCCAGTCATGGCCATCCGAGTGGCGAATGTGGCATCTAAGCTCAGCACGAGGTGGCTGGACTCAGAAACAACACCTGTGTACTTCAAACGAGGACCCCAAGTGGAACGCCCTGTCTTCTTCCTCCAGCCTCAGGGGAGTCAGCAGGCGCCTTCTTCATGTAAAGGCCCCAACATGGGCCAGAGGTGCAGCCTTGGCTAGATGGCAGGAGCACCATTCTCCTTCCCGTAACCTTCCAAATGTGCAAACAGCACCTATTTCTAACAGAACACCACCATAGAAAGAACGCACATCTCAAGGCCCTCAGAGCACCCAGCCATCGCCCGGAGCTCAGAGTCCTGGAATGGCACAGGGCTGGCACCTTTCTTGAATCAGAGATGGAGCAGAGGTGGTGGCCGGGAAGGAGGGCTTCGGGTGGTGTAAGGAGCCTGATCAAATGTCCAGGGAAGTATCTGCCACACGGCAAGCTGATGGGTGGAAATCACCACGGACACTGGAAGACACGAGTGTGGCACCAGTGGACACTCCTGGAGCCCCTGTGGCTGACCTCCTGGACAGCCGCTCCTGCAGCAGAGGCAGGGACATCCTTAGGTCACTCCAAGGACACTCCTGGAGGCCCTGTGGCTGACTCCCAGGATGCCTCTCCTGCAGCAGAGGCAGGGACATCCTTAGGTCACTCCAGTGGACACTACTGGAGCCCCTGTGGCTGACCCCCAGGACAGCTGCTCCTGCAGCAGAGGCAGGGACATCCTTAGGTCTTCCTTGGCACTGCAGCTGCATCCCTATTCAGAACCCTCTCCACACCTTGACGTTTATTTCACAGTGGGTTTTTTTGTTTGTTTGTTTTTATCTTGAAACTCTAGTCAAGGCAATTAGACAGAAGAAAGATATTAAAGAAATACAAATAGGAAAAGAAGAGCTCAGACTATCCCTATTTGCAAACAATATGATTCTATATTTAGTAGACCCAAAAACTCCACCAGAAAACTTCTAGAACTTATAAATGAATTCAGCAAAGTAGCAGGATATAAAATTAGCACCCACAAATCGATTGCATGCCATTACATCAGAGATGAATCAACTGAAGGAGAAATTAGAAAAACTACCCCATTCACAATAGCCTCGAAAAAATAAAATACTTGGGAATCAATCTAACAAAAGCGGTGAAAGACCTCCACAATGAAAACCACAGAACACTAAAGAAAGAAATTGAAGAAGACCCTAGAAGATGGAAAGATCTCCCATGTTCTTGCATAGGCAGAATAAATATTGTCAAAATGGCCATACTGCTAAAAGTATTATATAGATTTAATGCAATTCCTATTAAAATTCCAATGATGGTCTTCACAGAAATAGCAAAACAGTCATGAAATTCATTTGGAAAAATAAGAGGTCCAGAATAGCTAAAGCAATTGTTAGCAAGAAAGGTGAAGCAGGAGGCATCACAATACCAGAATTTAAACTATACTAGAGAGCTATAGTAGCAAAAACAGCATGATATTGGCACCAAAATAGACTTATAGACCAATGGTACAGAATAGAGGACAGAGACAAACCCACATAAATACAGTTACCTCATAAATGGGTTCTTAAAAAACAAAACCAATAAAATAGCAGCCTTTTAATGAGTGTGATTACTTGAGTACAGCATATGTGTGTGAATGTGAAGGATTCCATTTTAGTCCTGAAAGATGAAAGAGCACACCCATTGTTAGTGAAAGAAAACTTTTAAAAAACAGAACCATGAATGTTTTTCCTTTTTTCTGATTTTTAAATTACCTTAGTTCTTATTACAAAATAGTGCACATGTACACTGTATACATTTTTGCACAAAAAGACAGGAAAGAGGATGTCCAGCTAAAGGTCTGTAACTCAGCTAACTACTGTTACAGTATCTATGTTCCATTCATTTTCTTACAATTTTTGCAAATATTAAATCAGAGTTTATCTGCTATTTGGTAAACTTAATTACTTTATATGGAGAAAATATGTTTTCCATGTCATTCTGTGGTCTTTGAATTAAAAAAATTATTTAGTCAAAGATATCTGACTAAAATTGATTTGAAATCAATGTAAAAATGGGTTAAAAATTAGCTTGGAAGAAGACGCATCATCATAAGTCAACCTGTACATGGGAGAAATATTGGATTCATCAGCTCTGGTATTTTGATTCTCACTCAGGCTAGGAAGCTAGAATTAAGAGTGCTTCCTACTTTGCCGTAACAGATACATCAATTCCTGCTGTGTTTCCAAGCTTTAACATCTGCTAAGGCAGAGAGAGTCCTCACAAGGACATTGTCCGTCCTGGTGCATGAGAAGTTTCAGACACACGGGTTCTCGGTCAACGCTTGCCGAGCAAGCTCACCAACCACACCCAGGGAGCAAACACACCAGACCCCCGTGTCCAAGCTGTGGATCTGATCAGTCCTTCGACAATGAACCTCATCTCGGCCTCAGGAAAGCAAGGAAGCTGGTGAAGAATCCAGCTTTGTGAATTCTTTGAAGGTTCTTTGAATACTTTGGATGTCTTTCTTTCTTTCTTTCTTTTTGTATTTTAAAGTTTTTATTATGACATAATTTCAGACTTACATAAGAGTTGCAAAATTGCTACAAAGAATTCCCGTACACTTTTCACCCAGATTGCCCAAACGTTTTATCGTTCTTTCAGATATACAGTCCCTTTGCTTCTGCGTACCCCAATGTATTCATCCTAACCACAATAAAGTTATCAAAAGCAGAATATTAATAGTGACAGACCTTATTTAAATTCTCTAATTGTCCTACTTGTGTCCTTAATATTTGATTTTGGACTTGACAGAGGGGAGTGAAGGATCAGCCCGTGCTTCATAGTGTGACTTGAGGCTCAGTAAACAGTGTCACCACTCACGACGCAGCAGAGTCCTCAACAGCAGGGAGGGCATCTGGGGCCTTTGTGGAGGTGGGCAGTGCTGGAACAGGAGACTCCGCTCTCGTCCAAGGCCAGCAGCCGTGTCCACCTCAGCTGTGACTGGGTGTCATTTGGCAAAGCTCCCCTTGACAAATGACGCGAGGCTGGATTTGGTCAAGATGCAGACGTTCCCAGCTGCATCTGCACTTTCCCAGCAGGCCTGAGGGTTGGGGCTCACGGGTGTGATGGCAGATGCCCTCCATGGGCTGCCTCCGGGTGCCCGGGTGTTCCAGGGACTGCCTCGCCCACTCGTGAAGCAAGCCTTCAGTGGCTGCTACAGCCAGAATCGCACAGATCCTGCTTCCTCGATTCTTCAGACCAGCCACGGAGATAGACAGGAAAGTGCAGGATCCCAGCCAGGGCAGGATGCACAGTGAAGCTGTTCAGCTGGACAGGCAGGTGGGGCCAGGGCCGGGGCTGGGGCTGCCGAAGTGAGACTTCCCGCAGAGCTGTGACCACCGCGTTTGAAGATCAGTTTTTTTTAATTGCTTTTATTTTTTATACATGACAGTGAAATGCATCACAATTCTTATTACACATATAGAACACAATTTTTCATATCTCTGTATATAAATTATGTTCACACCAATTTATGTCTTCATACATGTACTTTGGATAATGATGTCACATTCCACCATCCTTGCTAACCCCCTGTCCCCTCCCACCCCTCTGCCCTATCCAGAGTTCATCTAATCTTCTCATGCTCCCCCTCCCTACCCCACTATGAGTCAGCCTCCTTATATCAGAGAAAACATTCACCATTTGTTTTGCGGGTATTGGCTATAACTTCACTTAGCATTATCTTAACCAATGCCATTCATGCCATCCATTTACCTGCAAATGCCATGATTTTATCCTCTTTTATTGCTGAGTAATATTCCATTGTGTATATATGCCATACTTTTTAATCCATTCATCTACTGAAGGGCATCTAGGTTGGCTCCACAGTTTAGCTATAATGAAGAGCCGTTTGGAGTGAACTAGCCCAGGGTGCAATGATAGGGTCTCGGGGGAATGAGGAGGAAGGTTGAGCCCTCCGGTTGTCAGGAGAGAAACCGAGTGGACAGCAGAATCCCCCGGGTGCCAGTGATGGGTGCGCTCACACTACCAGTTCCCTATCCCGAGCAGACTACTCTTCCTGGTGTTCATAACGTAGAAAAATGAGAGAAAAATTGACCCATAAGCTACAAGTAAAAGACAGCTTTATTAGTGCAGGAATTCCTTGAAAGAGCAGTCACTTCCCAGCTAACATGTTATTAGCAAACACTTCAGGACCCTAATTATTTTCACAGGAACTTGTAGAATGCAAGTGAAAATGTCACTGTTAATGTTTCCCTACAAGAATCTGATACTGAAGACAGTTTAATTGGCCACTACATTCCTAAAATAAGATGTAAATTATATAAATAGTTAGGATCCTCCAAGTGCTTGCAAGTGCATTTTAGATGCATTTCTCACAATTAAAAGGTCTGGTTCCAGGTGAGGTCTCAAGGCGGTTTCAGACATTGACACCACAACCCAGGAAATCAGAGAGGAGCAGGAGGAAAGGCAGCTTCCGCGGGAGCAGAAGGCTCCGTGTGCTCCACAGCACGGCAGGCAAGCAGCCGTGTGTCAGTCAGAGCTAGAATCCACTTCGATTCCTAGAACCTGGAATCCAGATCAGTTTTCTATTCTCTTTTTCATCTACAAGGGAGTCAATCACAAAACCCAGTTGGAAATGAGGAATTGGATCCTTCTCTCTGCACGTGACACTTGGCTGGTGGCAGGACGTGTTCCCCACGGGGTGGTGCCCCCAGGTGGTCTGCAGGGAGCTCTGAGACAACAGCCTCAATGACCCTGAGGGGAAGCAGCCTCCAGGGCAGAGGGCTGTCCTCCAGAGACCTCCACCCTGCAACTCCGAGGGCTCCCAGGGAAGGGATGAGCAGTCTCTGTCCCCTGGGGATAAGGGTGTCCTAGCCCTTGGTGTCTCTCATCTTCCTTCCACATGGCCACCCCACCTTGCTCCAACTGGCCCAGCCCCAAGGTGAGGGGTGGATTCTGCCCCGTGGGGCTGGTGAGAGCTGGGTGTGGATCCTGCGTAAAGTGAGTCTGAGGTAGGCACAGTCACCAGGTGGGGGCCACAAAAGGAAATAAAGAGCAACAAGATGAGAGGACCTGAGCTAGGCGCATCCCAGCCCGGGGTCCCCTTGGAGAGGGTCCCTGCCAATCACCTCGGCTGCCCAGGTCCCTCCTCATCTAGGACTTCTCTTAGCCTCTCCTGCACACTCAGGGACGCTGGAAACATGAATGTGCCCACATGTGTGGGTCCACGTGCCTCTTGTCTTCCTCACCCGCTGCCCTCTGCTCACAGTGCCTGAAGAGCACTCAGCAGGCCACCAGCTCCATGGTGGGCCCTCGCGAGATGCAGATCCCTCCTTCCCTTCTGGGAAAATTACAGTGTAGTAGGGAACAAGAGACCGCGGGAGAGAGCAGGGTTTAACACACAAGTGTCACGGCACAATGCAGTCGCATCCTCGGATGGAGACAGACGAACAGGAGCAGAATATGTTCATGAAATAAAAGTGAGGCTCTGCCCGGGGAAAAGGGTGCAGTGTGCATTAATGAAGGAAACTTGGAGAAGATTCCATGTGGCTGAGAACAAGCAGGATGGTGACATACACAGGTCTTCCCCTGCCACCACACTCCAAACTTCCTGCCCCAAGCCCTTTGCCCTTGGCTATTTCTTCTGTGTGGCAGCTCCTCCCAGTGCTCCAGGCCTGCCTGTCCTCAGCACCCACACCTGGGTGACACTCACACCAGCCTTCCTCAGCAGCATTCAGGTTTCCCCAGAACAAGGCTCATACAGGTCAAGAGCTGACTGGTTTCCCCAAATAATATGCACTAGTTCTGAACCCCCGCCTGTCAGTACCAGAACCACTGTCAGAGGACAACAGGAAGAGGCTCTGCACAGTTAGCAAGGTGTCTTAGAATGAACAGCGGGAGTGAAGTGGTTAAAAATAAAGCCCGAGCCAGGCAGTGGTGCATGCCTGTAATTCCCAGCAGCTCCGAAGGCTGAGACAGGAGGATCTCAAGTTCAAAGCCAGCCTCGGGCAACAGCAAGGTGCTAAGCAACTCAATGAGACCCTGTCTCTAAATAAAATACTAAATAGGGCTGGGGGTGCGGCTCATGGCCAGTGACCCTGAGGTCAATACCCTGGTACCCCCCACAATAAATAAATAAATAGCAAAGCCCCAGCAAGGAGAGACTATGCGAATGCCAGACTTTGGAATTAGACTGAACCGGGAGGAAACGGGAGCCGGAGGTCTGGAGCAGAGACGTCTACAGCTAAAATCCTCTTAAAGAAGTAAATGCTCCCCGTAGGCAGAGCCCACTAATAAGACAGAAGTGAGTTAGAGATTACTGCATGTCCAGGGTTAAGATGTAATTTCTCTGCCTTAGAAGATCCAGTGGTAAATATTGAATCTCAAAACCATACCAAAAAAATAAGAAGAAATGGTATTAGCTTGGAAATATAAATTGATTCAATGTTACTGTTTTTGTTTTGCTTTGTTTTGTTTTGGTACAAGGGATTGAACCCAGGGGCACTTAACCACTGAGCTACATCCCCAGCCCCCTCCCCTTTTTTTGGTATTTTATTTATTTAGGGATAGGCTTTCTTCCAGTTTTTGAGGGCCTCACTAAGATGCTGAGGCTGGCTTTGAACACTTGATCCTCCTGTCTCAGCCTCCTGAGTCACTGGGATTATAGGCATTTGGTTCAATGTTATTCTTTAGAAAAATAAAAATGTGATTATATTTTATTTCTACTAAAAAGAATTGCTAATCACCACTTTTATAAAAAATAAATTTGAAAAGTCACGTTTTATGGGTAGTCAAATAAATCATGTATAAGAATGCATCAAAGTAACACAGCTTTGTCATCAGTCGGAGCCCCAACTATGGCTTTGAAATCTCACTTCCTCCTGCAAGAAACCAAGACTTCTCAGTGAATCCCAGACTCCAGATCTGGGGCAGATAATGAATAGATGAAGTGGGAACGCCCTGTCACTGCAGGAAACAAGAGCTTACTAAAACCAAGACTGTTGGCAAGTCAGAGTGACCCGGAAGCCAACTTGACCACTTTTCTCTGGCCAAAGATGAAAGAATTTGAGCTTCAGTTAGGTCATGTTTGGAGGGTACTGAAGGCTTCATAAATCCTGTCTGCAAAATGCCTGGGTCACTTTCAGAGGCTGGGGGAAATCAACTTATTGCCTGGAGGACAGTAGTTTTAGGGAGGGACGAGGAGGCTGAACACTTACAAGTGGCCAGACATGAAGGAAATCCGGTACTGGCTTCTGCATCCCCATGAAGGAGCAGCCCCAGACCCCGGTGTGGGCTCAGCTGGTGCACAGGGAGGAGGAGCTTCCAGGTCCCCCAGGGAAGGACACAGCACCACTCACTCATGTGAGAGAGTGGATTCTTCTCCTCCAGCTGCAAACTTGTGACTTCGAACATCCCAGTTTATTGCATTCCAGCTCTTGTGATGAGGAGTCGAAACTGGGTCATGTGGAGCTAAAATCCAGCTGTGGGCTCAGGATTAAATGTATTGTTGACTGAATGACCAGGGCTTTGTCCATCTTCCACTGTCTGAGTAAATAACCCCCCACTCTCATCCGTGGATAAATCCACCCAGGTGCACAGCATTCTGTGCATGTAGCTCTCTTGAAAAGAAAGACTGTTTTCTTGTTGATTTGTCTACAATGGAATCCATTTTTCTCCTTGAAACTAGTATTAATCAGGCACATATTGACTAAAAAAGATGAAAAGGTCGAGCATCAGAAATTCATTTTTCCAGGGGCCTTGTCTCTGATGATCCACTGTTGGAAAGATGCCTCATGAAAGAGACAAAAACCTAAGGCAGAAGCTAACACACTAAAACCCCTCTGTTACCATCACAATGCAAAACACCAACCGCAGCCCTGGTGCAAGGCAAAGAGCTGTGCTTTGTCCTTACTTTTATCAATAATGCACACTGAGCTCCAGGCCCCTCTTCAAAATCCTACCAAATTAAAGAAATACTTTCCAAAGCATTTACTTTCTCCGTCCGTAATGGAGAACAAAATGATGGCATTGGAAGCAGGAACCTGGAGTTTGTGGGAGCTGTAAACCAGCAGGGCGGAGATCCGCAGAGAAAGCCCACAGACTGGGGCCCTTCAGCAAGGGAGGCTTCAGCAGTGATCTAGGATAAGCAGGCGTCTGAGGCACCGCAAATTGGGATTAGGACTTCATGTGACTTTTACCCCAACCCTGTCGCAAGCTGGGAGCCTGGTCCTTGGTGAGGCAGAATTCAGAAGTGGAAGAACCTCTAGGAAGGAGGTGGAACCTCGTGGGGTAGAACCTCTAGGAGGTGGAACCTGTGGGAGGCAGTCAGGTCCCGGGGCATCACAGTTGGAAGACATTAATGCTGGTCTTTGTCATGCCCTTCATTCTTACAAGAGTCCTAGTGTGAACAGTGGTTCCTAGAAGTTTCCTTAGGATTATTTAAAGTGGGAGCAAGATAGGAGAATGAAATTTTAAGGCTAGATGAAGTATATATAGCGTGTAGTTTTTGAACTTTTAATAGTTTCTAGGTGCCAATGTAAAATGTATGCTGTATAATTTCATATCAGGAAAGGTTTGAGACACCAAACTTAAAATGAAAGTTTATTTTGTTAAAAAAAAAAAAAGTAATGTGTTGTAAGGGAGGCTACCCCTTTATCATCACTTGACCCCTTCTCTTGCCATTTCTCTGCCATGTTGTGACCCACACTTAAGAGAAGCCTGGCAGAAGGCCAAGCAAATGAGGCTATGAAATAAACCCCTTTTCTTTATGAGTATCCAGCTTTGGGTATTCTGTTATAGGAATAGAAAGTGGACTAACACGGTCAGGAAATTTTGTGACCACAGAGCTGCCCATGAGTGATTAATTAAAGCTTGTTTACAGCTGTGCTACTTCTTGGCACTTGAGCCACTGAGCTCTGGTTTGCCCTAGGATAAAACTGAAACTCATGTATTTCCTGTAGGCAGGGGAGGTCCTCCTTCTTGCCCAGCAAGGTGGCCATGAAGAAAGCTGCCGTCACACGGCGAGCAGGCCGTACATCCTCAACCAGAGCTCTGTCTCCTGAGCTTGACTCCCATCCTGTTCAAGGCCCCGTTCTCTCTTGCGTCCCCAGTCACAGCTCTGAGCAGGGCGGTCCTGAGCTTCCACACGGCCCTCCGTGGTCCAGCTGACCGGCCCTGGCCCTGGAGGAGCAACAGTGTTCTGCTCAACTGTCTGTCCGGTTCTGTCTCGTGAACTTGGAGACCCAGAGATCATGAGAACTAGAACTTGAAATGTATTTCAAAAAAAAAGCATGGATTTCCCTGAAGATGAGATCCTGGAGATGATCTGATTCCCAACTTCTGTGGGATGGTTTTAACATCATCCTTTGGATTTGATGAGCTTAGTAAAATGAAAATAATCTCCCTTTGTTTGAGTTAGTTTAAATGGATTTCTGTTTCCAACATTCCATCAATCCCAGGTCAGAATATTCTCAGATAGATCACTTTCCTCCCTGGTACCATTTTTGGAGACCCACAGAGGAACCGAGGGCGCTGTCATCTTCCCAAGTCCCACCGTGCATCAGGAATGAGTCTGGGGACCAGACCAAGACTCTTGGTGGCCCTCAAAGGCGCTTCCTACATTTAGTAATGAGAAATTCCAATCAACACCTTATTAATCATTTTGCTCAGCATGAGTATTGAGCAGTTGTATCATTTCATAAAAATGAGTGAATATGGTCATTTTGAGTTAATTGACCTTGACACTAGTTGTACATTTAAATATTAAACAGTACATTAAAAATTTTATATTTTTATCTCAAAAGATTAGTCTACATCTATTTTGAAAATATCCATCAAATGAAGAGTATCAATAATGCCAACAAAACCAAGTAATACTAATAAAAACTAATGTGTTTGGGAGTTCATTATGGGACATTTTATAGACTAGACACAGAAATGATTCAGTCTGCCTAGTTCACACAGCAGGTAAGCCGGACGTGCTGAAATCTGGGCCCGTGCCGTTTGGGTGCAGTAGGCACTGTGGTGGTCCATCCAGGCCCCCGGCCTCAGGCTGGCCACACCACCAATGGCTGTGGATTGGCTGTTAAGGTCACCTCACCCAAGAAGCTAACTCCACAACCAGTCGCCTAAGCCAAAGGTTTACTGGATGGGGTGGAAAAGCCTGACCTGAGGCACAGGGTGATGTCAACCTGGTGGCCTGATCCGGTCCCACAGTCCCCTCCACAGGGACCCAGCATTAGAGACTGAATGTTTGCATCTCCCCCAAAGCACGCAGTGAAGCCTAAGCCACAGCACAATGACATTAGAAGCAGGGCCCTTGGGAGGTGATAAGGCCCAGGAGTGGAGCCCTCAGGAAGGGGAGCAGTGCCTGTGTAAAGGGAGACCCAGAGAGCACCCCATCCCTTCCACCACGTTCAGACCCCTGAGAATCTGCT
Organism: Marmota marmota marmota; assembly: GCF_001458135.2. Taxonomy (NCBI): domain Eukaryota; kingdom Metazoa; phylum Chordata; class Mammalia; order Rodentia; family Sciuridae; genus Marmota; species Marmota marmota. The sequence continues at coordinate 4,066,502 of NW_026000068.1, read as the reverse complement.
AATCATTAACCAGGAAGAGGCCCTCACCAGACTATGAATCTGTCAGCATCTTCATCTTGGGTCTTCCAGCCTCCAGGATTATGAAAAATATTTTTTTATTTATAAGTCATACAGACTGTGCATTTTGTTATAGCAGCCCACATAGACTAAGACTTCCCTGAGAGCATGCCCTCGGTCAGCATTTTCCCTCCCTGTGGGGCTGTTTCTCTTTCACAGGTGTGTCCTGGAGAGCACTGCCTCTATATCCTGTCTCCTGGACCTCTGACTCGGACTTGCTTCTTGAGAGCAACTGACCCAAGGCAGGTGGGGGCAGACCATGGACCTAGGAGCAGAATCTGGGGACTGCACCCTAAGGGGTGATCACTCTCCATCCAGTGGCAACAATGACCCATCTCTGCTGGTAGGTGAGGTGCTAGTCGTCGCTGGCATGCAGACACAGTGAAACCACCACGGCTTTTCACTTGGGGTGACCTCAGGTGAGAAGCAGGTGGATCAAGGTGCTCCAAGTTATGCAAAATCTTTGGCACTGGGGACAATGAGAAGATTATAATTATGGAGACGGTGGAATTAAGCAGCTATTGCTGAGTGATGTGGAGACTTAAGAGACGACATCCTAAGAACCACTTAACACAGCCATGTGCAAAAGTGAGAGGACCTTTGGGTATTGTTCCAAGAACCCTGGCTCCTACTACCAGGGACAAACAGAGCTGAAAGCCAGGCACAGGACTTGACTCAAAGAGGCAGTCACAGGCAGCGGCCATGCCTGACTGATTGGACAGTGTCCCTGAGGAAGGAATACTGGCAGACTGGAGCTGGGAAGTCCTCAGAGAGACACGGTTGAGGACCCCTGGAGTGGCGGTGTAAGGACCTTAACAGCAGAGACCAGCTGCAGAGGCAGAGGCCTTAACAGCTAGGGCGCAGTAGCCGCCTGACCGAGGACAGCCAGCCTCAGCCCTGACACTGTACTTGTGCAGTGGTTCTGAGAATGGAGAGTGCACTCTCTGAGGATGGAAGCCAGTTCTGGATCTCCAGCAGAGCCACCTTCTCACTAGGACTGACCCAGGGTCCACCATTGCTGGAGGTCTCACATGTCAGCCAGAGTTGGCTCTAAGGCTTCGATGTGGCATTGCAAGATCATATTCTGCTTGAAGGACTCTCATCATATCACACCCTGTCCCCCCGGGAACGGCAGCAACCCATGCCAACTGGCTTTAACATACACTGCCTCTGAGCTGACCTTCCCCGCCCACTGGACCTCAGTCAGCTCCTTCTCCAAGGGCTCACCAGGAGTCTGGCTGACCCACATGGAATCCTGAGTGACATTACCCACTCCAAGGAACCCCCTTGATGTCAATGAGACAGGGCAGGCAGGACACAGCCATGGGATCCAAGTCCTACCAATGCTACCATCTGAAAGTCTGCGGCCTGATGATAATGGCATGGCCTCTGCAGTACCATGTGTCACCGTATCCTCAAAGTTGCTGGGAGTGACCAGGAGTGGCCCACTCGTTCATGCCCCCATGGCCGTCGGGGGATTGGTAGATTCCACCTCCACAACTCCTTGTTTCATGGCCAAACCCAACTGGGAGTTAGGGTCCCTTTAGCAAAAGGGGTGCTGCTGCTAACAGCAGGCAGAGTAAGACTCTTTCTAGATGTGGAGCAGCACTTACCCACCTCCCTGGGCTCCTGTGCCAGAGCAGGACAGAAGAGCCATCGTGCACCAGGGGCAGTGCCCTGGCCACCTGAGTCAAGACAGCACTGGTGCCCTACCATGAGGCTTATGGGAAATCCACTGGGGTTTCCCTTGGTGTCCAAGGACAGTTCTAATGACAATAGCAAGTGCAGAACCCATAGCCTGACGGGACCCGGGAGCCCAGGTTTCCGACTCCTCCATGATGAGAGTGGGATCAAACCACCAGGCAATCCACCCAGACCAGCCAGGCACTACTCAAGTCTGGGAGAACTTGAGGGACGGAGAGGAGGGACACATTGCTGGCTAGGGCCTTGGGTCATCTGTGGGGTACAATTCCCCCACCAATCCTCCTTTTATGAGTTTCCCCAATACCAGGAGCACGGAATGATGGGTGGATGAAGTTAATGTGAGAAAGAAATGGATCTGAGCTCTGCATAGGGTGGGCACCTTGGGCAATGCCATGTCCTACCCACTTCCCCAGTCTGTCTTCACATGCTGGCAGCCTCTGCCCAGCTGTGGTGTGTTGTTCCTTGGCTCCTTCACCCTTCATTTTCCTGCTGAGCGGTCCCTCAGTAAGTCAATCAAGGAACTCAAGGTAAGCCAGAGCGTTAGGTCAACTCACCTTCAGTTATTATCAATCTCCTACGTAAAAAACAGTTCTGATTTGCACTTGGCTTTTTTACAACTCCTCCGTAAGTTTTCCCGAAGCTAGCACAATTATGAACTATAGCCACGTACAGTTCCCAAGAGTGAAAGGAGTAATAATGACATTTCGAACAATCGAGACGGCAGTGTTACCAGCACCGTGTAATTGCTTAGTTAAAAAAAATCCAGCATCTGCCTACACATAACACAGAGTCATCAAAAAATGGCTCCTTAATTACCCAGGAGTCTAAATGGATTATTTTAATTCATTCATGCTGTCACTCGCTGAAGTTGTATCCTAGTTGAGGTGTGGGGTATACTTTGGTCATCTCCTCAAAAAAAAAAAAAAAGGCTCCTATTTTCTACTGACAAGATTATTTTCTTTTCTTCACATCTCCTGGAACTTGTGATAACAACCTCAAGAAAAAGCTTTTTAATTATACATTTTAAAGTATTTCTCCCTTGTCAAGGATAATTGTGACAACTTGTCAATCATACAGTTTTGCTCATGGTTTAGAAGCATGAAAGTCTCTGCAGGGACCTCCCCAGAAAGCTGGGCGCCATTGTTTTTCTGTCTAGTTTGTTCTCACCTGATGCAAATCCAATCAGAGGGCTGTGCTGGTGAACTCGCCTGACCACCACTGGAACCAAAAAGTGACTGCAGGGAGATGTCCTTTAAGAGGGACCCTTAAAAAGGCCTCTGCAGGGTGACACCTCTGCACCCCAGAGATTAGGATTTATGGGTGGAGAAGGAGGCAAGGGGCACAACAGACGTGGACTATCACACGACACCAAAGGGTCACTCCTGACCATCCATGAGGTGTCCAGTCGTGTCCATGGGAACCGTCACCCAGGGCCCTCGCAGTGCCGCTCCTACCTGAGGCTGCACAGAAGGCTGCAGAGGGCTTCAGCACCTCTGGCCAAAGTCAGGGCTGGGGAGCCCCCGCAGGCAGGTTAGTCCCGGCAACGGTCCACAGGGTGCACGCCAGCCAGGTGCATAACTGCCCCACCAAGATGAAAAGGTCAACCCAAGTGTGTGTGCCCTTAGTATCCCCTCTCCCTTTTAATATGGAAATGCTTAAAATATACGAAAATAGGAAAAATATAGCAAACACCAACTTCCGCATTTCCCAGTTACAAAATCCTGAAATGTATTTTATAATTATTTTATAGGCTTTTATATGCTCTCTGATCTATCACTTGTAAAAGTCTTACTTTTCTGAAATCATGCTTATCAGTCACAGCACCTCACCCACAACCTGCGTGGGCGATGGAATTTAGGTCCCTCTGCATGAAATGGGCTGATTATGCAAAATAATCACAGCATTAATCCTCACAGACCCAGAAAAGCACAGGGCAGCATGGGGCTGTCTAAAGGGCCCATAGAACTCCAGCCAGCCCCGTCATGCGACATGCAGAGCTAGTCACAGGAGTCATCTCGAGAGCACTGGAGGAAGCCCTCAGCACACAGCGTTGGAGGAGTGATCCTCCGTGCTCTCCCTCTGCTCCTCTGCCAACAGACCCACATGACAGTTCCTTGTGGTGACAATGGAGAGCTATGGTCCTTGCAGATTTCAAGTATGCAATCCCTTATGGTCACCAGGCTGGACAGTAGGTACCCAGAGCTTACAGATCTCCTAACTGACAGTCTGCTTGTGATTGACAGCTCCCTGCCCTCAGCCCCTGGGGCCACCTTTCTACTCTTGCTGAGTTATTTTTCTTAGGTTTCACACGTAAGTCAGATCACGTAACATTGGTCTTCCTGGGCCTGGCTTATTTCACTTAGAAACACATGCCCAGGTTTATCCATGCCATCACCAATAGCAGGATTCCCTTCTCTGTCAAGTGTCAATAATATCACATCTTACGTGTATATTTTCTTTTAATTCATTCACCTGCTGACAGACACTTAAGGTTGCTTCCATATCGGCTGCAATCAGCGCAGGAGGACAGGTGTTTCTGCAAGATTTTTACTTCATTTCTTTGGGATATAAATCCAGAAATGGGATTGCGGGCCCATGTGGCAGTTGTGTTTCTCGTGTTTTGAGGAGGCTCCATCTACCCCTGTACTAATTCACATTCCATCAACAGTGTTAACACTTCCCCTTTCTCCACATCCTCGTCTATACTTGTTACCTTTTCTTCTGGTAAAAGTCATCCTAAAAACATAAACACAGATAAAAGCAACTGTAGATGGCACATATGAATCAAAGACTATTCCACACTTGTGGATTCGAATCAATATTAATATTCTAGGAAGAAAAACAAAGGGACATCACACATCCTGGTTTCAGGGCTGTCCTTTCCGGTAGTTCTGGGGCCAGCTGAGAAATTCTGGAGTGAAATACTTCATGGCAATGCTCTTCAACCAAGAACTTGCCTTGAAGCTAAAAGTGTTTGGGTTTTGTCCAGGGGACACTCATCAACTAGCAGGGAGACGCTGTGACCTGGGTGGCGGACACTCCAGACTTCATGCATCTCTAGGATGGTGGGCACCCTGGATGCCCAAGAGGCTGCTTCCCAGCCAATACATCAAGGCCACCGCGGATGGCCAGGTGAGGTGGAAGCCACACGTCTGGCTATACAAGGCCAAACAAGTCTAGGGACTGCTTTTCAAAACAGAACCTTGTCTTCCTGGGAGCATTAGAGTCATGCCTTCCCATTCTCAGCACAAATCAGATGACTTCCAGACACAAGGATATTCCTGGAGGTCACTCCAAACGCAAACTAGATAGTGTGCAGATAGTGTGAACGTGACGTCAAGAAATGACCCCAGACTTGTGCAGGGGAGAGCCAGCCTTTCTATAGAAGAAGGAGGGGAGGCCTAGGCACAGGATGACCTCGGAGCTCCAGAGGACAGCTGACCTGCGATCCTCCAGGCACAATGGCCTGCCCCTTGCAGCCCGCACACCGTGCACGGTGGCTCTCAGCCAGCCATCGCAGCCTCTTGCCTACTGTTCATTAGACAGTGCTTCATACATGAGTCATGAGGAGGAGTTAAAAACAAACTTCAGTGGCCCAGGTTGGCCTGTACATAGAGTGAAATATTCTCTTTCAAATATCTATGTTTAAATGTTAAGATTTAAATTTAAATTATAATTCAATATGAGGAGCTGCTTAAATTCAGAAGTAATGAGGCTAGTCCAGGGCAGGGAAGGAGGTGGACCTGAAGGGAGTCACGGCTGTGCGCAGATGCCTTGCCTTCATTAGGGCACATGATGCCGCAGCAAGGCTGATGTGCCAGAACAGCACCCCTGTTTTTGCAGAGGAGTCTCACAGCCATTCTGAAAGATCAGGGAGCTTGCCGCAGGCACTGCCTAGAGGGGAACTCATTTGTCTGCCTCCAAAGCTCACCATTCTAGGCTCACTCTCAAAATTCAGGCCAGTGCCAGCCAAATCTACCTCTATGGCATGGAGAATCAGGACCCCAGGTTCCCAGCACTGAGGAGCAGCAGGGCTAGAGCGGGAGCTGCTTCAGCAGGACAGGACTTGATTTCCATGTCCTCGCATCCCGTGTGTAATGAGGACCCCAAGGGATATCCCCCGGAACCTCAAATGTGACCCTGAGCAGGACCTTTGAAAATGTAAATAAGGTAAGAATCTCCAGGAATCGGGATGGCCACTCATCCAACAGCAGATGGTTTTATAAGAGACAGAAGAGAGACACGGGGAGGGAGGGCAGAGAGCGATGCAGCTGGCAGCCAAGAAATGCCAACAACCAGAAGCTGGGGGCGGGGCGGGGAGCAGACTCCATCACCGCCCTCAAGGGGAATCGACTCTGTGATGCCCTGATTTGGGCTTCTGGGCTCCAGACCTGGGAGAGAGAAAGTGTCCGCTGACTTAGGTCATCCAGCGGGGGACCACTGGCTTCTGCCTCCTCCATACACCAATATACCACTCCTCCTGGAGCCTCCTGTGTAGCTATGAGCAGCCCCTCCCTGCGGTTAGAAGGCACAGTGTGGTGAAGTGCAGGACACGTCCTGGGGGCTCAGACAAGGCCCGCAGGTGGCCACTTCCACCAGCCTGGGCTCTGCCACCTTGCATCATACTCCGGTCCCGCCTGGGGAGCACGGCAGCTTCTCCTAGGTACTGTGCCCTGTTTTGTGCAGACACTGCTTTATGCCACTTGGTCCCTCTCAACTCCTGAAAGTCACTCCCTTCTGCTTTTTAAAGATGGGAAAGAGATGCAGCACATGGCATGCTCCAGAGGAAGCCTCTGCTGCTGCCTGTGAGGGCCAGCCACGGTAGCACAGCTCCTGGGGACCGACAAGCCAGTGAGTCACGTCCACTTGCCTACTCCACACTCTGTAGCCCTTCGCTGTCTTAGGGAGATTGGAGCCAGCCCAGGAGCAGGACAAGGCATGGACCAGCACGAAGGAGACCAGAGGGAGAGCCCTGCTGCCTGCTCTGGAACCCACGTTGTGGATGCCAGTACGTCTATCTCACTTCCAGACAGTCACCTGGACTCTGGGCCCCTGCTTTTTTGCCAGGAAACTAATATGTCTGCCCCACGTGCAAATACGCCAGGGCACAGCTCAGTCCTTACACAGTGAGCTTCACGCCAGCTTCCTGGGCTCTTCCGGGGGACTGCTGCACTCCTCGGAAGCGTCTCTTCTTACTGTGAGGAGGTCCCACTCTGCCCTCTGTGCACAAACCTCCAGACGACTAATGGGATCTGTTGCAGTTAAATCAATACCTCCTCGTTGTTTGCACATCGTTTGCAGGAGGCAGACACTAAAACAAAGCACTAGCCAATGTTGTTCGCTGGATCTCGGCCAGAGCAGGGAGAATGTGTGTTTTAATTTCCCTTCTTTATGAGTTTCCAAGGAGACCGATCAGATAATGAAGGACGAGCTTTGTCAAGCACGCTCCGCCCCATCTCTCGCTGGTTTACTGTGAAAGCGCCATGCTCCCAGGGCTTGATGTCTATGTTGGTGGCAAATGTGCCCTCCGTGGGGCAGCTTGGACCCCGTGCTGTCTGGATGCCCGGGTCCCCTGCAGTGGCTCTGGCAGCAGCAGCCACACTATTCTCCAAATGAAAGGAAGGGGTCAAAGGAGAGCTGTCAGGGAGCATGAGTCCCACGTGGCCCTTATTTCTCCTAGGCGCTGTCAGAGCGCTGGCAACACCAATAGTCCACGTTAACTCTCCAGGCAGGGCCCATTTCAATCCTAGCCACAGAACACAAAGTTTCTTTCATTTCAAATGCGTCAGGGGGAATCAATGTGACCTTGGCTGGCAGGGGCTGGCAACAGTCCCTGAGCCAGATTGCACCAACGCACAAACAGCTTCCTCAAAGGAGCTGGCACAGGGGACGCTGCAAGGCCAACAGTCCATGCTGGCCCTCATCACACTGCACGCCTGGACATTGGGCTCAGTTCCCAACATGCAGGGTCACTTCAGGACTGACCCATGACCCTTTCAAGTCATCATCCCTTGCCCGTCACTCTACACAGCCTTAGTGCTACCCAAATCCTCTCAGGGATTATGGGCACAAACGTGGGACACGACCAGGCTCTGAGAATACGATGGTTTCAGTGAATCAGCTTACCCACTCACGCTACCCAACGAGGTGGCAACTGACTACCCACGCTCAGAGTTTCTTCTTTTTTAGTTCAAATCACCCTGCGCTGTCCAGCTCTCTTCTTTGCTAAAGCAGCCTTTAATTACTAACAGACCTCTCAGAACAGGGTAGAGGGAACTGAAGACCTCATTGCCATTTCACTGGGGACCAGGTGTCTGTCGTCGAAACCACTGAAACTGCCTTTAACCCAAGTCCAACATGAAAATGGCTGGCTGGGGTGGGGACAAGTGGACCTTCCTTGTCCCCAGCCCTCCATAGGGCCCTGAGCACTTTCCGTCCACACATTGTTCTTCCATCTTCCCTCTCTTCTCCCCGATTTCAACCTGACCTGTTCTCAATCAAAAACCTCACATCCTGGTTTAAAGGCTAATGGGGGCTGACCTTCACTTCCTCTGCTGAATGAAGGTGAAGCAATGCGTGTGGTGGGGGTGGGGAGGCACGGCCACCACCTGCCCTTGTATGGACACCCAGCTGCCCACCTCTGATGCCTCCTCTTTCCAGAGCCTGCTTGCTTCTTGACTCCTCACCCAACACTTGTCCTTGGACACTGAACTCAGGCTCTCCTGCTCTCCTGAGTTCCCAGCCTGGCCCACCATCTGCATGTACCCGGTTCACCTAATGCTCTGACTACATCCCTTATTGCTTTAAAATATGTGTGCTTTGCTCTTTTTCCCTGCCTTCTTTTCCCTGTCCTCCTCCCTGATCTCCTCCTCCCTGATCTCCTCCTCCCTGATCTCCTGCTTTCTGATCTTTCCTGCCTGATCTCACATCTCTGATTCACCTCTTTAAAACCCCTCTGTTCCCCATAACGGGGCAGAATCACAGGCTCTAGGACAGGAGTCCCTTGTGCTTTTCTTGCTGGCAAAGCAATACAACTTTTTCCTTTTTCCTCTTTGTTGGATTGGCGTCAAGGACAGGACCTGGCTTTCAGTTACGTGCACACCTGTGACAAAGCCAGCGCCCAGCCCTCCCCCAGCCCAGTCGGCCTCTCCTTTTCACTGGCACCCACTAGCCGTCAAAGTCCTTGCTGTTCTCAGAGTGCAGGCCAGAGATGGCTTTGAGGAAGCCAGAAGGGACCTCACCTTAAGGGATCCAACTCCAGCCCATATGGTAAACCCTGGCTCTCTGCTTCCCCTCCTGCCCCCACTCCCAGCCCAAATCACAGCGTGAGGTCTTCCTCTGGTTCAGTGGGCCTTTTTCTTTGTGTGTGGCAACTCTGGGGGCTCACAGCAGGATAGGGGAGGTCGCAGCAGGATTTTTGTAGTGGGAGCTTTGCCTTTCCCAGTCAGGCTTAATGGGTATGAAGGGGAAATGGAATCCTGCCCTAGAGCCTCTGCTTCCCCACCCGGGCGCCATCTTGCTTTTTATCTCCACTGGCTCCTTGGGAACAGCCCCTCCCCAACTTCCTCTTCTCCAGACACCATCGGACCCTCAACGGGGCTCCTCAGACAGCCCTCAGAGCAAGGCCGCTGGCTCTGAGAGAACAAGTGCAGGCCTTGGCTTCCTTGCCTGTCTTCAGATCATCAGCCCACGCTGAGTCCCATGGACACGGAGAGCTACAATCCAGCTTTCCTTCACAAATTAGAGTGTCTGGCAGCTGTCAGTCTGCACTTCCACATGGCATCAACTGGCTGGAGCTGGGGGTCACTCGGGATGTCTCTGTACAGAGTGCACTCCCCTCCCCTTCTCTGCCCTCCATGGACCGAATACTTGCACACCCCCCAAACTTGTGTGTTGAAACCCAGTGCCCTGAACGATGGCGTTTGAAAATGGGCTTTCAGGAGATAATGTCATTCGTGGGGTAGAGCCCTCATGAATGGGGTTAGTGTCCTTATAAGAAAGAGGCCAGAGAGCCTGCTGTCCCCTCTCCACCAGAGGAGGACACTGTTGGAAGTTGGCGGTCTGCAACTGAGAAGAATCCGACTGCACGGGCCCTCCATCTTCGTCCAGCCTCCCGGACTGAGAGAAATACAGTCCTGTTGTTTATAAGCCATGCAGCCGTGGCAATACGCTGCAGCCGTCTGAGCAGACCAAGACACTGACCAAATAATCAACCTACTCACAGGGGGTAGCTCCTCCTGCTGGGGCCCTCCACAGAGCAGGCCCAGGGAGCACCTCAGAAGCCTCCCCAGCACTCGCCTCAGGGCTGCTCCCAGGATCCCTTGGACCTGATGAAACACTGAAGCTCTCAGCTGCAGCAGGGACTCCACGGTTTTAGGAGGTGCCCATGTGAATCTGAGCTGCCAGCAGATCCTGCCCCAGGGCCCAATGTGTCCCTCTTCTCCTGGGAACCATGTGGACTCTCAAATCCTTTTCTGTTTCAAGGTTTCACTGTTGTCAGTTGTGTTTCCTTAGTGTGTTAGGAATCTCCAGAGAGAGAGACAGAGAGAGAGAGAGGGGTGGGGGGGGGAACTCTTGCATGATTTGATAAATATCTTGAGTTTTATTTTATTTCAAAGGAGCCTTACAAGAAATGGATAGAAATTGTACCTCTTTAGAGATTCTTTGGTTAAAAAAAAAACAACAAAATCTTCTGTGAGATAAAAGCTACAAGCTAGGAGAAGCAGAATTTACATTTTAATTATAGCACTGAATTGCTTATAGGTGACTTTCAGGAGTTAAGTATTTGGGGAAAGAGAACAATTTCTTGCATTTCTCCCCAAATGACTAGAACTCAGTAAGATTAAATAAGCAGATAGTAGAGTCTTCTTCATGTGGGTTAAAAAACCAACCATTGGGCAAGGACAATGGGTCAGAAAAAGACAGGTGGAAGGGAATTAAAGGACATACTACGTTCAATGGTAAGTGACAGATAAATTTCTCCATATGGGAACTTCATCCCCACATCACCAGGAACAGGACTAGAATTACTCACAAATGACAGAAAGGAGACAACCTTGAACGATCACATAGCTTGTCCAGGGGGACACAGCCAAGAAGGACAGAAATGAGCCTGACCTTCCAAAGCCTGGGATAGGGACAACTGTGCTCCCCTCCTGGCCTGGCACAGGAGGAGACAGTTGGGCCAAGCTCTGGGCCCAAGAACACCAAGCCAGCACTGTTCAGTTCTGCTAGCCAGAAGCTGTGCCAAGAACAGAACCCGCATGATAGAGCCACAGGACCGCCCAGGGCAAGGTCACCGGCAGAAAGGCCAGCAAAGCGCACAGACCTGGACTGTGCCCGACCACAGACATTTGCTTATTTACAGTCTCGTCCCTGGTCTTTGCAGGTGAGCGCTCCATGGAGAAGCGATCCTCCCACCTCAGCTGCCCTGTCTTTGCAGGCCGCAGAAAGCAGGTGCCACACAGATGGCTTTGCCTGCTGCTTTTGCAGGACTGAGTCTGCGAGGTGGCCAGTGGCCACAGCACACCACCTGGACTTCCTTTAGCTGGTCCTCCCATTGTAACCATCTGTATACCACCTTGTGCGTCCATCCCAAAGCACTCGGCAGTGGGGGATGGGACGCACAGCTGCTCCCTGGTGTTCTGTCCACACCGAAGCAGCTACCAAACCACTAGGCCTTCAGATTAGGTCTTCACAGTGAGTACCCCAGGAGGATGCCACTTGCAGGAGAAGGTGAGCCCGTGAGGTATGGAGAAGGTATGGCCCGTGAGCACAACCCAAGGAATTTTAGAGGACATGGTTAAGCTGCCCACAGACACTGTCTGGGTCTTTGCACTCTAATCACATTAGAAGTTGCAAGAACGCGATGAAAATGTAATGAATGCAGGCACAGCTTGGTGACCTATTTATCCCTCATGGTGGCAATTCAATTAAACAGGTGCTTGGGAAATTTCCATTTAACTGGTAGCAAGTGCTGTCCTTGACGGGGTCCTTCAAGTTAGGGGTGTTTGGAGCCCAGAATCTTTCCTGACCACTATAGGAGATAAGATGAAAGGGTTAGAGGAGTCGTGCGGGGACATGCCATCCCCTTGCTGGCTCCTAGTCATGCGTCTGTGTGAATGGCCTTGTGGTCTGGCATCACACCTGTTGTAGAGGCCATCTGCAGTCCTTCCTTTCCCTTACCTGGATGGCTTGTGTCATATAGTGAGCGGCCACCGATCAGCCAGACCCCACTGGGCCACTTAACATACTTGTTCTGGTTTTATTTTCCCAACAACCCCTCCACAATTCCAGTAAGCAGAATGCACCATTCCCCAGGGGACATCGGGTGGGCATCTCAGTACCAGGCTGATGACCACTAGACCCTTGAACTTCTCTCTGCCTTCTGGGCTCTAGCCACCTCCTCACACCCACATCCACCCAGCCCACAGGGTGTGAATGTTCATCACAAGGCACAACCAGAGCCCAGAGAGCAGTGTCTCCATGTCCATGGGGTTTCAGCTCCCTGGTGCCCAGGAGTGGCCCGAGAGCAGCACAGGGGAGCTGGAGAAGAGGGTGGCAGTGGGCCGCAGCTAGCCCACCCCCATCTGTGAATCTGGATGATATTTAGACACAGCCCCAGGTAACCATCAAAGTTAGGCTTCTGCAGAAACTGTGAGAGCCCAGCCTGTGAGGGCCTGCAGGTCTTCTGGGCTTGGGAGGGGAGAGACTTGCCCGGGGGGCGGACGCAGACTCTCTTCTTGGAAGGAGTTGGCCCTCGACTGCAGCTGAATCCTCGTAGGGCATCTCTGGCTCTTAGAACTGACTGCTTTCACAGTTACATCTCCCTTCCTGATACCTTAGGCTGCAGGGACGGTTGTGAAGTCATCTTTACTCAGGTTACAAAATAACCCCAAGTCATAAAAGATGCCAATTATGAAACTCCATCAAATTTTATAGCCAGGTGGAAAGTGACTCCGAGAACAACAGTATAGTAGCACCGCTTTCCCCAAAGAGTTCTCAACCCACCTCTGCACTTAGGAACTAACAGATTATTGGGAATCTTTCTGTAGATGAAGGAGGAGGAGGAGGAGGAGAATAAAAAGAATCATAATTCGAATATTCCATTCAAAAGAGACAAACCTCACTGTGATAAAAGTATAACCCCTTAAACAGCTGGCAGGACCCAGGAACTCCGTGCCTCTGTCCTGCACAGGGTGCCACCAGAGGCCCACCTTCATTCGTAGCAGGACCAGACTAAGAGGCCATTGCAGCTCGGCCCTAGGGTCTCCTTCAGGGCAGCCCACGGCCTGTCCTCAGCCCTCCTATCTGCACCGCCTTCAGCGTGGCTGGGGGGTGCCTGGGGCTCACCATCCCCTCTCGCTGGCTTCCCTCTGCCATGCTGGTGACGTGGAACTCTCTGCTTTTCTCTTCCCCCACTCCTCTTGCCTGCCGTTCTCCTTCATCCTGCAGCTTTAGCCATGGCACCAGGAGGAGAGCTCTGCATGGCAGTACCCTGCCCTGGAGTCTGCCTGATTATCAGCCTCCACCCCAAGGGGCGAGTGTCAGCTCCGCTGATACCACACAACAGTGTGGCACTCAAGGAGAGGAAAGTGGAGCATAGAACCCCCCCAGTTCACCATGCCTCCAAATGGCCCCACGTCCCACTCCTTTTCAGTGCCCTAATTGGAAGAGTTCCCCTGGCAATGCCCTCCCACTCTGTTTCCAGTTGGTTTCTGGGTTTTCCATTGAAGTCCCTCCGTCTGTGTTCTGTTCGCATCTGCACTGCTCTATCTACTGCACAGGCTGGGACGTCTGCAATCATGTCCTTACTCTCGCTCTGTCTTCTTCAGTTCATGTTCTACACACATTGTTATAAAAGTAATCATCACAAAACCCAGTTTGGGACAGGTCAGTCCCTGCTGAGTGACCACCAATGACGCTCATTTGCTGAGCAGGTTATGTCTCAGCCTGATATGCACATGACAGCTCCTATTACTCTCCTGATAGCTTTATTTTCTTTTTTCATAATTCCTTCATTCACTCCTTCAGTGCCAGGCACCAGGGCTAGCTAAATGCTGGCCATTTGCTGCTTCATTGTGTTGTGAAATATCATCACCACCGGCCAGATGATGCCAAGGTTCCGTTTTGCAGGTGAGAGGAATTAGACCCAGCAACATAAGAGCCTGCAGTAGCCTCCTGCACCCGCCCCATTGCTGTGGGGCTGGCCCCAGCCAACGTCTTCCTGCAGATCATTAACCGCACCGCCACGTGGCTGAACAGGTAGCTGTGGTTATGTGGCTAAACTGGACTTGGGTGGATTCAAGGGCTTCAGGTTAGCTGCAGACTCTCAGGGCCAGTTCAGACCACCTTTGCAGCGATCCTCAGAGCAAGGGTTCCCCCAAGCTCCTTAGGTCACTGGGCCAACATCTTTCAGATGACAATTAAGTCTCCTCCCCTTTAGGGGGTCAGTGGGCAACAGGTACGAGTGACAATTGCAGCTTCGTGTCTCCCTTGTGGAGCAGGCACCAGCCAAGGGAGAACCCTGGGTCACCGTCTCCATCAGCACTGAGCACTGTCAGATACCGTCAGGGCAGAGAAAAGCCTCAGAGTACTGTCTAGGAAAGGCAAAGGCCAGTGGGGGAGTGTGGTCTACAAGAGAAAACGCTGATGACAATTTTTTTTTTCAATTTTTCTCTCACTTTAGACACCAGTGAAGCAGTGGTTGAAAGATGGTAGTTCACAGCCCAAACATGGACGCCATGTCTTCACAGGGGGCCTTCTTGAAGTAGAATGCATGTCCTCAAACTTCATTGTTTTTACTGTTCCGTGGAATCCAGTGACTGACCTTGGGGACCTTGACTCCTAGGCCTGAGACCCGAGTGCAGCAGCACCCAGTGGCTTCTCCCAGCTCTGCTCACCCAAGAAACCTCAGGAGGCCAGGCTCCCTCCAGGAGGCATCAGGAGTCAGGCCCCGACTCCAGGAACTCACTCCTGGTGGGAGAGTCTCCTGGTACCGCGCAGATGTGGACCAGCCTTGAGACCTTCTGCTGCTTCCAAGTGATACTGCCGTCCTCCTGGGAACCGGCTCGTGCTGCTTCTTGGCTCTTGTTACAGGAGAAGATTTCAGGCAAGAAACAAAACAGAGTAAAAGTACAACAAAGTATGTTGGGAAAGGGAGGGAGGGTCGGTTGTCTCTAAGAGGGGAGTGCAATGGCATGCCCCTTTCTCCTGGTTTTATTGTGGGTCTTAGGGAAGTTTCCCACCTCTGCTTTGGCTCGACAGTAGGATTGCAATTGACTTGTAAGTCCCACTACACATGCTCTTATCTGCAGGTACCCAGGTGAAACCCATGGAGCAAGGATAGGATCAAAATGATATGCTAAGATCTAAAGGCGACTCCCAGTCACCTTGATCCACACGGACCAATGTGTGTATGGCACTAACTGGCACTTGTTGTTTACAGATTATATGACCAGTGGAGTTTGCCTCTAATTGTCCTGTCTTCCTGGGTCCTTGGAACCTTTGGTCTGTGTGAAGGTCACAAGGGTCCTGATTCAGGTAATTTCAGAAAGGAGTCTTAGGTAAATTGCTTTAGGGTAAATTTCTTTCTAGGAGAAAACAGGTGAAAGCCCAGCACATAGGCTCCATTCATATATCATCCCCCAACAGCATGTGCCTAGGACTTTTGTCCATCTCCCACCTATCACAAGAACTTGGTGTAGAAGATGGCCAAAGAGTAGTTTCTGGAAAGCCCTTTTGAGGTATGTTGACCAATAAGGAGACTCAGACATGCAATTTGAATGAGAGAAGTTTCTAGGCAGAAAGAAGTGAGTCGAGGTCTGCCACGGGAAGCCACATGGCCTGTGCAGAAGAGCTGACTGTTTAAAGGAGGAGTGAGAGGACAGAAGAGGCCTGAGAGAACGGGCAGAGGAGCCATGGCCAGCCACAGCATCAGACATACAGTGTATATAAAGTAATATAATCAGACATGTAGTGTCTATAAGACATATAAAGTAATGTAATCAGAAATATGATAAAAAATAGGAAGCTGTCCTGATGTCACACTTGCAGGCACACTGGAGCAGCATAGAGACCCTGTGCTTGGCCAGGTGTCTGCACGCGACAAGCAAGGATTGGGAGGACTCAAGACGATGGTGACACCAGCCTTCAAAACCAGATCTGGCCCTCGCTGGCCCAGTGTTGAAGATAAACACCAGAGAAATGTAGAGGTAAAAAAACAAGTTTTATTTAAGGGATAGAACAGAGAAAGAAAAAGAGAGAGAGAGAGAGAAAGAGAGAGAGAGAGACTCCCTTGGAGGGGAGGGGTCCAGAGCTGGTGCCCATGGAGACGGCTTGTCGATTTTAGGTGTCCTTTCCTCTCATGCCTACCTGACCAAAAGTGAGCAAAAGGCCGGAAGGGGGCCGTCCAGGGGGTGGGTGCTTGTGTTGGAAAGTGTGATCGTCCAATCCCCCGAGGCTCTTAGCAGCCTCTTAGCAACTGGGGAAAGGGAAGTACTAATTACCCATTTCCTTTTCTTTGATAATTAGCCACCTGTCCACTGTGGCAGTCTCAATGGCTCTGCTGTGAATGGGGGAGAAAGAAGGAAAGTGGGATTGAAGAGGGGGGGTCAGGTCCTCCTTCCATGGATGAGGTTCAAGTGCTGGTGTGATCCTGGGGGACGTGATCACTAGGCCAGGTAAGTGTGTAAGTGTGCGCCTGGAGTGAGAAGGACAGGGACCAGAAATCAGCTCTGAAGACAGGCCCAATAGTGAGAGCCAAGGGCACTGGATGAAATGGGCCCAGTGGTGGGGCCTGAAGAGCTCAGCGAGGCTAGCAGAAGAAATCCAGGCCTGGAAAAGGTGAGTCAAGGCGAGTTCAGGGCAGGGAGACGCAGGGTGAGACCAGTGAGTCCGCAAGGGGGTGTTGCCTTCTCCAAGGTCACGTGAAGACTGAGCCCCGGGAGAGCTGAGAGGAGGCCCAAGGTGGCCAGAACCACACTCAGAGACGGTCTTGAAACTGCTGAGGCTTCTATGAAGGCCATAGTCAAAGCAAATATATGACAACAATAAAGAAATGTAAATACTTAAACCATTGGTCAACCTCTGCTAGCCTGCCCAGCTAGGACCTTTATGGAGCCAAGGGTCTGGTTAATGGAAAAGGACAGGCGTCGACACCTGCCAGTGTCCCTTCAGAGGGGAGTTTGCCAGAGCCTCACAGAGGCGACGGGGTGCAGAGAAGGCTTTCTAAATCACCCCTCGACAAACTCGTCGACCCTCTTCCTACGCTGCTAATACTGTATCTTGTTCGTCTAACCCCAAGGTGTGGTCATCCAGCACAAGAGAAAAGGAGCCGAACCCATTCTGACTTCACTCTCTTCACTTAAGAGCTGACCCAGAGAGGATGAGACCAACAGGGAAGTGTTTTGTCAAAATGACTATTTGCATCCCGTCTCCTGTTCCTCATTCTCCTCGTTGCCACCCTCACATATTAGGCACTGACTTTTTAAAAAACTCTCCTGTGTGATGAGTTTAGAGACAACCCACTAGTATTTCCAAACTCCGGTTTTTTTTGTTTGTTTGTTTGTTTGTTTGTTTGTTTGTTTGTTTTATAACTTCCTAGGGATTGAACCCAGGGCCTTAAGGTGCTAGGTAGGCACTATACCACTGAAGGACATCTCCAGCTCCTTTTAACTTTTATTTTTGAAACAATCTCATTAAATTGCCCAGGCTGGCCTCAAACTGGGGATCTTCCTGCCTAAGCTTTCTGAGTTCCTGGCATTAGCCACATGTCTGACTTCTACCTTTTTAAAAATAAAGATACAAACATAAGCACCTTAAATACTGAAGATTCAATTTTAAGGGAAAAAAAAATGTCCATATGACCCTTCCCCAGTCTCTAGTCAATGCTTCTCAAACTAGAAGCACTGCCAGGTAAGATACTTTCCCTTGTTTCCACAATCCTGTCCTGTTTATCCTCTGCTCCCTCCAGGAGCCACTCCCAGAGGACCGAATACCTGCTGTGTGCTGCAGGACTGCATTCCCCTCCTTCTCTCCAGGCTCAGACCTTGCCCAGCACCTGTGCACTGCCCTCCGCAACTGCAGGGCCCTGACAAGTCACCACTGAGTCCTGAGAGCCTCCCAGGCCTGAAACCTCTGTAGCTAGTGTTGGGAACGTGGAGACGGCTCCTGCCGAGCTCTCTGTTGGATGGTGCCTGATGTCCCTAACTCACTATTCTCCTGTCCTCGGTGTACGGGCATCACTGGACAGGCACATGGTTTGGCTGTAAGTAGCCAAACAGTATTCTCCCACAATAAGTGACTCTGCTTCAATCCAATCTCAATTTCAGAATTTGATATAGAGCAAAGTTAAGTGGAGATTATTTTAAAAGACCTTTTTCTAACTGAAAAAAATGAGTGTTTTCATAGTGGAAAATTTGGAAGATCCAGCAAAATACAAGGACTACATTTTATTTTATTTATTTACACAACATCTTTATTTTATTTTTATGTGGTGCTGAGGATCGAACCTAGCGCCCCGCGCATGCTAGGCGAGCGCTTTACCGCTTGAGTCATATCCCCAGCCCCAGGACTAATTTTAAATCGCATTTATTTCCACAACCAAAGACAACCATGCTAACATTCCGTTTAGTCTCCTAATGCTTACATTAGGTACATATATGCATAGTTAAGTATGTGCCACATGCCCATGTGCACACCTTTGTCTAAACTAGAACCAGTGGTACTCGCCCAGCAGTGCCCTTTTCCCATTTACTGTGTGCATCTCTCCGTCAGCGCTGCTCGGCATCAGTTCCTGTCTGGTCACATCAGTGCTATCTCTATCCCAAGGCCACCCTGTCTATAACCCAGTACAACAGCAGCAATGATCACGCAGAAGTGAGGAAGGCATGGAGGTGGGGGTCAGCACCGGTGTCACAGGTCACAGGCACCAACTCATTCAAAGCTCAAAGCAACCATGAAGTTGCAGGTGGGAAACCGAGGCACAGCGTGGCTACCTGCCCAAGTTACACCGACGACGCGTGTGAGGTTGTGTCCAATTTTTTACTAAAACAGAATGATGAACATCTTTATGTTCAAAAATACAGAATGCTTATTCAAATGTGTGTTCATGTTGGTAGTTATTTCTCCAGGGTGACATTCTGTTCCCACAATTGCAGAGCCTGAGAATCTGTTTAAAGACTGCTGACGTGCACTTTTCAAATTGTGCTCCATCCTGTTTTTGATTTTGTGGACTGGTGGGGTTGGGGTGAATACTGTTGTTTTGCTTGTACAAATCCTGCCATTCACCAGGGTAAACTCAGGCGGCTCATTCAGAGTGGATGTCCACCTGACTCCAGCACAGGTGCTCCGTGCAGGCCCCTGTTCTGTGGAGCAGGGGAATTGCAGCCCCTGAAACCCAAGATGGACCTTCTGCAGCCCTGTGTACCAAGCATGTGGAAACTAGCTCCACAGGCATGTTCAGAAGACATCACCTGCAGTCATGGATGCCCACAGCTGAAGAGCGCTCCCTGCCCAGCGCAGCCACAGAGGGAGGAGATGAATGGGGATCCATCAGTGAACAGAATTTGTCTGTTTTCATTCACGCTCCAACGAGAGGCACCTTTTCAGTTTCTATCCTGTTCATCACTGCTTTCTCTCTGTTCTCATTCTCTAGAAGCTTCTGAGCACCATGTGCTCTGTGCTGAATTTAATCAGCCTCCATGGTAACGTGCTCTCAAAAGCTGCAGCCCGCACTCGGGCGACCTTGCCCCAGGCTGGGAGCCAGGCACCTTCACCACCGCCTGGCCTTTGCTTCACCAGGATGCTCTCCCCGTCTGCCAGCAGCGGCCAGGCCAATTAACCTTTAGGGGAAAGTGGGGCTCCCTGCCACTCAGCTTCCTTCTCGCTCATTGTGCTCATCCTGAAAAGCCTCGAGGAGCTGTAATAAATACATTAATTAGGAAAATGATTAAATGCAGTTGCCTTTATTACCTTGGCATCCTGGAGATGCCTGAAAAGACACCCTCATTCCTGGGGGTGGGGCAGAGCAGGGATGTGCAGCTGTGTGTCCTGCCTCCTGGCTCAGAAGGCAAGAGGCAGCTCTCACTAAGTGAATGCCCCTGCCTCTCTCAGAAGGCACTGGACCCACTGCCTTGTCACAAGCAGAAGTCCCCGTTCCCTCACCCACAGGAGATGCTCGGTGACCAGCAAGTGTCTCAGGGTGCTGGGACCAGAAGTCCCATGGGTGGCTTCAGTGAAGATCAGTAATGATGTTCGGGGTTTATAATGGGGTGACATGCCCAAAGAGAAGCAAATCATCGCTTCACCAAGGACAGAGGTAAGTCAAACAGCTCTCTCTGGGGAAGACTCCTGCGGTCTTACTTCCTGCTTCTCACCCCAGCTGGTACAGGGGGATCCAGAACGCCCTCCTCCACCTGGAACATTCTCAAGGGCTGAGCTGAGGAGCACCCAGAGCATCACCCAGAGCACTCACTCTTGCCTGCTCTGGATCCTCCCCATGAGCCCCTGGATGCTCTTCCTCCTGGTTCCCTTCAAAACCCAGCTGGGGATTGTCCAGCCTGGCTGCCCTTCCTAAGACCTCCAGACTTCATTCCCCCTGGCTCCTTTCTCCTTCCCCCACCTTCCTAGGGAGTCCACTGTTGCTCATTTCCCAATAAACCGACAGTCACCCACATGATCTTCATGCCAACATCCTTGGGACTCGAGAATGTTGTCAGCACACAGTAGGAGCTTAATAAATACTTATAGAGTCTAACTTAGAATTATGTGATACCTTTGAAAGATTTAGGGAAAAGAAATAGGTAACACTTCAATTTCCTCTTGAAAGTAATAGTAACTAAAGTTAGTAGGGCCATCCAAGTCTAGGCTGGAGGCACAGGGGGACAGGACTGAGGAGCTCACAGTCACACCACAGGGAAGGTGTGGGTGCACCTTGGGATGACCATGAGCAGCTGTGGTACCCTTCCTCCCACTCCTTGCAAGCACCCATCTTGGCCTGACTTTCTATCTTGTCCTCTGTATGCCTTACTGAAAAATGTAATCAAATCTCATTACAGGAACAGCTCATAAGTCAGGGATTTGGACATTTTCCACTTTCTAAGGGAAAAGAATTACCAAGTTATTGAAAACAACCTAAGTGATTGAAAACCTCTTTTCCCCAATCAGTTCCAAGTATTCACCATTAACACATCTCTTCCTTCCCCCGGTCCTTCCTCCCCTCTAGGGCCTCTGACACCTGGGGCAAACTGAGTTCAGTCTGAGAAAAATCCACGTACCTTTCTCAAGGAACTCTGTACAGAGAATTCCAGCTTTTGAGGATTGGCCTCCTTTTCATTAGTCTGAATGAATGAGGTGTTAAAGTCTGTCTTCATTTTTGGAGTAATTTTCTGCTCAATTGGAGAGCAACCACAAGGTCTTTGGATCCTTCAACCTGCTCCTGGAAAAGTGAAGTCCTCCTCTCCCGGCTCAGCGGTGTGCAGCTCACCTTCACCACCATGGAAGTGGGAAGTGAGGTCACTGCTCTCTGCGACCAGTACAGCCCATTCCTTCCTGTTGTCTTGTGTGGAAATGCAGAGCCTAGGAAGCCCGCCAGCCTTGGCTTATCTTTGGATGAACTGTGTGGCCCTGAAGTCCATATGTGGATGTCCTCACCGCAGTGCTTCCAATGTGAACCTTGGCCTTTGGAGAATGACTGGTGTGCTTACAAAAGGGACAATTTGGAGACAGAAGCATGCACCCAGGGAGAAGGCCATGTGAAGACGAAGACAGAGACCACCGTCAGGTTTCGTACACCAGGGAGTGTTGAGGACTGCCAGGCTCCAGCTGAAGTTAGCAGCTGTAAGCAGTGAAGTTCTGTTGTTCAGGCCACCCCGTCAAGCCAGCATGTGGCCCTTCAGGAGACTCCTGCACTTGGCTTCTTTTGCCACCTCATATCCAGTGAGGGGCTTCCCAAAGATGCAGGGCATGGTCCCTGCCTCGAGTGCACTACACTGCTAAGAATTGGACTGACCCAGGGACACTCTGCAAGGAGTCTCTGAGTGAGGCCTCTGTTGGGCCTGCCATGGAGCCACATTTCCCCAAGGAGCAGGCCCTGGCACTCTGCCCATCTGGGGACAAGAGCAACAGCTTTGCCCACCTGACAGATGAGCAGGTGAGAGTCAGACAGCTGTCTCAAGAGCACCACCGTCTAGCCTCCCATCGGGGTTTTCCTTACCCTGGGAGCAGTTCACTAGCAACATGACCCCCCCAGGATCATGTGCTCCATAAAGCAGAGGAATTGGGTGCCAGGCCGAGAGAACAGGAGAGTGAGAGCAGAGAGGGGAGGGAGGCAAAGGGACAGCACTGAGCTAACTGCTCCCAGGGGAGTCCCCTGCAGGCAGCTGCCACTGCCAGAGGCCCTTGTAGGGGACTCCAGGAGTCAGCACAGGCTCTGAAGCAAGTATTTATAAGTTTGACCTGCACCTTCCTGGTGCTAAATCGCAATCCTCTAGCATGGTTTCAGGGAATATCTCCACCAGGGACCCACCACACTGGCAATGTCCCCAGAACATTAGGCAATGAAAACATTTCAAAGGCATGTTGTTTTTGAATGCACAGGAAAGGTTCAAAATGAACTTGGGTGACACGTGAACAGGGGTGTGAATGCCCCAGGGAGCTGGCATTGAGCACACACTGGGGCATCCAGCTGCTGATCATAAACCTGGAGAAAGGCAGGGAACTTGGGGCTGGTCTCACCCCGTGCTGCCCAGCCAGGCAGGGCTCCCGCCAGCCATCTTCGCCAGTCTCAGCTGGAAGAGCGAGCACGTGGGCAGCGAGGCATGGAAATGAGCTCCTTCCTCTGTCCTTTCCTTGGAGCCAGTGTCACTGTGATGGTGCTGTGACACCCTCACCTTGACAAGACCTTGATGCTGCAGCATCTGAATGTAAGTCTCCTTTCTCTGTCCTTCCAGGAGAAGGAGTCTGAATCCAGCCGGCTGGCCCCGAGCAGCGTCTCTTCTTCCCGGTATTCACACCTCCGTCTTCTCAACATTCTAATGACTTTTAAATATGCCTAATCATTTCCGAGGAAGGAAGGCATTCCACACTTTACAATCACGTGCATCAACTGGCCCATCTGGGGAGCTCGCCCCTGGAAAGGGGCACAGGCGAGCTGTCCGTTTAATTTGCTCTCACATCTGCTGCCATCACTGCAGGGCCTCCTGGGCTCCAGAACTGTCCGGGGCTCATGTGTTCCAATGCCTCATTTTTGTTGTGGCTGCTTTTAATTATAAGCACTTCCACCAAAATGAATCACCATTCAAAATTCAGCTGGGGAAGCATTTTTTTTTCTATTTAGCTAAACTGAACTGAAGCACATTTGGGAGAGAAATGAGAGGTTTAGTAGGAATCTATGGCAGGAGAGTGGCCAGTTTGCTGCAGTCATCTTGATTCTCTCCTTGGGGAAGTGAGAGCCTGGCTCAGAGTGTACACTGCCCTTCACTCCTCCCCCTGGAGTCCTCTGCCATTAGTTAACATTGATGAGTGAGTGCTCTTAAGACAGCATGGAAACTGTCCACCCCCTTTTACTTCCAACATGCCACTGTCTGTCCAGCCAAATGGCTACTGCTTCCCAGGAAAGTGTTCAGAACACTGGGCTCTGGAAATGCTGTCACTATGTGGGCTCCCAAGACAGACACTTGGGGAGAAATCAGGATGGAACATCATGTAAGTTGGGAAGAGGATGAGAATGGAGACAGAGGAGCAGGTGGTTCAGGGAAGGCATTCAACGGGGAGCAAGCAGGAAAGCCATGAGAAGACCTGCCTGAGATCTGAACTCTGCGGTAGAAAATCATTTGGTGCAGTCTGTGCCATGTGCTTGACAGCAGCCAGGATTGTGCTGGGCCACACACAAATGGGACTCATACAAGGACACACATGGGGAGGTATCCTACAGCCCTGGGGCTTTCAGAAACATAGCCATTGTCATTAGCCTTTTTGTTCTTGGCCCAAGATGAGGCAGAACATCATGGCAGAAAGGAATGAAGGAGGAAAGCTGCTCAGGACTTGGCAATCAGGAAGCAGAGAGAACTCTGCTCACCAGGAACAACATATGAACCCAAAGGCACACCCCCAGTGGCCCACCTCCCCAGCCACACTCAACCTGCCTACAGTCGCCACCAGGTAAATCCATGTCAGGGATGAATCCTCTGATTGTGTTACACCTCTCACAATCAGTCTCCTCACCACGGAACATCCCCACACTGTCTCACACGTGAGCTTCTGGGGCACACCTCATGTCTACACCACAACAGCTGCTCTGTTGCTCAGCTTTCCCTTGCCCTCCGTGGTTTTCTCCTCAGCCTCTTCTCCAGAATGGAAACCAGCCAAACACCAGTAGAACAATCCTATTTTCTACATGTACAAACTCCTGGAATCCTCCCCATGACCTTGGAGAACAGAACCATGCATATTCTCCCTTGAACAATGAGCAATAGAGGCTCACAGAGGCTTTGCTCCCCTGATGACCACCAGGAAGAGCTGTCACATACCCCCTGCACCCAGCCCTGAACACAGCTTACTGCATCAAAGCACAGTCCTCATGGCCCCATCCTTGGACGCTATGCTCAGCATCCCAGTTTTGTAGATAGGGAGTCTGAGGCTCCCGAGGGCTTGCTGAACTTCCCAGGCTCCTCAGTGAGGTGTCAGGGATTTGGCACCAGCCCTCCAACTCTATGCTCTTGGCCATTCTGCCTCCTCTTGTCCTGGAAGTGGAGGATTCTCACTTTAAAATAAGGGCTCATATAGATGGGGAGGTGCTAGCACGTCTCTCCATCACGTGTGCCTTGGCACCAGGGCAGCCAAGGCCATGGGAGGCCAGCCCTACCCTGAAAAGAGGCTCAGCCCTGCTCCCTGGGACTCCCTCTGATACTGTGAGAGTCCCTGGGTATGGCAGCCAGCCCTCTGGGCTCATCCAAGCCGGAGCTGTGCGTGCCTCTCTGAGTAGTGGCTAAGGTGGGACAATGCTGGTCAGTGGGTGGGGCCACAGTGAAGGGCTGGGTGGCTGCTGCCCTGAGGCCTCAGTTAGCTTCTCCAGCAGGCTGAGTAAAAAGTCATGACTCCCCTGAAGCAGCTGCCTGGTAGGGGACGCTGAGTCTCAGAGACGCAGGCCAGTGTGTCTGCGGAGGGAGCACCCAGGTCTCTTCTCTCCAACTTGACAGCTCCTGGGATCTTTTCAGTTTCTGGCGTTTTCCTCCCAGTACCATCAGCCCCAGTCAGGCGTGGACATGGCCTTGGCACAGTCCACTCTGGTCCTCCTCCAGCCACAGGAGACTTCCACAGTGCAGAGACTGTGGGGCCAAGGTGGGCCTCCTGAAGCCAATGCATACTGCTTCTAGAAAATTCTGCAGAGTCTTGGAGTCCCAGAATTCCCTGCCCAAACAGCGTTGTTCTGCTTCCAGATTTCCTCCCTAGCTGCATACTGCCAGGACCCACCACCATGGTGAGGATCGGGGGCTTCTGTGGGAGGGCTGGTGGAAGGTGGCAGCCTGCGGGAGGCCAACTGCACGTGCAGGGTGGGGGCCCAGGGGGCTAGGAGGTGGAACTCAAGCCAGACCCTAAGGGTGTCATTCATTCCTCCTCACCCAACCCCAGAAGGGACCTGCCGTGTCCCCAGGTCAGAGACACCAGGGCCAGGAGCCTTGCCAGAGAACACACAGATGGCCCACCAGAACTTGTGTGGGGTCTGTCTGCCCCCAGAGGCCAGGTCCTAGTCATTTCATAGTGAAGCATTAGAAAATGCCTCTAGATGTCATAAATCTATAAGACTTGGTGGTAAATTAATCTGTAAAGCAAGAAAAGAAGGAAACTTACAATGAAGCCTGAAAAATCATTTGATGTACAAAAACTGGGAGTGGAAGCTACGTATGCTTACCTGACCTGACAAAGGTGCTAGAAACATTCGGTGGGGAAAAGACAGCCTTTTAAACAAATGGTGACGGCAAAAGTGGACATCTGTATGTCAAGAACTAAAAACTATTGGAACTAGGTCCCTCTCTCTCACCCTACACGGAAGTCAAACCAAAGCAGATCAAAGACTTGAGAATTAGACTATAAACACTGCAACTGCTAGAAGAATATCAGGGTCAGCACTCCGACATATGGGTGCCCACACCGATTCCTTAACAAGACCCCTAACTCTCAAGAAATGAAACCAGGAATCAGTTACGTGGGATGGCATCAAAGTAAAAAGCTGCTGTACAACAAACAATTAAAAGCATAAAGAGTCTACCAAATGTGAGAAAAATTTGTGCCAGCTAGCCTCGGGTCGAGGATTAATATCCATAACATAAAGAACTCAAAAACCTAATGAAAAAAAAGAATCAATAAAAGAAATAAATAGACATTTCTCAAAAGAAGAAATACAAATGACCCTCAAATACATTTTTTAAATGTTCAAAATCCTTAGCAATGAGGGAAATGCAAATCAAAACTACACTGAGGTTTCATCTCAATTCAGTTGGAGTGGTGGCCATCAAGAATACAAATAATAATAAATGCTGGCAAGAATGTGGGGGAAAGACACTCATATCCTGTTGGTAAAACTGCAAAGGAATACGATCTTTCTGAAAAGCAGTCTAAAGACCCACCAAAGCCTAGGAATGGGGACTCACTATGACTGAGCAGCTCTCCTGCTCCTTGGTATTTATTCAAAAGAACTAAAATGAGCACACTACAGTGTTACACACATACCAGTGTTTATAGCAGCACAATTCACAATAGCCAAGTTACAGAACCAGTCTAGGTACCCATCAACCAATGAGTGGATAAAGAAAATGTGGCTATGTATACACAAAGGAATTTTACTTAGCCATACAAAATAATAAAATCATGTCAGTTGCTGGTAAATGGATGGGACTTCGTGTTCAGTGAAATAAACCAGACTCAAAAAGTCAAGGGTCAAATGTCTTTGTTTGTGTGAAGAAGCTAGGGAGGGAGAAAAAGTATGTAAATTAAAGTGGGATCTTGTGAAAATAGAAGAGAAACCAATAAAATAGAGGGAGATGAATGAGAGGGAGGGAGGACGTGGTATCATAGTATCATGGGAAAGTACTGGGGAATGAAATCTACCACAATGTGTCCCACTTATATAGCTGCAATGTCCCACTTATATAGTATGAAATAAAGATAATGGAAGAGAGATTAGTAGAGGGAAAATGAAGGTACTGGGAAAAGGAGATTTGTCAAAAAATGTGCATGTATGCCTATGGCACACTGAATCCCACTATCATATACAATTATAATGCACCAACAGAATGTGTTTTAAAAAGTTAATATACAAAACCGGGAGAGTCCTTGGGGAGAAAGATCATTTTCTCAGCACTAGGCAGATGAGCTTCATGACAAAAAATGAGCCAGGACAGACGGTCCACAGAGACCCTAAGCATCTCTACAGTTCAGGAAGTAATGTGACTCCAGTGACAGTGTTGGGAGCAGGGGCTTGGAGGTCACAGTCAAGGTCATAGGCAGTCCAGGCAGAGTCTGGGAAACAAGCTTTCCAGAAAGAGGAGGTGGCCATTGTCGCGTTCCTTGTGACTAAAACACTCAGGGTCACTCCAGGGGAACTGGGCTGAATGAAATAACCACCCAGGAGACAGAGACACTTTATCTTTGGGGATCCTGTGATGGCTCCTCTGACCTTAAGGGTCTGCAGAAAGAGAGTGAGTGCATGCTGACCCCTTTTATTGAGGAGAAGCCATTCACATGAGGCAAGGGGTCAGGTTTCAGGGGGCTGAGTCTAGCTTCCTGATGTCCACTGTCAGCAGGTTGGCTGACATCTAGGAAGGCCACACTCAAAGGCAGAGCAAGAGAAGGGGACACACAAAGGGCTTTTCCATGGAACATTCTATCCCAAACAGGGCAAAGGGGTAATATCATAAAGGAACAGGTGAGTGTAGCTCTGTCCATGGGGCTGCAGGGAGGCACACCTACTTCTGAAGACACATTCTGCTACTTCGAGGGTCGGTTGGGGCAATGTCGAGGTCAGTACAAAGGTGACCCACAGAGCCTCTCCAATCATGGGAAGGAGAATGCCGGTCATTCAGCGAGACCGCCCCCCACAGTCCATAGTATCAAATGCCTCAGAGGCCAGTTAAATTTAGAAAGAACATCTTAAGTTTTGGTTCCCAGTGCACTCTATGTCCACACTGTCCCTCAGCCAAGGCTTCGCCCCACCGTACCCCAGTTTTTGAATATGGGCCAGACAACAAAGTATGCAAGGGAAAAACTGGGTTTAAAGGAGTCGAACTGCACCCCTTCCCTGTGCCCCTATCTTTGGGAGGTCTCCTTTCCACAGGTGAGCCAGACGTGGGCCACGCTTGGTAGACCGGCTGAGGCCACCTGCCTCTTTCACAGGGGAATTTGTAGGAGTGCTTCCGTCCCAGCAAACTGAAACACAGTGACGTAGCCAGAGAGAAGTCTCACTGAACTAAGACCAACCAAACAAGTGCATGCCAATGAAAACACAGATGATCAGAAGCCACGCTCGGCTGCTGACCCGTTACCCGACATGGAACCAGACCAAATAAGGAGTCTTGGCAGTGTCCTGTCGTGCAAAGAAATTCCATTTCCTGTGTATCAGAACATCTCCCCGCCATGGTCCACTGCACCATGTTAGAAAACAGTAACAGATGGTCCCAGCGTCCTCACTCACTGTAGCATTGCCAGCTGTTTGCTGAGTGGGGGTCCAACTCCACCGTTCTGGTGACCTTTAAACCAATGGCTTTGGAACACCTCCTTCATGGTGGAGCTGAGCCCTCCTTTCTGAGTGCCGTGCATGCGCCAATGTGTCAGTCACTAAAGAAAGACTTCTCTCCTGCTTCTCTCCAACCCTCCACGTTTCTCCTTGTCTGAGGGAATGAGGCCTGAAGATGGACGTCAGGCTAGTAGAAGACTCTGGCATGGAGTCAGGCAAGCTGGTGGGGTGGAGCCCGGCAGGATCTCCATAGTCCATCACCACTAGAGCACACGCCTTTCTGAGGCCATTCTTTACCCCAAGAGGAGAGACCAGGAAATGACACCTTGAGCTCTTCAGCTTTCCCCACTTCCTAGGATGTGGCAGAATCCAGCAGAAGCACTGCCACCCACCACACCTAGTCCAGTGGCCCCTGTGTTGAGAGCCACAGCCGAAGGGGCCCCAGCAAACTTCCAGCTGCCAGCAAACTTCCAGCTGCCGGCTGATGATTGGCTCACAGCGGCCCCAGCAACATCTAGCTGATTGGCTCCTCTGCGGTGATGCTCATTGGGCTGTTTCCCTGCCCTTTCAGACCACGGAGCTGCTCATTGGGGGACTTTTTTGGCTCCGCCCACGTGACCCAGCCAATCGGCCTCAAGAGCAGGAGGATTGTGGGAGGTGGAGAGAAGCTTGTGGGGGAGAGAGAGGCTTGTGGAAAGCCGGTGGTGGCAGTTGAGGCTCTGAGGGTTTTTCCTGAGAGGCTGTTTTGTTTGGCGTGTGTGGTTCTAAAAATAAAGTTAGTTTCTTTTGACAAGTGGCTCCTGATTGTGCCCAGCCAGACTGCGGCATTTGGTGGCTCGCACGGGGAGCGACTGAGGGTAAGTGAAACTGCTCGCCCCTGAGGGCAGGGCGAGAGGATGGGTAGCCATTTTAAGATTCCTCTTTTATTTTGCTTCACTTTTGTTTTAAGTTGCCTGTCCCTGGAGATGAGTGAGACGGAAGAAAAACCGCTCACATCTGAGGAAAAACTATTTACGTCTGAGGAACAGATAGGGAGAAAGGACGGATGCACATGTCAGGAGGATTGAAAGGCCATAATGACTTTTTGTT
>NW_026000068.1:4012948-4034444 GCF_001458135.2 Marmota marmota marmota | reverse complement strand
AATGTAAATTGTTAAGAAAATTGTTTTCTTTTAGTGCCTTCTGTAATGTTACATAATTTTTTCTTTAGCCATTATTGCCAGAATTCCTATCTTCATCCCAGTGCTGGTGAAGTCAAAGATAAAACCAATCTACAGCTTCTACAATAGCCATCACTGAACTGCTTGCAGAACTTGCCTGGACACATTGTGAGCTCACCTGTATGCATTGTGAACTATCTGTTGGTGCAGCGACTTGTGGTAGTGTTGGGGTATTTTTGCTGATGATGTCACTGGTGGTACAATTTTTCCAAAAGGAGCCATCAATTGGCTTGGTGTATCTTCCTCCCTTCTGCTTGTCATGATCGTCCAGCTAAAATTTTGGGGCCAACAGAGGTGAGGCAAAGAACCTCACCCCACCCCCGCTGGTACAAAGACCTCTCCACAGGTGTGGCTGTATACTGGACCGGTAGTCAGTGACGGGTAAGATCCAATTGCAATGGTACCAACCTAAGGACCATATGTACTATTGGACAACCTAAGGCAGGCACGGTCCCTAAGCTACATGCTTGTTGTTTAAACAGAGAGGGGGAGATGTTGAGAGCCACAGCCGAAGGGGCCCCAGCAAACTTCCAGCTGCCAGCAAACTTCCAGCTGCCGGCTGATGATTGGCTCACAGCGGCCCCAGCAACATCTAGCTGATTGGCTCCTCGGCCCCAGCAACATCTAGCTGATTGGCTCCTCTGCGGTGATGCTCATTGGGCTGTTTCCCTGCCCTTTCAGACCACGGAGCTGCTCATTGGGGGACTTTTTTGGCTCCGCCCACGTGACCCAGCCAATCGGCCTCAAGAGCAGGAGGATTGTGGGAGGTGGAGAGAGGCTTGTGTGGGAGAGAGAGGCTTGTGGAAAGCCGGTGGTGGCAGTTGAGGCTCTGAGGATTTTTCCTGAGAGGCTGTTTTGTTTGGCGTGTGTGGTTCTAAAAATAAAGTTAGTTTCTTTTGACAAGTGGCTTCTGATTGTGCCCAGCCAGACTGCGGCAACCAATGATGCTGAACACCTTTTCATGTGCTTTTTTGGACATTTGTAGGTCTTATCTAAAGTAATATCTCCTTGAATCTTTTGCCCATCTTTTGGGTTGTTTGTTATCTATGGTCAAGTTTGAAGTGTTTTTTTTTAATATTCTGAACACTACGTCCTCATCATATACATGAAATATAAATATCGTGGACCATTCTTCACATTCATTTCCCCCCTTTCAAAATGTCCTGTGCTGTTTTTGATTTTGATGAAGCCTGATCTAAGTTTTCTTTTGTTCTTCTTCCTTCCAGTGTCATATCTGAGAATCCATTGCCAAGTCCATGGTTTTGGAGATCCACCTCCATCTTTCCCTATAGTGGTTTTATAGTTTTAGCATTCACACTCATGATGTGAGAGAGGGTCTTTCTTCATTCCTCTGCATGTGGATGTCTATTGTCCCAGCACCACTAATTGGCTACTATTCCCATCCAGTGCTGCTGGCTCCCTTTTGAAAATCAGTTAGCCACAAACAGATGGGGTTATTTCTTGATTCCCAGTCCTATTTCATTGGTCCATATGTCTATATTTATGCACTTTTTATTACCATAGCTGTATATATTGCTTTTAAGACTTTTTTGTTTGACACAATAAATGGAATAACTTCTGTAAGACTTGATATCACAATAAATTATACAGTTCTGTTTAGTGTTTTTAAATTCCTTTATCATCAAGATTGGCATCATGAACATACCTGTGGCTTAACGAATGAGCTGGTACGAAATTAATTCCTCAGGATAACACCTAGAAGTGTAACCTTTGGTTCCAAGAATGCAAATTCCCAGGCTTTGTAGTTATTACCAAGTCACCTTCCAGAGGACTCTGTCGGTTTGTCCTTTTCCAGCCTGAGCCCTGCTCTTCACTCTCTTCTCAACCTGGTCAGGGCCTGAGGAGGATTGGCCCTTTCCTCTGTCATCAATCTGTTGAGTGCCAACTCTCCTTCTTTTACAGTTTTAAAATGAATCACAAATTAGAAATTTCAATGCTCCCCTTTCTTTCTTTGGTTCAAAGGTTTCAAAGGCCAGATTTCTTAAAAAGGCCAGAAGACGCTGTTCCTGATGTCATGGTCCACCAGTGACTACTGTACACGTCATGTATGCCTCTTGGCTGTTAACTCCATCAAGTGCTACTGAGATGCCATGGTGCCCCTATTAACCAATCTCCGGGCAGTTGTCTGTAGAACAAACACTACGTGTAGTGAAGAACAGTGGATCCTGTTCAGCCTTAATGAAGTTACCCGTCTCCAAGCTGACCTGGGTTGGTAAGCTAAGCCCTGTCAAGCCCGCTGGGTAAGTGACACCAGGGAGAGAGCAGATGCCTCCTCAGAGATGGGAGTCAGCCCTTCCTCTCTGTGCCCCTGGGGAGAAGCCATTCTGGAACTCCTTCCACTGCAGCTGACACACCACCAAAGCCTCAGGGACTGTGGAGTTCCACTGAGATGTGAACAGCTCCCTCTGCCAATGAGCTCTGAGTGGTCAATAAGACAATAAACTCTCTCTGCTTTAAATGGCTGATTCTGGGCTGTGGGTTCTGCTCAGGGCCTACCAACAGAGTTTCCTCACCCAGGTCTTTTCACAGAATAAGAGCACTCTAAAATATTTCTCTTTTTAGTATTGCAGTATGGAAGTGTCAAAGTTACTAGGAAGCTAGCTGTGTGGTTGAATCATGAATTACTCCAAAGATGAACCCACAGAGCTGGACTGGGCAGGGAGCCTGGAGTTCAGGCGGGCCTCCATCGCTCCCCACCAACCCTTGGGCAGGAGAAGCCATCCATGGGCGAATGCCTTTGTGCTAAACCAGTGTTTTCCACAGGGCTCCAGAGAGCCCGCTGGCTGCCACTCTGAGAAGGGAGAAGAAGCCCAGTGGGTCAGGTCTAGGCTGAATGCTGCCCTCTCCTGGTCAGATGGGATGAATCACTCTCTTTTTCCCCTTGACTTTTCCAAGGAATACAGGAGAATGAGAGAAAAGAAGACAGGAGAATTTCTGGGACATCTTGGTGTACTTTCTTGGAATGTTGCCTCCCTTGGGAATGGAGTGGGAGACTAGTGGGGACAGTCTCCCATTCAGAAGGAATGCATGTCCCTTTTGTTGAATAAGGCGGACACTTCTGCTCTGGAGGCCTCAAAGCTAGGACATGAACATCAGGGACACTTTGGGGGAAAGACTCTGGAGTTTGGGTGTACTTCCATGTTGTTACACAATAGCACACAGAACACATGGAGATTGGAAATGAGGGGAAATGTAAAGGATTCTAGGATGGGATGGGACAAAGATAGCCTGCTAGGGAGGGCGAGAGGAGAGGTCACTGACAAACAAGCGAACAAGGCATGTGGAAGGGAACACGGGGGCCATCTCCCCTGTAGGGTAGCTTCATGAAGGGCTCGCTGGAGAACTGTCAGCTCGTACTCTCCTGACCCCACCTCCGTTAGCATGGCCTTCCCTTTCTGGTGGAGCAGTGAGGTGGAGCAAGGTCCCGAGCTCATCGGTGGTAGAAGATGGACTCAGCTCAGATCTCCAGATGCCCGTGGGCTCGCTGGCCAATGGGAAAGGCAAAGAGCCAGAAGAACATGTGTGAAGGCCCAGAGAGGAAGACAGCAGGGAGTTGCAGGTGCCTGTCTTGGACTGTCCTGGAGCAGAGAAGGTGCCCACACCTGATAGAAGGAGACAAACTGCAAAGCATCTTCCCAAAAGGAGGAAGACAAGGCAAGACTGGGATGGGAGAAAGGAGCTTCTTTGCCAAAGTCAAGGGCCCAGCTGGACCAGGCTCTTCAGTACAGGGCACAGCTTAGAAGCCATTGGTTGAAAGCACAGAAGCCAAAAGTCAAAAGAACGCAAACGCAGCAGATAAAGGGGGACTTCCCCACTGGCCACTAGAGCATCTTCCACTGCCCACATGCAGGCTGAGCCTGAAAACCCACCACAGAGGGGCACCTGGTGGGGTGACTCAGTTCAGAGATGCTGGCCAAAGCTTGGTAATAATTTGGGTTAAAGGCTGTGCTGATATACCTTGTTTCTCTTTGATGTTACTTGACAAGGATGTTTTGAAAAAGGAACATGAAACTAATTGGGCAATTTCCACAGGGACTATCTGATTGCAGATGACCTGCTACCTCTAGTGTCTTTATCTCAGGGCTCTGTATTGAGAAAACATAGTGATTAGTTTTCCTTGGAGAAATGTTGGAATAGAATAGGTTTGAGTGGCCATTAATCCCTATGACCTCATTCACTGTCCTCTTCAAAGAGCAAAAACCAGAAACAGATTTCAAATGAGATGTCTTCTAATGGGTGGTGACAGACAGGTCACTTGGGAGGAGCAGCCCTGTGCCTGTAACCAGCCACTCAGTCCTCAGAGTGACGCCAGACCCACACAGACAGCCTCACACCTGGTACAGCTCCCTCTCCAGAAAACCCACTCAGACCTGTGATTTCTCTATGATTTATCTGTTCCCTGTTCCCATCAAGCTGCAGACATAGAGTCTGAAGAATAATGAGTCCATCTTATTTTGTCTGACCCAGGGGTTCTCAGACAAGGATGATGTCCTCTGCAGGGGACACTTGGCAATGTCAGCAGAGACAACATGACTGGGGAGAGCCAGAGCGGTGCTGTTAGCGTCTGGGTTTGGTGTGTGGTGGGCAGGGGTGCTGCTAACAGCCCAGGATGCACAGGACAGCCCAGGGCAATTCCTCAGGACAATTCCTCAGGCCAGCATCCTCAGGCAGAGGTTGAGAAGTTTTGATTACTTACAGGACAGGGGTGACCAGGCTATTCTGTGCTGCCTCTGAAGCAGAAACTACTTGCCCCTCCAATCCTGAGGTCTGCCTTCCTTCCCAGCAGCAGGATTCCCGCATTCCCAGGTTACAGGATGGTTACATGAAGGAGGCCTGCTGTTGCCTGACCCGTTAAGTTGCCATCTTCACAGCCAAGACAGTGCTAGTAGATAATCAGCCACAGTCAGGATGATGCCGGGCGAGGGACAGTCCAGAAGGCATGGGAGAGGGTGAGCTGCAAGAGAATGAAGCAAAGTAAGCCAAGCCAACCTCTGGACAGGACTCAGAGGCCTGCATTCTTGCCTGCTGTGTTTGATGCTTGACTGACAGAAGTTTGTTTCTTTCTGGCTAACTTATCCTGTCAGGAAAAAAGTCTAGTCCAAATGGACACTAGAAAAATAAAGACCATTCTGTAAAGCTGGGTAAGAGTCTACAGAGAAAGTGGGCTCCGATCTGTGTTTAGGAAATTGAGCTTTGTATTTAAAAAAAAAATTGTGGAAAAATCACACACAAAAAAAGCATTTTAAAAATAGATATATCCCAAGGGACACAAGGTGGAGATAATGTCTGGGGATACAGCTCAGTTGGTAGAGCCTTACATGCACAAGGCCCTGGCTTCCACCCCGCACCACAAAAAAAAAAAAAAAAAAAAAAAAAGCAGGAGATGACCCTGACCCTGAAAGTACTAATCAACTGAATAAAATGGATAAACAGAATGAGGTCCAAGCACATAAGGGATATTATTTTGCCACAGAAAAGAATAAAGTACTGATATATACTATAATATAAACAAAAGTTGACAATAGTATGCCGAGGGAAAGAAATCAGACAGAAAGGCTTCAGTTATATGATTTCACTTATATGAAATGTCCAGAGTAAGCTGGTCAACAGAGGCAGGTTAGTGCTCTGAGGTCTGGATGGGAGGAGGGGAGTGTCCATGGTTTGGATGTAAGGTGTCCCCCAAAGCTCATTTATGAGGCTATGAAAGAATGTTCAGAGGTAATGATCAGATTCTGATTGGTGAATTAATCCATTGAAATGGATTAATTGGGCAGTTACTACAAGCAGGGTGTGGCTAGAAGTCGTCACTGAGGTGCTACTTAGGGTGTCTATATTTTAATCCCTGGCCATCCCTCTCTCTGTTTCCTGGCTGCCAAGAGTAGGGCAGCTGTCTACCTCCTGCCCTTCTGCCATGATGTCCTGCCCTACCTCAGGCCCAGGGTCAGCCCATGGCTGAACCTCGGAAACCATGAACCCAAACACACTTTTCCTCCTCTAAGTAGTTCTTTTCAGAGCCTTTCCGCACGGCAACAAAAAATTGGCTAAAACAGGAGTGACTGCTGCTAGGCACAGGGTTTGACTTCAGTGATGGGGATGTTCTGGAACCCGACAGTGGCTGCACACTGGGAATGTACTGAAACCCACGAAGTCGTAGACTTTAAGTTTGTTGACAGAGTGAAGTTTATGGTATGTGGATTTTACTTCAATTAAAAATTGAAGCTTCCCATGGGAAGGTGGGAGGGATTGAGCTCTCTTGAATGAAAGGGAAGGGGATTTGCCTTCTATTTAAGATCCATTCACTTAGGGAGAACAAGACCAAACAGGAGCAGAGGTTGTCAGTGCTCCAAGGGTTCACAGATGGTGAACTCAGAGCTCACTCCCATGGAGCTGGGTCACACGACTCAACAGAGGAGAAATGGATGCCAGTCATGGAGCCCAAGTCGTCCTGGTCATTAGCCAGGCCCACTGCCTTCTTTCGGTTTTGCCTCTCCACGTAGCTTCATTCATTCTCACTCGGTGAGACTTGAGTGTGGTTGTGGCTAGCGCCAGCCTTTGCCACAGGTGACTATCCACCTGCCTCTAAGATCTCCCTCCCCACCCATCAACCTACCTTGAGCATCAGAACCACAACCTCAGCTCCGAAGCAGAAAGTCACTCTCAGCAGTGCTCAGGTTGAGAAAGGGCAATGAGATGTCGCCAAGTCCTCTCAACACTTAACACGGTGACCAGCACGTGGGATGGATGACAGGCAGTTCAGTTACCTAATCGCAGTGTGCTTCTACAAGGCGTCAGGTCAAGCTGGGAGCCCAGAGGCCTGGCTGACCAGAGACAAGCAGGAAAAGACACAGTCATCTGCCTTTTAATGTTTGTATTTTGCTTTGTTTTATTTTGGATCAAGGTCATATTTAGTTGCTGAGGCTGGCCTCAAATTTTGGATCCTCTCAGGATCTGAACCTTAGAGCCTCTCAGGTCATTGGAACTACAGGAGGGTTCCATCAAGCCCAACTATGATAATCTTTTAATAAGTGGCAGCCTTTTTAATCCACTCACCCTTTTTCCTTCTTTCCCTGCAGTACTGGGAGTAGAACCCGGGGGTTCCTTACCACTGAGCTACATTTCCAGCCCTTTCTGCTTTTTATTTTGGGACAAGTTGCCCAGGCTGGCTTTGAATTGGCCATCCTCCTGCTTCAGCCTCCCTACTGCTGGGATTAAGGAGTGTACCACAACCCCAGGCCTAGCTGCCCTGAAAAGGAGGTGGTTTTAAACCACAGGAGGGTAGGAATGGACTTGGGGTCTTCCAAACAGGAGGTGGCAGAACCCCCAGACCAGCTCACAGACTGTCCGTTCACCATCCACACCTGGAGCTCTCCACCTGGCACCCAGTCCTACATACCATGTGACAAGAACCCACTTTGTGTATGCCCAGCATCTCCCTTCTTTTCAAATGCCACCAGGAAGGGCCAATTCCAGGCTTCTAGAATATTCCAGTTATATGCCGCCCCCACAATTAAATCAGAGGGTGAGGGCAGCTGCAGAGACGTGAACACACTCCATTTGCACAGGAAGACAGACCTGTCTGGGCAGTTCACCTAACACATCTCTCCTGCTTGTTGGGATGGTTGGATGCATGTGGGTGTGTACCTGGCTCTTGGCAGATGGAGCTATTTATTTTCTTCTTTTGTTTGAGGCAGAATACAAAACTCACTGTAGCCAAGTCAGAACTATCCAACCATGAGGAAAAACCGATTCCCGTCTTAAGAAGGTCTTAGCTACTTAAATAGATTGGGTTTTCAAAGTTCAAACACAAGAGGAAAACAAGCCAACTAATAGATAATGCTCCAAATAACATAAACCCCTACCCAGGCTTCTCTGGCATGCACCCCCATACTTATGTGGAGAAACCAGAAGGCCACAGAGGGACAGCACATGTGCCCGGGGTGTGGGTGATTACAGTCTTATTATCACCCGGCCCAGTACTTAGGAGAGCACAGCAAGAGGTCCCTCGCATTGCACACACCTCCTGCTGTTTACACCAGGGCGAAATCCCTCCTCTGGGTCCTTACCTCCTCCTTAGGAACCTGAACTACTTTTATGACAGGGAATAGCATGCAATTCTTAGCTGGATCAGTGGTCAGAGGAGCTTCTCGAGGACCCGGACAGGACAACCCCACTAGCAGTTCCAGGTGGGGTGTGAGCATCTCCTACCAGTGATCTCACTCCAGATTTGATGGAGGACGGGAAGCAGGCAGAGAGGCAAAGGTGGTCTCCTCCAGCGAGACACGAGGAGAAAGAGAGGGGTCTGGATGGAGGCTGGGGCTGCGCACTAATCCCAGACTGGGGTCATGAAGAGGGAAGGTCCATGCCCACACCTACCTCACTGATCCTGACTGGACAGAGCCAATTAGCCGAACTCAACCGGCTGGGAAGTGGCTCCCTGCAGGGGGATTCCACATTTTTCCTCTGGTGAAGCCGATTGCCTTTCCAGGTCACCGCTTGATTCTGAGCAGAGGGCCCACACCTCCCTTGTGAGCTTCCTTTTTTCACCGAGGACAGGGGATACACAAGCCCAGTGTGAAGGATGACCCGTCCTGTTTTGCTCCAGAGGACCATCGTGAGACTCAGGGTAAGGGACCTGGAGCAGGACAACGTGGAGATGGACGCTTGCTGGTCATCTCACATCCAAATGTAGCGTCTTCCCTCCCTCTGTGTCCTTCCCAGCGGCATCCAAAGACCAAGGACAGCAGAACGGAAAGCAACACTTTTTATTATGGTTTGAAAAGCTACTGCAGGGGGTGCCTCGAACTGCTGCTTCCTGGTCGGAAAGCCAGATGGGGGTCCCTTGCCTCCACCACTGGCCTTAACATGAGCTTTATTAAGAGGAGCTAACGATGACCCAATGCTTTCTCCCACGCATCTGAGCACTTCAACCCCCGTGGGCCCCTGTCGTCCATGTCCCCTGAGTGGCTGTCTAGTTTTGCTGTGCTTTCTGTAACTCAAAGTGAGGCATCTCCCGGCACCGTGACGGCTGCAGTGGTTGCCAAAGAGAGAAAGCAGATAACCCCGTCCTGCAATACTCAGTGAGGGTTCAGCCCCCGTGTTCTGCCGAGCATCTGGGGGGCAAATCACCTTGAACACGAATTTGGAAACACCTGGGATCACTTCACTTCTAGACGTCCAGCGCAGGTTGGAAAGATGACTCATTTACAGGAAAAAACCATTCCATTCAACGTGGGGCTGACGTGGTGACAGCCTCATATTCTCAACCATGAACGCAGCGCTGACTGGGCATAAGTGATGTCCTTCCTGTGCGGAGTCCACCCAGCATTCCTGTGTACACCCTAAGAAGGTAAGTGCACACCAGCTCAGGAAAAAGGGGGCAGAGAGGCCAGGACACCAATGTTGGCCACCAGACCTATCCCACCTCCTGGGTTTAAAAATAGTATTATTAAATTAATTTACCTTTGAACCAACAGATGATACCTGTGCCGTGGCCGTGTTCAGTCACTTAGCCTGGTTCCCCACACCACACTGGGTGGTTCTGAGGGGGAGGTGGCCTCTGCAGCCCAGCCCCGTTCTGATGAAGCCAGGTGTGGGAAGCCTGTGCCTCCCGGCCTGAGCCACTCATTCAGCGGGAATGAGCCCCTCCACCAGTTCTCACAGCTGGCAGGAGTTTCTTGAAGCCTTTGAGCTTAGTTTCACGTTCTGGGGGTGAGTGAGTATAACAGCGCTTACATCTTTGCTTATTATGAAATGACATGCAGCGATCCGTACGCCGAGTGTGGCCCCCTAGGGAACTGTGATGGGCATGGCTTCTGTGTGAGTTCACCACTAACTCAAGTTCCTGACCAGAACAACTGAGGGGGTAAGAATTTACTCTGGGTCACAGTGTCAGAGGTCTCAGGCGTGGTCAGCCAGCTCCGTGGTTTTAGGCCTGTGGTGAAGCACGAGGTCCTGGCGGAAGGGCCTGGTCGATGAAAGTTTCTCAGTTCATGGCAGCCAGGAAATAGAGAGGGAGAGAAGGGCAGGGTCCAGAGAGGAGATACAGTCCCCACAGGCATGCACCCAGAGACCCACTCCCTTCAACATGGCTCCACCTCCCTCTCCAGCAACTCCCAGGGTCCACTCAACCATCGGGGATCCATGCACCGATGAGGTCAGAGCCCTCGTGATCCAATCACCTCCCCAAAGCCCCTCCTCTGGACACTGCTGTGTTAGAGGCCAAGCCTCCAACATGGACCTTTGGGGGACATTCCAGATCTGAACCCAAACAGCTTCTTCTATTAATTAGCTTTCGTTATCTAGGGTCCTCTTCTCTGTCCTAAGAACCCTCTAAGTTCAAAATTCTAATGGAGTTTTGTTCCTGGGTGACTCACACTAGTAATTCATCTATAGACAGCTCTTTTCCCAATCATGGCTTTATGATAACAAAATTAGAGTTCAGCATGGCATGGCATAAATGGTCAATTGTACTTTTTCTTTTGCTATTAACTATTAAGGACTAAGTGCTTAAAAAAATTTTAAATATAATTTAGTGCTACACCTTCAAACCAGCAATGAGACGATGATTCAGAGCCTTGCTGGTCAACACAACAAACCTGGGCTCCATACCACTTGTGACAGGGGCCACATCTGTGGCAGGTCCTGTCTGTGCTCCCAAAGGTCCCAGAAGATCTTCCACAGACCCACAGGCCCTGCTCCATGGAACTCCACCGCGGTAGACAGCTTCATCAGACAAGAGTCCTCCCAAATCCTGCCCACAGCCCTCAGAACTTCACAAATAAAGCCCCCTCCAGAGGGGCACTGGGTGGGGAAGAAGTCAGAGCTGGGTCTCTATTTCCTACATGTAAATGGGACGGAATATGCCAGAACCCACTTCTTCCCACTTGAAGTTTTCATGGTTCCAAGAATGGAAAGACGTCTTCCAGGATGTAAGGACTGGTTAAAAAAAAAAAAAATGAAAGATAAGTAGAGCGACTGGTAAGTCTGATACCAACAAGGCAGGCTGGCAGGATGAAGCCCAAGTTGATGTTGCTCTCTTGAGTCCATTTGATGGCTACAGAATTCCTTCTTCCTCAGGGAATATCAGTCTTTCTTTTTAAGACCTTCAACTGATTGGATGAGGCCCCATCACATTCAAGAAAGTAATCTGCTTTACTCAATAAGTACTGATTTAATTTTGCTAATATGATTTTAATTTACAAATCACAATTGTACGTGTCTATGGATTGTGTGTGTATACATATAAATGTAGAATGATTAGATCAGACTAATTTTTTTTTGTACCAGGGATTGAATTTAGGGGCACTCAACCACTGAG
Source organism: Marmota marmota marmota (assembly GCF_001458135.2). Taxonomy (NCBI): domain Eukaryota; kingdom Metazoa; phylum Chordata; class Mammalia; order Rodentia; family Sciuridae; genus Marmota; species Marmota marmota. Next base: position 4,023,028 of record NW_026000068.1, on the reverse strand, counting down.
CCACATCCCCAGCCCTATTTTGTATTTTATTTAGAGACAAGGTCTCACTGATTTACTTAGTGCCTTGTCATTGCTGAGGCTGGCTTTGAACTTGTGATTCTCTTGTTTCAACCTCCTGAGCTGCTGGGATTACAGGTGTGCGCCACCATGCCCGCCTTAGATCAAGCTGACTAATATACCCACTTCCTCATTTACTCATCATTTTTCATGGTGAGACATGTAACTTACTTTTAGCTATTTTTTTAAATATTTTTTTTAAATTTTTATTATTAGTTGTTCAAAACATTACATAATTCTTGACATATCATATTTCATACATTTGATTCAAGTGGGTTATGAACTCCCATTTTTACCCCATATACAGATTGCAGAATCACATCGGTAACACATCCACTTTTTTACATATTGTCATACCAGTACACAACTTTTAGCTATTTTTTATGTATTATACAATACTGTTGACAGTAGTCACTCTGCAGAATAGATCTCAAGAACTCACTATTCCAGCCTAACAGAAAGCGTGGTGCACTGATTGACTGACATCTCCCCTCTCTGTGAGCTCCACCCTCTCTCCACCTCTGGAAACCACTGTTCTACTACTCTCTGCTTCTTCAAGTTCAGCTTTCTCAGATTCATGCAGTATTTGTCTTTCTGTGCCTGGAACGTTTCCCTTAGTATACTGTCCACCGATTTCATTTATGGCATTCCAAATGATAAAATTTCTTTTTTTTAAGAGTGAATAGTATCCATTATCTATATAATACCACATTTTCCTGATCCATTCATCTGTTAGTGAATGCTCATTTTGATTTCCTGCTGTGGCTATTGTGAATAGTACCGAAATAAACATTGGAGCCGAGATATCTCAGACTTACTACTGTCAATTCCTTTGACTATATACCCAGAAGGATTGCTGGCTCACATAATAGTTCTGTTTTTAACTTCTTGAGGAACCTGCATGCTGTTTTCAGTAGTGATGGTGCTAATCTACATTCCCACCAACAGTGAGCACAATTCTCTTTTTTCTCTCTTCTTATCTTTCATTTTTTTTTGATGATAGTTAATCTAATAGGTATGAGATGATGTCTCATTTTGTTTTTAATTTGGATTTCCCTGATGATTAGTAATGTTGAATACTTTTGCATGAACATATTGGCCATTTGTATGCCTTTTTTGAGAAACATGTGTGTAGGATCTTTGCCCATTTAGTTGACCTACTTCCTTGCTATTGTTTGAGTTCTTATGTCTTCGGTGTGTTAACCTCTTACCAGAACATGGTTGCAAATATTCTCTCCTATCATGTGTATCCGCTCTCTAAGTTATTCAGTCTTTCCTTTGTTGTGCAGAAGCTTTTTAGTTTTATGCAGTATCTTTTGTCTATTTTTATTTGATGGCCTCTGCCTTCGGGGTCAGACTCAAAAACTCTTTGCCCAGACCAATTTCATGAAGGTTTTCCAAGTTTTTGTATGTTTTATGGTTTCAGATATATCAATCAAATATTAATCACCTGTAAAATACAGCTTCACAGCTTCACAGCAACGTATAAACATATTTGACCAAAAAACTGGGCACTTTGGCCTAGGCAAGGTGAACGTAGAATTGACCATCACAGAATTGACACAAATACAGAGGAAAAATTTACCCAGGTAGTTTGAATTTATCCATCTCAGGCAAAAGAAATCACCAAGCAAAAGGAAAAAATAGTAAAGAAAGTCTGTGAAAGGTACTTCTTATCTACCTGTGGTAGATAAGATATATTTGATATATAAGATATATTTGGTTTCTTCCACTGAAGTTTTTATTAAATAAAATTAAAAAAATAGATGGTGCTGGACATTCCTCATGCAGGGGACTGAATCCCTCCTTGTACCTAAGCTGCCTTTCCTGGAAACTGGGGAGAGTCTCTTGGTATAAGATGCCTCAGCAAATCAGTGGCCTGCGCTGCTCAGAAGCACAGGTATTGGAGTCGGCCCAGCCTGAGTTTACTCCTGGGTCCTCCCACGGGCTCCCTGTGTGATCCTGGAGAGTTCAATCCATCTCCTAGTGCCAGTCCCCTAAAAGTGGCATCGAGTCATGAAATTGCCCACTGATGTGAGGGGAGCAATTGAGACTATAAAGGAAAGTGTTGAATGATTGAGTCGGGCTCGCCTCAATGGCCCACAAATGCCGGCTATAAAAGTGAACTGGGAAGATTTCAAATCATGATCTACTGCACAAACTCTAAGGAAGGTAGACTCAGATGGGCGCCGTGACGATCCCTCAGCATTAAAAGCCACCTTCCAGGAGAAAATGGGTGATGGTGGTCACCAGGCACAGGGTATGCTGGGCAGGTGGGGACATGAAAAGAGCAGCCAGATGGCCCAGCACCGCCATGTCTATGGGGGCAATCTCCATGCTGATCTCACAGGCCATTAATGTCAGATACCCATCCAGGCGGAGGCAGGTTCAGGTGCAGTGGACATTTTAGAGAAGACGATGGCAGTCCTGACCTGAGAGCTGTCTCTCAGCATGATTGCAGCCATGAGGAAGAGCCAGGCTCTGAGCCCGCAGTGACATGAGTGGCCTCAGTTACTGTCCTGTGCACTGAGAACATTATTATATTGAAGAAGATGTCTCTATTATGGGCAGTTAAGACATTGCGATGCCGATGAGTTCCAGCCCAACTGATATCCCACTGACCCTCCCCGATGTGAACAAGAAAATATTGTTTAAATGTATCCAAAGTTATCAAAAACTAATACAGCAATTTAAAAAAAAACAGAGAACCAAAATTTGAGAGAAAAATAAAACCTCTGAAATCTTCTCCCTGTTTTGAAACAAGCTGCAGAGTAGGCAAAGATGAGCAAAGCCTTTGAGCGTCCGACAGGCGGGCATAGAGACTAGAAGTCAGGGTGCTACTGTACAGAGGTGGCTCAGTAGACCCCTGGCTGTGGGTTGGAACAGCCTAGGAATAAGATTAAGTAGAAATACCTCGACCCTGAGAAAAACAGTGCCAATCCTGCAGAGTCCAGGGAAGCCCCGCGTTCAAGCCCCCTAGCGGGGTTACCCACCATAGCCAACAGACACCCTCTGTGGATGGGGCAGCATTGTCCAGAGCCTCTCATTATCTCTGCAGTTTTTCAATCCAATGTCTGTGCCTAATCTAGGATTCTCATGCCATTTCCAAAACAGGCGACACGGATCTCAGAGTGGGAGGTCACATGGTGGTTAGCAGTGACGGGGCAGCAGAGGCAGACCTTGGGGCCCTGACAGTGTTCTGTACCTTGGTATAGATGTTGGGAACACCAGAGTAGTCCGCTGATAACAATTCATTGGCTGTATTTTATGATCTGTACATTTTATGTATATTTCACCCAAAAAGGGGAGAAAAGTATACTTACAAATGTCAAACCTGAATGCCTAAGAACTATGAATTCTGATAGCTGCAGCCAGACAAGTTCTTTGAGAACCTCTATTCACCCTTTGGACTGGATTTTGATAAGTGTGGTTCAAAATAGATTCTGTTTATGTTCCGGTGCTTGGTGTTCTAAAAGGAAAAATAAAAATTAAAAAAAAAAAACTGTGGGACAAATAGGTGAAACTTTGAGCATAAAAAGAGTATTGCTATTTTGGGGGAGTTAAAGAATAGATTCCTGAAAGGCCCTGCTTGAAGTCACACACCTTGACCATAGACCAGGTGTGTCTTCTGACCCAGAAACTAGCACCTGGTAAGAAGATCCTGGACACTTCTTGACCTCTGCTGGAAAAGGGCCATGTTGAAACACACACACACACACACACACACACACAACTTCTACGAGATAGACAAATTAAAAGGACTACAGTTTAGACCCAGCACAACAAGTAGATTATGTTATATTAGCAGTCATTTTAAACTGAAAAATAAAAAATAGAGACTTTTTCCTCAAAAGCATGAAATTTTACAGTTACAGGGCTTTGTTCATATAAATTTAACTGAAACATGATGTTTTATGATTAGAATTTCCACTGGAGATGGAAGTGGATGATGTATTTTACAAACAAGGATCTGGTGAGTATTCAGGAAGGCCAGGCCATGCCCAGGACGTACTGCAGATCAGGCATCTCTGAGACCTTGGGTACCGGAGAGGTCTGCAGAGGCACAGCATCAGGAGACTCAGTGTGTCTTACAGCTCTAGCCTTCTGAGAATGAGTGTGCAGGGCTGGCTGTGCGGAGGGCATCTGCAGAGCCTCAGCCCTGAGCTCAGGCCTCTTTCTACCTGGCCTGTCAGGAGAAGCTCATCTCAGGTCAGGAGAACAGTGCATCCATCCACACGTCCAGGCCATCTTACTTTGAAAGGCATAATGCACGGTGGTGCTTTTGGTGGAGTTCTACATGCAGTCCCTTTCTGCCATTCTGTCTCAACCTTTGTCCCTCATAAGGTCATGTGATAAGGTAGCATCTGGACTTCAACAGCACACACGTAGGGATAGGTTCATAGCAGGGAGGGCCCTTCCAAGAAGCCATATGGTGGCTTTTCCGAAAGAGTTGTCCCAAATAAGAAGATTCCACCAAGGAAACTTGCCAAGACTAAGAAATCAGCCCACCAAGAATAACTACATCCCAGGACTCGAAGCCGAAGCGAGAGTGTGCACGTGAGACAGTGAGCTCTCTAAATGTTAGCCATGACCACTGTCACCCCCATCACCACCAGCACCATCTTTATCACCTCTACTGTCATTGTCTTCATCACCATCACCACCATCACCATAACCACCTTGGAACTATGCCATCATCATCAACACCACCAGCAGCATCACCACCACCATCATCGACATCAATGGCATTCTGAAATTGGTAGATTGCTTCTACCTTTTTATTTTGTTTTGTTTTAGTTTCATCCCTACACCACTGAGTGCTCCCCTTCAGACCTCAAGAGCTAAATGCACTACCCATGCCCATCACAGAGGTACTGGTAAAGTGGGCTGTTCTCCTCTCCTCTGTAGGAAAATGGCGGGATGCACATTAGCAGCTATTGTGTACTGCAAGAGTTGTCCCAAATAAGAAGATTCCACCAAGGAAACTTGCCAAGCCTGAGAAAATGGTCGACAGACCAGGATGCCTGTCTATGGGATCAACAGACCCGGAGCGAGAAGGCTCCCAGTCCCAGGAGGCCCTCTGACCAACTGGGTGAGAATAAAGATGTGAAGAAGCTGCCTTCCTGTGATCTTGAAAGTGCAGCCACTTGCTGTGCTGGGGAGCCTTTCTGAGACGTTTGCCTGGATGCTCTGAGTGAAGCTCATTGTGATGCATGCCTGTTCTGCTGATTGATGGTGAGAGGGAGATGAAGCCCAGGTGAGTTCTTTGGCAGCAGGGAATGCTGCTGTTTTTAATCAAGGCAAATAAAAGACAATCTTTTATTGAAAAAAGATGTATCCTCAAGGCCTTTTACAGGCTGTAGATATATGCCTCTTAATCTCACATTCCTTTGAAATGAGAACACTCTTGAAAAGCAATCTATATGTTCCTAATTTCACAATAAAATACTTGAATAGTTTTGAGTTCACAGAGAAGAGAAAGGCCATAACTAAGCCTCTGTGTATAGAACCAACCACTTCATGTGAGACAAGACCCTGGAAGGAGAAGTCAGGGATAGTGCATCCAAGGCCATCTAAGGCTGGCAAGGGGTAAACTTGGTTACACAATATGGACGTGAGAAGTCAAGACAATTGCAAAGCATGAAGACACAAGGATGAGTGGAAGAGCAAACCTGTGTGTCTGAGGAGTCCTTACTGCAGATTGACCTTCTGCTGTAAAGACTTGATGCCCACTTGAAGACTTAGTCACATGCCACCAAGTGCATCCTACTCAGAAACTATGGATGCTGGAGGGAAATAGATGGTACTGGCAAAGCACTGAGAAGTATCAACCCTCAGGCAGGAGCCTGAGAAGACAAATGCCCACAGAGAAGCCTCCTTGCAGGAGCAGCAGACCAGAGCCAGCACATTTCTCATACCAAGCAGGAGAGTCAGATGATGTGTTTGGTGATGTTGCTAAAGAAATACATCTGAGTTTTTAAAATGCCCGGGTTTCATGACTTAATAGAAGACAAAAAATGCGTACAAAACATATTGTCATTGGGTTTGTAACATGATCTCTGCATCCAACTACCAGAGAAAAAAATAACTTTATTTCCAAGTAACTGATTGTTCAGATATCACTTAATTTTTTCAAAACTGGCTTGTGAGGGTGCAGCTAAAACCTTGTTTTTCTTATTAACCCAAATGACTGTTACCACCAGACCCATTAATACCTTAATGAAATCTTCACTGCAAAATGGATGAGGGACAAAATGAGCAGAGTGAGGGGCATCAGGACTCAGAGCCTGCTCTAGACAAGGTCCTCAGGAGGTGTCTCCTGGGCTGAAGTGTGTCTCTCCTGAATCCATGACCATCCTAAACCCCGGAATACGACCTTATTTGAAAACAGGGACTCTGAGATATAGTTAAAATGAGTTCACCCTGGACTCATTCTAATGAGTCTAACTCGATGACAGATGTCCTGATAAAAAGAAAACAGAGATTCAGAGAAGAACACTATGTGGAGACAGAGGCAGAGCCATGCGCCTGCAACCCAGGGGTGCCAAGTGCCCTGGGAAGCCAGAGAGGCAAAGAGGGTGCCAAGGGGACGTGTCAGACTTCTAACCTCCGGGATGATAAGAGAACAAATGTCCATGGTTTTAAACCACTGAGTCTATGGTATTTTGTTAAAGCAGCCCTAAAGCTCCACGAAGTTCCTTGGTCATCTGGAGAACAGAGTCCACACATGAGCACCTTTCCAGGAGTCCGTAAGCCCTGGGCCTTTGAGAGCTGAGAGCTGAGGAGGAGGAGACCACTGCAGTAGCTGATGTCAGCCAGGACCCTAGAGAACCAGAAAGGTTCTTGCCTTCTGTCTTTGCCACCAGGACTTTTGTCAATGCTTTGTGCTACTGAGTTCCTTTTGATTCTTGGTCAGACTTATGAAAAACTAGTTCCCTTTAATCACACAACTTGGTGTTTTCAAAGGCCAGGATGGCTGTCATGGATGATAAATGATCTATAGCTGAGATGCAGGAATTTCAATCTTGTCGTTGAGGCCAACCCTGCTCTGTTATTGTTTCTGAGTCCATTCTTCTTTTCCTGTATCTTCTCTGTCCCTTGGCCCTGTCCCCTCAGCCTGAAATGCACTGACAGATCACTGCATGTGTGGCTTCCTTGGCCATCTTCCTTGTTCTCTCCTTGTCCTTCAGAGCCAGGGGCATTAGTGTCCCAGGGTTGCTGGGACAAAGCTCCACTTCAGGAGAGTTAAGAAGCCCAATTCTGGCCACTCAAACTCAGTCCCCACTCCCCTCAGAAACAGAGGGCCTTTGCTTGTTCCCGGGGCAGCTGGCCTTGGATGCACCAGGGATCCCTGTTTCCAGCAGACACGGCCTTTAGCAGTGAAGAGCTTCACGTTGGCTGGGAACACCCAGCTCTCCCTTTCTGAGACCACACGCTGCCACACTCTGCCTTCTTTCTGGAAAGATCAGAGAGGAGGCCAGGAGGAACGCGACAGGACACGGCCAAAGTGAGGGCCACTGCACAACGCAGGCAGGTCTGCTTGGGCATGCACTCAACCTCACAGGTCACCCACACTCTGGGTAAGCCACCAAGTCCCGTCTCTGGGCCCCAGCTTCTTTATGCATAAAATGAAGAGACTAGATTGTGTTGAGTTTAGGGACATTGTGGTTCTATTAGATTTTTAACAATAAAATCTCCTTAGGACCAAAGCAGGCTTTGCCTCCAGAGGGAGAAACAGATGGGAACTGTGCACCAAGTTCATGGACCAGCTGCAGTGGAGGGCACAGCCTGGGGAGGGACTCTGGGCCTTTGTCCTGATGAGAGAGCGGCTCCCCACTCCACCAGAGGGCACAGGCTGCACCTGCAGCTTCAGCTTGGGTCAGCTCTCTTTCCCCCGACCACCGGTTTCCTGAAGGGAGACCCTTGGCCACCCACTCTGAATCATCACCTGGGGCGAGGAGCACAAGCTGTGCTGGGGCGCCCATGCTTAACAGCCTGGGGGTATATTTCCCTTCTCCCTTTGCAAATTTGAGCTCTGGAGCTGCAGCCCTTGTGAAAGTACAGGGAGGAGGAGGAAGGTGGAGGGAGGATTACTCAGGCTTTATCCTCTAGAGCCAAGAGGGGACGGGTCCTAAGGGATAGGAGGAGGGATGGAGGAGGTGGCTCCATGCTGGGGTTGTATAGTGAGTGTGCAAATCTGCGGCAGCTCTCTTCTGGTCACTCCCACTGTCTCCGTGGCACTGAAGAAGCAGTGAAATCAGCTGAAATAAAGAGGGAGGTAAAGCCAGTGCAGCTGGTCGAGAGAGGTGTAAGATCGTGGTGGAGGGCGTGGTGGGGCCAGGCAGCTGGATGGTGACCGCGGGTGTGGTGTGAGGCCAGGCAGCATTTGGGGACCGCTTGGAGTCACAGCCATGGACGTCACGAGGGAAGAGTCTGCACAGTTGTGTGCTTTCTCCAACCTCATTCTGGTGCGCAGGGCAAGGGTGGGATGACTGAGACCGGGAAGATGCAGGAAGAGAGGAGCAAGGGGCTTCTATTTGTTGGTTTTCACAAATCATTATTATTCTTTCTTTAAAATTAAAAAATAGTATTGCTTTTTTTTCCCCCAAAGTGCTTTACAGTTTTTACATTTCACTATGGTAGGGCATCCACACAGGAAAATCAGAGTCGAAAGCTGTTCAGCTAGATGAGTGTCATAAAGCAATACTTATCCACGAGTTTCTGTACCTGTGAATGGGTGTCTTTCACTGATTGGGGAAAATTCTCAACCCTCATGTCTTTCAAGTTTCCATCTGTCTTCTCACCTTTGAGGGCACTGAATCTGAGTGTTAGACCTTTTGTCCAAACATTCTCTTTATTCTTTGCTCTATGTCCCATCATTTATTCTTCTGCAATACATTGTGGGGCTTTTTCACCTATTCTCTGCCTGGTGAGATTCTTCAACTTGACTTTTAATATTAGAATGCATTAGTCGCTGTTGTTTCACAGTCTGTGCCTGACAATTTAAATGCTGGAGTTGTTACTATTTTCTGGGTTTTCTCCTTATTTTTGGCCCACCCTTATTTGTTTTCATCTCTGTAACTTGAGCTGCATTAGAACACTAGGTCTGACAAGCTGATGACCATGTGAGTGAACTTCTGCGTGCTGCTGCTCTGCAGGAAGGACTTCCTCATGCTGCAGATGGGGGTCATGGCAGGCTGGATCTTCTTAATCCAGTGGAGGATGGCACTGACTCTCAGCTAGCCCTCCATTTGCGTGGGCCTGACCTGTTTCTGGTTGACCCTCCCTCCCAGGAGTCACCTTGGCGATTACAAATGGGGCCTGAGGAATTCCCCAGCCCCTCTCCTGCTGCTGGTCCTGGACATCTGGTCTTGTCCTCCCAGGCCCCGGAGGCAGCTGGGACTGCTGCTTGGGGTCTCAGACTTTTGGCTACTGCAGATTTCCCTGAGGGAGAAGGTGGTGCCTGGTGTAAGGGCTTCTTCAAGGTCACCCCCTTTCCCAAAACCCTGACCATCAGGCCCTTGCTGTCTGGGGAGCACTGAGATGCTTTTCCTTATCCTGTGTTCAGTTTTCCTTAACAGGTGGTCTGCGTCATCTAGTCCCATTAATGTTAGTGGATTAGAAGTCTCTTCACTGCTTCAGGGACTTCTTGCAGGTCTCTCTGCATGCTCTCTCAGCCCATCAGCATGCAGTGTACATCTAGTCAGACCCCAGAAGGACACACTTCACTATGGTGCCCACAGCTGAGGGACAAAGGCTTGGCACAGGTCATTGTTAGTATTTTGCTCTTAACAAAAAACTTCCAACTCCTCCTCCTCCTCCTCCTCCTCCTCCCCATCCTTCTCCTCCCCCTCCTCCTCCTCCTCCATTGTCCTCCTCCTCCATTGTTAGTATTTTGCTCTTAACAAAAAACTTCCTCCTCCTCCTCCTCCTTCTTCTTCTTCTTTTCTTCTCTCTCTCCTCTCTCCTCTCTCTCTCTCTCTCTCTCTCTCTCTCTCTCTCTCTCTCCTGTCTCTTATACAC
>NW_026000068.1:3929689-4012939 GCF_001458135.2 Marmota marmota marmota | reverse complement strand
GAGGAGGAGGAAGGTGGAGGGAGGAAGGAGAGGGGAGGACACTCCACAGGCACCCCCACGGCCAGGAGCTCTACAGTCACCCTTCACTCGCCTCCCAAACATCAGAGTCCCGAGTGCATTCCTGCTGTGGGCGCAGTGGAGAGCCAGTCCCAGCCACCCAGATAAAAGGTCATGGGGGAAAGATAGCAAATAAATAAATAATAAAACCTGTCTGTGTTATACAAGAAAGATGGGCAGGAGTAAAGCACAGCAGAGAAGAAAACATGGAGGTCAGAGAAGTGCCTCTGTGCTGGGGAGGGCCAATGAAGACTTGTGGCCAGGAGGGTGTCCCCCGCACAGCTGAGCTGAGCAAAGGTCCTCTGGCACTGGCGGAGCTTCGGGCCTGGCAGGGAGGCTGGTGTGGCTGGGGGAGAGCTAGTTCAGAAAAACCCAGGAGGGCACAGGCAGAGTGCTGAGGAGCAAGCTCCCAGCCACGGGACTTGTGCTTTCCCCACAAGGGCAGCAAGATGCACCAGGAGGCTGTCACAGAGGAAGGCCATAAGCTGGGGTCCTGGCTTCTGGGTGGAAAACACATGGGCAGGAACACCGGGGAGGCACCCCTGCCTGGGTCTGGGTGGGAGAGATGCTGGTTCAGACCAGGGCAGTTGGCTTAGATCTGAGGTAGAGCAGCAGGACTGAGGACACATGGAAAGGACACAGCTGTCAGGATTAGCTGAGGAGTAGTTACTGAGGACAACAGAAAGCAGAGAGAGGTCCACCCATGGACTTGAGCCTGGGCAGCCAGGAGGATGTAGCTGCCATTTATCATGCTGACCAGAGCAGGAGTGTGTCCAAGGCAATGATCAGGAGGTGCATTCTGGACATAGTAAACTTCAGTGCCAGTTAGATTCAAGTCGCACTACAGGGAGTGAGACATAACCTAGAGTTCAGAATCTTGGCATGGGTCAGAGATACAATTGGGAACTTCCAGTGAACAAGTGATATTTAAAACCAAGAGGAAAAACGCTGGAAGGCAGAACCTGAGGCACACCCAGCTCTGTGGAGCAGAGGAGGCCCAAGGAAAGTCCCTGAGGCAGGAGACAGCCAGCTGGGTTCCATGGGCAAATGTCACAGAGGTGCTAGGAAGCTTTCAAAAGCAAGGAGGACCCACCGAGAGCACTGCCGAGAGAGGAACACGCAGAACTAACCCCTGGCTGTGGCACGGGGGCCATCACCTGTGACTGTGACCAGAGACCACTGCAGCAGCAGGGCCAATGCCTGATTTGAGTCATTTCAAGAGCAGCAGCTACTGGAAGGAAAGGTGGGATAAAATGAAAACTATGTTTTTTAACAATTCCGAAAGTTGTATTATGCCCTCGTGCTGATGGAAATGACCCTTCCAGTAGTGGAAAGTTCATTTGAGGGACAGGAGGGAGGATTACTCAGGCTTTATCCTCTAGAGCCAAGAGGGGACGGGTCCTAAGGGATAGGAGGAGGGATGGAGGAGGTGGCTCCATGCTGGGGTTGTATAGTGAGTGTGCAAATCTGCGGCAGCTCTCTTCTGGTCACTCCCACTGTCTCCGTGGCACTGAAGAAGCAGTGAAATCAGCTGAAATAAAGAGGGAGGTAAAGCCAGTGCAGCTGGTCGAGAGAGGTGTAAGATCGTGGTGGAGGGCGTGGTGGGGCCAGGCAGCTGGATGGTGACCGCGGGTGTGGTGTGAGGCCAGGCAGCATTTGGGGACCGCTTGGAGTCACAGCCATGGACGTCACGAGGGAAGAGTCTGCACAGTTGTGTGCTTTCTCCAACCTCATTCTGGTGCGCAGGGCAAGGGTGGGATGACTGAGACCGGGAAGATGCAGGAAGAGAGGAGCAAGGGGCTTCTATTTGTTGGTTTTCACAAATCATTATTATTCTTTCTTTAAAATTAAAAAATAGTATTGCTTTTTTTTCCCCCAAAGTGCTTTACAGTTTTTACATTTCACTATGGTAGGGCATCCACACAGGAAAATCAGAGTCGAAAGCTGTTCAGCTAGATGAGTGTCATAAAGCAATACTTATCCACGAGTTTCTGTACCTGTGAATGGGTGTCTTTCACTGATTGGGGAAAATTCTCAACCCTCATGTCTTTCAAGTTTCCATCTGTCTTCTCACCTTTGAGGGCACTGAATCTGAGTGTTAGACCTTTTGTCCAAACATTCTCTTTATTCTTTGCTCTATGTCCCATCATTTATTCTTCTGCAATACATTGTGGGGCTTTTTCACCTATTCTCTGCCTGGTGAGATTCTTCAACTTGACTTTTAATATTAGAATGCATTAGTCGCTGTTGTTTCACAGTCTGTGCCTGACAATTTAAATGCTGGAGTTGTTACTATTTTCTGGGTTTTCTCCTTATTTTTGGCCCACCCTTATTTGTTTTCATCTCTGTAACTNCTCTCTCTCTCTCTCTCTCTCTCTCTCTCTCTCTCTCTCTCTCTCTCTCTCTCTCTCTCTCTCTCTCTCCTTACCCTTCCTTTCCCACTGCCTCCTTCTCTGTGGCAGGGAGGACCTGAAGGGTTAAATTCTATTTAACTAGAAAGTCTCTCAAAGGATTCATGTCACATTATGTTCTTAGGAATTCCCAACTCTCATTCAACACATGAATTATTTAATTATAAGTTTCCAAGTAGTGGTTGGGGCGGGATAAGGAGTTTCAAGATGTACAACTTAACCTCAAACCTAATAATGTGTTTTCAGGGAGAGGAAAAAAAAAAGGAGCTTTAATTAAGAAAGCAAAATGACAGATCAGAGAAGTGTGATGGAGCAAGTCAGTCTCATAGCACCTCCCTTACTGCCCATTTCCTCCTGAGACCCAGCCTGGGAACGAGGGTCAGAGGTGAGTCTGAGCAGAAGCTTTGCTCAGAATCCTCTGGGCACACACCTGACCCAGGCCACACCCACTGTACCCTGTCCATCAGCCAGAATGACAGAGCTCCACGTTCAGGAGTGTGAAGTGGAGGAGAGAGAGGCTGGGCCTCCCTGTGGTGCTCATCAATGGGCCAAGAGGCTAAGAACCCTGAGCTCTCGCCCGATGAGTGCTGCAGCTCCGCTCTATGGGCCATCTCTCCTGTCACTTGAAAAGCATACTATCCTGTGTTCAGAAAGCTGCTCAGTCTGAATCAGAGTCAGCGAGAGAAGGTGCTGTGACATGTGGCATCAGCCACAGGCTTAGGGGCGGTGGTGCACCACTGGTTGTTTGCCACTTCAGGCCACTTGTTAGAACACGGTACCATCAGAATTACCCCACTGATTTCTGGCAGCCAAGGCACATCTCTGTTTTCTCAGACAACCTCATGATGCAGGCAAGACCAGTAGTAGGAATGCCATGTTATAGCTAAGAAAATGGCAACAGGAACAGAACAGGATCTGAGCATATTGTCCAAAGTACACAATGAATACTCCCTAAAGAAGAGTAAATGATTTTGTCCACTCATGTTAAAAAAATAAACACCTAATTGAAGATCATTTTATAAGTAAAATATCAATTTTATGAATAAGCTGGGATACAGCCTTATTTCACATTAGAAATGAAATAGTGTAAGTAGTTAAAGTCATAAACATTTAAGGAGGTACAAAAGATGCCTCTATGATTGAAAACTTTACCAATAATCATTTTGAATATCCAACTAGGCAGGACAAAAGCAGCTCAATTCATCTAAACACGCATTTACATGGGCCAGATGCTGACTGCAGAGAATGTAATCCATGTGCAGATGTTCTAGCACAATCTAGCATGGTTAGGTAAGTGCCAGTGTAAGTGCTCCAGGACAAGGTATGATTGTGCCAGTGGAGAGATACAAAGAAAAGTTTGTGGAGATTTGGAAGTTGCCATTCAGAATGATGATTGAAGGTAAATAACTTTTGTTAGAGTCTGTAAACAAGTCTGGATGGCGCCTGGCAAAATGCCAGAGGGAGTGGTTTGTGAAGGGATGCCAGTGAGCCATTAAGTGTGGAGATTCCTTATTGGTTGACTGCTGTATCTAGTTTATGCTAATTAGATAAGCTGTGTGGAATGTATAAATACCTCTGTTGTCCTACAATAAACGGCTCCCACTCCTGCTGTATCAATGTACACAAGTTGTTCGTCACCCCCCGGTTATTTTGCTGCAGCCAGACTGCGGCAACTTTCATGTCTTAAATATTACAATTTACTCACAAATTTTGAAACATTCATGTTTTAAGTCTTGAAAATTCACTTCACAAAGAAAGACAGCCAGAAGGGCCCCGACTTTCATATCTGTGGTTTCCAAATTTGTGGATTCAATCAAGGTTCAAAATATTTGGAAATAACATTGCATCTGTACTAAACATGTACAGACATTTTTCTTGTCATTATTCCCTAAAACGATACAGTTCAATAATTTACATAGCATTTACATTGCATTAGGCAATCTAGAGACAATTTAAAGTGTATGGGAGGATGTGCGTGGGTTCTATGCAAAGGTATCTTATAGAAAGGACTTGAGCAGGCACACATTCCAGAACCTGCAGGAGTCTGGGAACCTAGCCTCCCAGGAACTGGGGACAACTACATTTCTTCCAGAGCTGTGCTTGACTATGACCCTGCATGCTATTTTCCCCTGAAATCTTCAACTGTTTATGAGCAAATCGTGTATATGAGACATCAATGTCCACTTCCTGGAAGTCTTCTAGGATGGCACATTCTGAGCCTTTGATAGTAGATCAGTCCATCTTAGGCTCTGCTTATTAATCCTCAAAGATTACGAAAAGAGCAAGGTCATAAGTGGCCCTGTAGCTCCCACATGGTCTCAGGTGTCCACTGCTGGAATTCTTCTCAAAACACAGCACTCTGAAGCATGCAGCGCAGAGCACAAGGAGAGGCCACATGCAGGCACCTGCTCCCCCCACCCCAGTGCAGCCTGACCTCAGGCATCCCAGCCAGAGCACTGGCAGTATGTCTGAGCAGATGGTTCTGGTCATGAGCCTCAGGACACCCAGCAACTTGAGTCTTCCTGAATGAGACTCCAGGTTGTGCTCTGTACAACCTCCTGGTCCACAAGTGTGTGAGCACAAAAAAGTGATGGTATCTACACCTCTAAGGTAGAACATCTGCCACACGGCACTCAATAACCCTGATACTCACACACATCCAGAGTCCACAGCTCAGTCTCTCCCAACCACTCATTCTCAGTCGTTAAGCAAACTATCCATCTCACCACTCACTCTATTTCAAATGAATATTTTCTCACTGTAATACTTTCATGTATTTCCTTTCATTTTCAAAACCACTTTGCTATTATTATGGGACTATTATGGGACATTTAGGTTCTTTTCCACTTGGGGCGATTATGAATAATGTTGTCTTTCATATCTTCGAGTGTACTCCTGTGCTCAAGTTTGGGCTTCATTTTATGGGATAGATTTTCAGAAGTTCAATTACTGGGTTAAAGAGGATTAATGACTTGAGACTCTTGAGGCATTTTGCCACATTTATTTTCAGAGTTGTAGGAATTCAAGTGACACCAATAACAGATGAGCATGCCTGTTCACTGTAGCCTCTCCAGCTAAATTTAGTTTTGTAATTAAGGAAACTATTAATTCAAAGCTTAAAACTCATAGTTTGATTTATCTCACAAACATATGGAGATGTGGAAAGACACACACATCATAGCAAGGTTACAGAGATAGATGAAGGATGACCTGGAAGAGGACAGAAATCAGAAAGAATGATTGCAAAGCCTGGGAGAGAGGAAGGAGCCAGGCGGAGTGAAAGGGCGATGGAGATCTCCATGCAGCTCTGAGACATGGCGAGGCCTGGACCATAGTACTGAGGACCCTGCGGTGGGCAGATCCCCTGATGGGCTGGGGGTGAGGAGAGCTCCATGTTAATCAGGTCACTTGGCTTTTCAGGATGGATGTCTGGGGATTAGACCAGGACATGGGAGACCAGACAGGGGTTGCTAGGAGTCAGGGGACCATCTCCACTGGGGTGTCTCTGTGACAGAATGCCCATATGTTTGCCACCCCTACTTCCCTGAGCTCATCCTGGGTCAGAACCCAGGCTTCAGGTAAACAGCATTTGAGAAACAATCACCACAGAAAAATTGGAATGGGGTGAACTTTGCTGACCAGCATCAAATATGCTCAGCATTATCTTCCACCGTATCTAGCACTTTAGCTTCTCTAAGGTAAGTGGAGTTCCTAGAACGAAGAAATTTAAGGGAGTATTCCAAACATCGATTTAAAGATTTGTTTATCATTTTAGTTCTCACTATGCTGTGGCCACCATGCTACACTGTCCTATATTTTCTCTCCAGAGGCTGGTGATAAACACCTCTGGATTATGTGAGTGCTGGCTCTGGCAATAGCCCATTATGTGAATATCTGCTTTAAAATGCATCAAACGGTTGAAACTGATCTGATTAGCTACACAATTTTTCCAAGAACAATGTGGAATAAACCACCAATTAAGCCTTCTGAACAAGAGGGCAAGAGAAGAGCAGATAAAATGACTGGTTTTGCTCAGGCCTCTCTGCCGGCCGGGGGAACCTAGGAAATTCAGGCCCTTGCATGTGTTGGATAGCTACAAAGAAATCCATTTTCCCCAAGATTCTCCCACCTGCAAATTAAAATTTTATTTTCGGCTTGTGAAGGAAATGACAAACTAAGAATTGTAGTTCATGGAACAGACCATGTTGAAGTACTGGGTGTGGACTGCCTGTCACCCGCCATCCTTGTATCTGTGTACTGACCTACAAGGGGTAGGCGATTCCTGCTTCCCGTCCTCTCTCATTGGCATTACAGTTCTGACACAAAGGGATCACTGTTCCAGGTTTCAAAACTCCAGCTCTGGGTAAATCGCCACCCAGCGTGCATGAGGAGGTTCTGTGATGGACAGAGATTAAGGTCAAACAAGACAATGGGGTGCTGTTTGAGACCATGTTCTCCCACTGTCACTGGGCCTGCAGCCCAAGGCCCACACCCCACTCTCTTCCTGCTCCCACCTGGCGGTTCTGTACCATTGCAAAAGCAGACCCCAGAGTAGCCCAAGGGCCACCACTCTTGCCAACTCACAATCCTAAAATGTCCCTTTAAATCTACCACCCTCAGTCCCCAGAGTAAGTCACACAAGCTGAGTTCTCAGGGGTGGGGCAGTCCTCCACACCCTTTGCCATAGTGTTTCTTCCTGCTCATGTGAGCATGCCACTGAAATGGAAAGTGGCCTCCAGCGTCCGGGCACTTTTGCTGGTGCTCTCCACCTGCTCTGTGCAGTCTGATGTTCCCCATGCAGGAAACATGAATTTCTGTTGTGGGCCTCAGAAAAGAGCTAAAAATACTACGGGGGCTTGTGACACCATTTGGTAGAACTGTGGAAGGTGCTTGCCTGGGGACATCTGCTGGCTCCTCCAGAGACCTGGCTCTCGGCTCCTGCTCTGCACATCAGCAGATTTCCCTTGAGGATGATGAGAAATACAATTGGGAATGGAAGGGGCAGCTGAGCAGAGGAGAAGGCTGCAGATGCTTACTTCCAGGGTCCTCTCTGGGGACTGGACATCATACCCCAGGCTCTACTCTCCACAGCGCACAGGGTAGGTTTCCAGCAGGCAGGCCTACCTCCTCGGCTGCTGAGATTTCCATCCAATGCAGGGATGCCGCTCACTGTGCATGATGCTGTCCTGAGCACTCAAACACCATCTCTGATTCTCCAGCAACCTATGTGCAGGTCTGCAGCCATCCTGTATCCCAGGTGAGGAAGGTGAGGTGGAGAGGTAAGGTTGAATTCCGGGTAGGTGTCAGGGCTGCCTGGGTTTCATACTTGCAGATGTGGCCCCAGGACAGCCCTTAAGGACAATGTTCACAGTCTGTGAAAGGAGCACACAGGTCAGGGCAGGAGAGCAGAGCAGTGGATGGGCCTCCCCTGCCCTCCATCTGCCCAGTGAATTGGGTAGAAGCCTGGCTTTCCTTTCTTCAGCAGAGGTCTGTAAGGGGCTAAGCCCTAAACACACTCTTCATCTACCTGTCCACCTTTCCCCTGGCGTTGCCTGTAGGCACTTTGCCATGCTTGGGACTAAAGTGCAGAATAAAGAATGAGTGGGCTGAAGAATACATGCCACTGAATTATTCCACAAGATCCTTAAAAATGCACGAGCACCCACCCCGAAAAATATTTAGGCTTGGAAGATGGTGGTGTTTCTGAGACCACTTGCAACATATTGATTTTATTATAGCAGAGAGAAGTTATTCAACTTTATTATACTTTGTTCTTTCTGACTTACCGATTCTGCAAGCATCGTTCCCATCTCAGAAAAACAAACAAAGTGCTTCCTGTAGGAGTCAAGTGGCTCTCTAGTTCCAAAGCCCCTCACATCTCTTACTCATGTGTTCACAGCAGCACAAAGGCTGCTGGCTGGGCCACTGCTCCAACCCCTTTCCTTCCAACCAGAGAGAAAATCAGAATTGCTCCTACTAGGTTCTCCATCCTGGGCTCTTTCCCGTTGATTGGGGTTGCTATTGGAGAAAGGGAGGTTGATGATGGCTGCGGTTTGGATGTTGTCACCCAAAGGCTCACAAGTTGCAGGCTCTGTCTCCAGGATGGTGGTGTGGAGGGCAGGTGGGTCCTTTCAGAGGCAGGGCCTGGTGGGAGGTTGGGGTATAAAAACAGAAAAATAATTAATACAGCAATGTATGTTTTTCTTTGGCAAAAGCCCAGTGCAGCACTCCAGTCCAGCCCCCTGGGAAATAAGGAAAGAAGCACACAGGGCTTCATGCAGAATGGAGGGGCAAAGCATAGGGCCTTGGTGGTGGAGGGAGGCCAGGACAGCAGTCCCCAGGGAAGGGCAAGAGGAAACCTGAAAAGCACAGTTACTGTGTTGGGAAAGCTTAGAACTTGTCCAAGTGAATGAGGGACAGGAGTTCCTGAGGACAGTGTCATGAGTGTGGGGAGAGGCACTGGAGCCAGCAGTGAGTGACAGGCGGAATCCAGGCTGAGACGGTGTTGCAGAGACAGTGTGTCCACAGCACACAGGGCCAGCAGAGAACTGCCCCAGTGCGGGAAGGAAGGCCTGTTGCACATTAGATCTGAGGAGAGGCGTGCGGTGAGCAGGTCCTCTTGCTCCCACCCAGGCTCCTCATCCTTCCTTGCCTCTGACAAGGAAAGAAGGAGAGAGGGGGAGGGTGGAAAGGCGGAGCCAGGAGGGCAGACCCAGTGTGGAGGGCAGGAAAGGCAGTTCAGCCAGTCCTGGTCTGCAGCAAGGTAATTAGAGTTCTCAGGTGCCTCAGGGCTGCTCCACCTGCCTTCTGCCTAAGGCCATCTTGCCTGCTTTCTGCTTGGGGCTGTGTCCTGCCTCAGTTTGAATAGTGTCCCCATTCAGCTGTGTGCTGATGACAGCCCCACACTGTCTGCCCTGCTAGCACTGCACCTGCAGCTGGGGCCCAGGGTGGGCTTCCACCCTCAGGGTGGCATTCTGGGAGCAAGCCTCAAGGTTGCACAGGTGTTGCTGGAAGAAGCTTCTGGGTGAGCCAGGCAGAGGACTTTGCAGCAGGGGGGGATCATGTGCACATGACTGTGCTGGCCTGCACCTGGGTGGGCTGTCCAGTGGGGTGCACAAAGTTCTCATACCCAGTTCCCTCTGTGACTCCCATCACATCCAAGGAATTAATCCTAAAACGACCATGAGAACCTGACCTTCACCCAATCACTGAGTTCACGGCAGAGCAGTCAACAATGTAATTGTCCTCTGGAGAAAGAAGCACCCATGATTAAAAGTCCACACACCCTGAGATGGAGAGATTAGATCTTAGTGATTTTGCCACTTACCACTATTTTTCATCGAGGAAATAATGAACAGGTACATCATGAAGAATTATGTGATGAGCAATACAACACCTATTTTAGGAAGTCTGGATTCAGAAATATGAATCAAATATGTCCCTGTCCCCAAATATGCCAGCTAGAAGCCACCATCATCAATCACTTCAAGAATGTTTCCTTCCAAATAAATGACCTTTCACACTGGGCCACCTGCTTCCTCTGAATCTGGATGCTCTGCTGGTGCAGAGGGAAATACAATTGGTGCATTTTAGACAGGGGTCTCCAGAGACACAGAACCAACAGGGCACAACTAGTTTTCAGTGGGTAGTCCTGTGCCCTAGAGACCCCTGGCTAATGTAGAAACAATGGTAGCTAGTTTTAGGTAGAAAGATAGATGATAGATAAAATATAATAGATGGTAGATAGGTAGATGATAAGGCAATACTTTATAGATCACTGTGGGGACAGAGATTTTAAGGAATTGTTTTATATGGGTGTGAAGATAGACAATAATGTGAAGGGCAGGCTACAGACTCTGGGAATTCAGGCAGCAGTTGATGTTGCCATCTGGGGTCTGATTATACCAGGCAGCAGGCTGGAAAGTCAGGCCAGGCTCCTGTGATGCCTCTTGAGAATTCCTTCTTTGGAAACCTCAGTGTTTGCTTTTAAGGCCTCTGACTGATGGGAAGAGGCCCTCCCACATCAATGAGGACAATCTTCTTCAAAGTGAACTGATAGTAGATGTTAATCACTCATAGATACATACCTTCACAGTAACATGCCTGGCAAGTTGACACCTAAAATTAACCATGGCAGGGTGTATGTGTGTCCTTTTTTGTAGAACTTCTACAGTGTAGGAACAGTTATCTTTCCTCAGAAAGCAGTCAGGCAGCTGGGTCATTACCTGCTGCCCAGAAGTCAAAAGAGCTTCCTGTGAGAAGAAAGAGAAGGAGGCGGTCCATGGTAGCAGGCAAGCCACTTATTCTTGTGCTACACACAAATTCAGCTTTTTTCCCCTTTGAAATTTCCTCATTATGCAACCTCAAGCACCTCTGCAGTTTCAGATCTGCTCTTTCACCCTCAGGGTTGACAAAATTATGCAAATTCACACAAGAATAAATTTATTTCAATGTAATTTTCACACTTAGGTGCTCAGATCTCAAGTGTGCTGCCATTAAGTCCTTGAGTCCCTATAGTACCTGGAGCAGTGGCACCATCACAAAACACTGCCCAGCGCCCTCCTGGATGGGCCCTGCTTGCCAGACAAGTGTTGGTCTGCTGTCACCCATCACAGTCTCTTGTTTCCCGGACAAGTTCGCCTGGGCTGAAGCACACACCAGGTGCTTCTCTGTGTTTGATGTGCTCAGCACTTATTTTCAAGACAGGCATGTTGTATGGCAGGCACTAGTACACCTCTTTCCACTGCTAAGCAACACTCAAGAGTATGCACAAAGCACAGTTCATCCATTCTGCTCACCAGCAGCCCAGGTCTGGCAAGTATAAAAATCTGAGGAAGGACCTTCTGTGGATGCTGCATTTGTTCTGTACAAATGCCTAGGAGTGGGATTATGGGGTCACACAATGGAAGTATATTCAGCATTTGGAGGAACAACTCTCAGGTGATTTGCTAAAGTGGCTGTAGCACTGGACCCTGGCTCCAGCAGCACCCAAATGTTCTGAAAGTGTGTCAGCATTCACCAAGGTTGACCTGTGCTTGTAGACCTGGCAAGACTGTCCTGATGGCTAACAAAGTGGAGCAGTTTTCTGCGCACTTACTGTGTGTTTGATAAAGTGCCTGTTCTTGTCTCCTTAGGGCTGCGTTGTCTGCTCGTTGAGCTCCGGGTCTTCACCTGCTCGGGGTACACATTCATCATCTTGTGAAGACATTCTCAGTCTGTGACTTGCTTCTTTCTTTTATTCATAATGGCTTGTGATAAAGAATTTCTTAATCTGGATGAAGTCCAAATTGATCATTTCTTTAAGAGCACACCTTTTGTTTCCTATATCTTTGCTTGTCCAAGGATGAAGACATAGTCATTTCTTACAGAAGGTTCATTCTATTTTGCCTTTACCTTGAGGTCCCTGAGCCATCTCAAATTGATTTTGTATGGAGGGCATTACCGATCAGGGCTCTTTTTAAAATGGATCTCACATAAGGCATATTTGCAAACCAGAAGCATTAATCCAGAGCAAAAATAGCCACTTCTTTACTGGGGCTGTTAACACAGCTGTGTAAATAGGCTCAAAGCCCAGGGTATTGGACCGGCTCTGGAACCACGGTCTTCTTGCTTCCCCAGCTCCTCCCCAGGCCACTCTGACTCAGAACAGCTGTGGAGAGCAGGCTATGCCCTACTCTGAATTATTCTTTGATATATACAACAGTAGCTTTCAGGCTGTGCCTAAATATGACTTACTGCATCTTATATAGCAGTAGTTTGCCACAAGTGACTCCATATTCAGTACAAGTGTCAAGGCAGAATGACTCCATACTTTGTACAAGTGAACTGTCTGCCCTGCACCACCATAAGGAACTGATAAATTACTTGTCAAACTAAATTAAGGAGCACCCAGACACATACTCATCCCAAATCACAACAGGAACAGCAGGCATGAGAACTTATCAACCCCACCACATGAGAACCCCTCACCAGAGATCCATAAAAGGAGAAGCCCCCTGAAATTTGACACAGTGGCACCTTGACACCTGGTCACTCATCATGAATCTTGCCCAGGAAAATCACTATAGTACAGACCTCCAATTTCCTGTTCCCATGAGGCTTCGGCAGAGTGTGGTTTCTCCTGCCTGTGATCACATGAGGCCCACTCCAAGCTGATACCTCCAGTTGACCTCTGAAACTGAAACTGCAACTGCTGTCCTTCCTGACCCTCTGCTTTGACAGCTCTGCAGAACTGGTTCCTTAAAACCCTTATCTGAATACCTACAGTGACTTTTTTTTTTAATTTTTTTTTTTTTTAGTTATACATGGGCACAATATCTTTATTTTATTTATTTTTATAAATAAATAAACTGAGGATAGAACCCAGTGCCTCACTTATGCAAAGCAAGCGCTCTGTCACTGAGCCCCAGGCCCAGCCCCCCACAGTGACTCTTTAACTCTGCACTCATCTTTCTGCTTGTGTTCTCAGCTCAGCATCCTATAACCCTGCAGCTGCTGTAACCCTTCCTGTGACCTATTCATATGTCATTGTGTGAAGTATATGTGACTTGAGTCTTTAGATATTAGAAATTAAGACTGGACTAAAAGAATTTGTGTTTTCCTGCTGGGTGACCCACAAGTATTCATTGACTGTCACTGCTGAAAGTGGTATAGCCTCTGAATTCACTGTTATGCAATAAATCCCGATGTTGTGGAAAGACGTAAACATGTTCTAGGTTAATGGCAATCACTCAGGCTCCTTGCTGTCACATGGCATGCTCTTGTCACCCCTCCTATGTGTTGCTCAGTCTGTGACAGGCATTCTCCCATGATTTTTTGAATTGTGAAATTTGCCATTCATAGGTAAATATGTGTAGTTTAAAGAATAATCCTCCCTTGTTCTTTTTCTCACACTGTAAGTTTTTTGTTGTTGTTGCTTTTGTTGGTTTTTTTTTTTTTTTTTTTACGTAAATATGTGCCCTTTATTTTCTTCTCTTTATTGCCTCCTACAGATTCAGGGTTAAATCTGATATAATTTTTCTTTAGCCTAAAGAAATTCTAGTTAGTATTTCTTGCAGAGAAATGAAGAGACATTTTCTTAGCTCTTACCTTTTGAAAATGTGTTGTACTTTCATTGTATAAATTAACCTTTTGAGATAATACAGACACATGCAATCAGAGACCCCATATAACCTTTACTCAGTTTCCTGCAATACGATCTTGCAAAATTATAGCAGTACATCATGACCATGACATGGACCTGGATAGTCAGGATACAGAAGAGTTCTGTCACTGTGAGGTTCTCTCAGGATCCCTCTTCCAGTAGTACTTAACCCTTCCCCCCTTACACCCACCCCTGACCTCCAGTGACCAATAATCTATCCCCCATTTCTATAATTTTGTCATTTCATGAGTGAAATAACACTGCAGGCTCTCTTTGAGGATTGGCTTATCTTCATTTCTCAAGGCTCTTTTTGTAGGATATGGAATCCAGGTGGATAGCTGTGTGCATGTGCACACATATGTACTCTGATGTGTCCTTGAGTCCTTTAAAGATAGTTTCTCACTGTTTTATTGGCCTCTGTTATGTTTGGGGAGAAGTCAGTGGTCATACTTATCATTCTTCTCCTACACATGATGTGTACCTTTCCTTTGGCTCATTTTAGTAACTGTTTTTCAGTTTTGTTTCTTAGCAATTTGTTGTGTGTCTAGGTATTTCATTTTTCCTGACCCATACTTTTTGTGTTTTAAATTTGTGTGATGTCTTTCATCAATTTTAGTCTATTCTCAGTGGATACTTTGTTAAAATACTTATTCTTCCTCATTATCTCTTCTCATTCTTGGCCTCAATTATATACATGCTAGACCACTGGATATTGTTCGACAAATTAAGATGTTCTCATCTATTCTAATTTTTTATTGAGTTTTATTTTTTCCCTTTGCATTTCAGTATTAACATTTTCTATGAGTCTGTCTTCAAGTTCACTGATTACTTTCTTTGCTGAGTCACTCTATCATTAAGCCAAATAAAATATTTGCTCCTGATATTGCATTTGTTTTTAGCATTTATTCAGCTTTTTTATAGTTTTCATATCTGTGTGAAATTTACTATCTCCTCATACATACTCAGAGTGTTTCCAATAGATAACTTTGCACAAATAATTGCAATACTTGAGCCACTTAGGGGTATACTACTGCCAACCATTACCTTTCTTCACTATGAGATAGTAGAACTGCAGAGATTGGGGTAGATGGCATTTCCCTTTGGCAATGGATACCTTCATCTTGCATCAGGCCACTGGTTAGCAAGACTGAGTAAACTGGGTCTGTAGTTAAGCTGGGTCAGTGCTTTGGCAAGAATAGCTTGCTTCAATACATTACTAGTTTCAAATACTTTGCAAATGGGCTCAGATTTTTCCATTCTGCAGTTCTTAGGATCTGAGCAAACTTTCTTCATGTATCTAAATCACCGGTGTTCTAACTACCCACAAGTATCCACTGAACTGCCACTGCTGCAAGTGGTATAACCTGTGAATTTGTTATTCAATAAATTCTGACATTGTACTCTTGGCTCAGCATCCTATAACCCTGCAGCCAATTAAACCCTTTCTGGTCTTTCTGTGACCTATGTATATATCGTTGTATGAGGTATGAGTGAAGGATCTCACTAATTTACAATGGGACGGGCACTTCGAACACCTTCACAGGGTTCCATTTTCTTGCAGCCCCAGGCTTTTGAGTTCCTACAGAGTTCTCGCTCTGTCTGGAATGCTATGGCAGGTTTCTCTCCCATTCCTGTTCACCCTGCAGTTATTGTTAGTGGAAGTCTGAGTGTTTTGGGGAGAAGAGGAATATCTCAGGTCTCCTGCTTATTCCCAGCATTTGAAGCTGAAAACTCAGAGTGCCTCAGACTTGTTTAGTAGGTACTTGCCTTGGACTTCAAGAAGTTTCCTTAAACCTCAGCTTTCTATCTGCCCCAGTCTCTGGCATCCTAGGCCTAAGTGTTTGTTGAGGGCCAGTGGAAAGACTTGGTCCATACTGGGTGCTTCAGCGCTGTCAGCTACATGTACCATTCCTACAGGTTGTTGAGCCATGCCAATGTCTTGGTCCTCATCTATACCCTTTCTCTTGCCTCTCTAGCAAGAATGAGAATAGCTGTAGGTTTCCTCTCTCTTATCTGAAAATCAGCCATTTTCTAGAGTTGAGTTCACTTATGTTTTTAAATTATTTTCTTTCATCTCAGCTCAAGGTTAGTTTAGAAAGACAGTGATTCTGTGGTTTATACATCTTGCTTGAGCTATTGAGAGCAAAAGCCTCATCATTTTCTGTATCCTACAAACAGAAGAGACATCTCTAGTGCCTCTTACCTTCTATGTTCTATCCTTTTGTTTCTCTCAGCTGTTTTTATTTTCCTTTCAGTGCAATCTTAAACAAATTCACCCTCATTTGTAACTAATCTGCTTTTATTTTGCTTCTTGACTTGAAACTTTGAAGTGTGTCTTTTTAGAAGTTTCATTTTCTTTTTCAAATTTATTCATTACATTTTCATAATCTTTTACTTTTGTCACACTTTCCTATTCCCTGTTAATTCTTTAAACATACTAACACAACTCATATATTCTAAACCTAATAAACAAAGCATGCACAATATGTACACATCCAATTCTCCCCCTGGTGTTTTGAAATTGTCCATGTGTTTAGAAATGTATGCTGCCTGGAACTGTATCTTTGAGAATTCTTTTAGGAATGGGTTTAAAAGCCTCCATTTGGCGAGGCTCTGAATTTGCCTTTCTGGGCACTGGGTACTACCTGATGGGATGGGGACTGGGCCAGGTAGTGTTCACACCAGCCCTAAATTCACAGGAGCAGGACTCTACTCACATCGAGCGTGGAGACAGGTTGGTGTCCCCTTCTTCCTCTGTGGATCAATTTGGGCTTACTCCAAAGAGTTCTCCTTCAGTATGTCCTGGCTTGATGAGGTAGAACTGTTGCTGGCATGGCACCTCTTACTTTGTCCCCAGACTTGTCCCCTTGGCCCTCCCATGTAGCCTGCTGCCTTCAATCTGCTCTGTCCCCAGTGCTGCTCTCACCCAAGCAAGTGTCTCCTATCCTGAGATTTAAGCTTTGTCCTTTCCCTTATTTCCTGGTCAGCTCAATTGCACAGTAAAAGTGCTTCCAAAACATATTACTCAGCATTTTCAGTTGTACTTAAGTCTGAATCTCTGCAGCAATCCCCACCCCACCTACTTCTACTGGCTCTGCTGACCCCAGTGGCCTGTCTTGCCCAACTCCCTGCAGGGGCCACACTTTGGGTACACACTCAGGATCTGGATAACAGGGGGATTCTTACCCTGGATAAGGCATCCACAGTGACTTGAATATCCATCATGCATGGTATCTGAAGAGGTCTTGTTTCTTCTAAGGCCACTGGTCTATTGCAACTTAAAAAATACTGTGTTAAATGATTTTTATAAAAGCTTTTATTTTGGTAAATGTAAATGTTCAAGTGACTGTGACATGGTTACATTTAAAAGTAAATGTATCTTTCTACATACTTGCCCAAATTAAATCTCCAACAAGCCCTTATGATAAAAGTGCTCAATAATCATTTCTAACTGTAAATTAATTATTAGGCAGAAATGATGTTTTTACAAGATGGTAGGAATTGTCCTAATTTTCGTCAGAATTTGTGTGAGTATGTGTTTTGGTAGAATAAATCTGCACAAGTTAACCACTTAAAAGTAAAGTGCACAATCACATCTGAAATTATACAAACAGCTGAAATAATTTGGTGTGAAATTCATCCCATACGGTAGAGTCACCCCGAAGCTCTCTGCATGCTTCTTCCTCCCTTTCTTCAGGGAGGAAGGCTGACCTCATATATGTGTTGGAAGGGGCCATGACAGTGGCAGACCACCAGGGAAAGGACGGTTCCAGAGTGAGGTGGAAGAGACTTGTGCAGGTCCTCCAGCACTGCCTAGTCTCTGCCTGCAAACCTGCACTGTGGTTGGCCATGGCACAGGGCTGCTAGGAGGAATGCAGGTGCCTGGGTCTGCAGGAGGCAGGGTCTGCTCTGGTCTTCCTGGGGCAAGTCTGCCTGGGTGGTCAGCCACTGTCCTGCACCACCGGCCAGGCTAACCCAGCATTCTTTTCCTTCTTCAAGAAGATAGCTATAAACCAAGTCTGACCTTCCTCCTAGCTTTGCCCTGTCTAAAGTGTCCTCACAGGGTCTGGGGTGCAGGACACCATTCTATCTTTGGCTGTTCATACTTGGTGAGGATGTCAGAAACAGCAGGTGAGTTTAGACGATTCTACTTTGCAAGTCTCTGTCCTCCCTGGTGTTAAGGTCACTCTGCCTGTGCCTCAGCTTTAGAAGCAGGTATAGTGATACTAGTATCTGCTTTCAGATACTCTAAGGAAAACAGGTGTGATGGTCCTTAATTAAAAAAATAAAAAAATCAAGCAAAAATCTTTAAAAGTTAATTAACTAAAATTAGTAGCAAAGTGGGCACAGTGTTTTACACTTGTAATTCCACAGACTCCAAAGGCTGAGGCAGAAGGATGGCAAGTTCAAGACCAGTCTCAGCAACTTAGTGAGACCCTGTCTCAAAAAATAAAAAAAAGGGCTGGAGGTATAGCTCAGTGGTGAAGTGCCCTGGGTTCAATCCCCAGTAACACACACACACACACACACACACACACACGAAAAAAAGAATAAAGAAATAAGTAGCATGTAACTTCAGTAGTTAACCAGAAATACCATGATTATCTGTGCATGAACTCAAACACAGAATGCAAATCTCTACTCACTTCCATACACACAAAACCAAAATGCAAATCTCTGCTTATTCCCAATCCCCCAAACCAGAAAAAAAATGCAGAAAATAAAGGCAAAAGAAAGCAATCAAAATCATTCCATTCCAATGGTGAAAGGTTATTAATTCTGTAAACTAACAACCAGCTAGGACCCTTCCATGATAACTGGATGCAAAGCAGTATCTCCTAAACTGAGGTGTCTTGGGAGGTCAGGCCCTGAGAAGCTCAATAGCATCCCTCAGGGGCACTGCGTTTTCAATAGTAAAGAAATTTAAATGCACTCCAAAAAATTAGGTGACTCTTATAAAAATATTATCTATGGTTTACTTGCCGTGTTTCATCAATGCGACACTAAGAAAAAAGACATGCTTCAGGATTTCAAGGAGCCCGGTGAAGAAACAAATACACATTCCTCTCCATTTAACCACAATCTGAGACATGTAAGTACACCAACCCTGTTATTAGAATTCCAGGCCAGTGGCACTGAGATCATTTTTAAAGAAGTGTCCAGTTTTTTGAGGCTGCTTCTAAAGTCCTGTACCTAATGACTCCTAGCTCTTCAGAATTGCTGCCACCATCTGCTAATGAAGGCTTTGCTTCCATAAAAAGTTCTCCCTTTAAAACACAACAGTGCATGTTTGAAGTTGGATTGATCTGAAACCCAGGTTGCATTTTTTTCTTTCCTAAACCTATTTGCATGTGGTGCAGGAAGGAGGCTCTCAGTATGGGTAGACAGAGCTTAGTGCCACCCCCTGACCCAAGTACAGAGTGTCCCACCACTGGAAGGTCAGGTGGCTGCAGGCCCCCAACTTGGGAGCAGAGTAAAGGCAGTTCCACTGAAAGTACTTGTGGGGAATTTATAATCATTATTTAAAAAATCAACTTAGGGACTGGGGATATAGCTCAGTTGGTAGAGTGCTTGCCTTGCATGCAGAAGGCCTTGGGTTCAATTCTCAGCAACACACACACACCCACCAAAAACAACAACAACAACAAAAAAAAAAAAAAACAACAACAACTTGGGGAGCTTGGCACAGAAGTCTTTAGGATTTGTCTTCCTGACTCCTTTCTCTCTGCTTGCTCTGCTCATATTGTAGAGTTTAAATGAAAAGGAACATCAGGTAAAGGACAAGATACAAAGTCCAACCTGTGAATAAACATAAACCATTCACTGTAACACTTAAGTGCATTTTAAACAGGGTCATAAAGCTAAAGAAAGCTGGGGTGGGGAGCAGAAATCAAAGTAACCTTAGGGGTTCTGGAAATGGGTTCATTTTGCTCATTTTTTTTTCCCAATGTTTCTACTTAAAAATTGAAGTTATGCAAAACTGCTTGAAAATCCAGAAAATATATTTCCTTGTTATCAAACAGAAAGATGCATTTAAAATATTATTTTGGATGATTATCAATGTGATAAGGGTTGAATTTTTTCATTCTCTTTAAAACTACAAACTAGAAAAGGTCAGGGGAGAATGCTTTAAAAATTCTATTTTCTGCTCCACTGCAGATCTAACAAATAGATTTAAAAATGCAAATAAGTGATGGCCCTCACTCACAGAAAATCAAAAAGGGAAGGACACCATGCACCCTAAGTCCCATTTTCCTTCTCCAGTGACAGTGTAGCAACCAGGACGAAGCTGGCTCTAAGTACAACACATCAGTCTCTTAGTTCTTGGGAAGAAAGAATAAACATGTGAAAGACGTTTATTATTATTTATTACCTGCACAACAGGTGTGTGGCATTTTCTAGGTTTCTTTGAATTTTGAGGTCATATTTGTTTTTTTTTTCAAGGGCTCTCACCTTGGTAACTGTGTGTCTACTGGGAAAGAAAGACATTACTCTGAAGGGCATCAGCTGCAGCCATTACAGAACCCAATTCTGCTTTTCCACGTTTTTTTCTTAACAATTTTAAAATTCAAATTATTTTTGGCTGATACTCAAAACCATCAACATTGTACATATTATTTGGTACCATGCGATATTTTGATAATGTTTAAATAGGGTTAAAAACTGTCTCTTCAAACGTGTCATTTACGGTGAAATCCTTTTTTCCAGTGTTTTGAATGTGCTGCGCATTACCCACGGTGGCCCTGATGTGCAACCTCACACAAGGACACCTAACTCCCATCTAACTAAGGGTACCTAACAGCTCTCCATCCATTCCTCCTGCCTGTTCTCCCCAGACTCTGGTAACCACCATTCTCTCAAGTTTAAGAAATTCACTTGCTTAGATTCCACCTGAGTGAGATCCCCTGACTTGCTATGTTACACTTGTTCAGTGCAACATAATATCTAAAGTGTAACATAACATCTCCATTCCATCCACATTGTCACAAATGACAGGATGTCGTTCTTCCTGTGGCTGTATAGTCTTCCCTCATGCATATGTACCCCATTTTATGCACTCAACAGTATGCGGACACTTATGCTGTTCCCATCTCTTGGCCACTGTGAACAGGGCTGCGATGGACACAGCAGCACCAACACATGTGCCATGGGAGCGCAGGCATCTCCTCAACAGCCTGACACAGTTCTGCCAGACAGATACCCACCAGCAGGAGGGCAGGGCCACACAGCAGTTCTATTCTCAGCTTTTTGAAGAACGTGCATCATGGCAGTACAAATTTACATTCCCACCAATAATGCAAGGAGAAAGTACACCATCCCCAGAACTTAACTCTTGTCTTTTTTCCTAAAAACTATTCTTACCACAGCAAGGTGATATCTCATAGTGGTTCTGATTTGCATTTTCCTAGTTAGTGAGGATAAATATTTTTTTATATATCTATTGGCCATTTGCTTGTCTTTTAAAAAAAAATTGAAGTCAATTGCCCATTTGCTATTCAGTTTTTTTAAAAAGTTTCCTCTATATTCTGGATGTTCATGTCTTGTCAGATATACAGATTGCAAATATTTTCTCCCATTCCTTAGGTTGTCTCTTCATTCTCCTAATGGCTGCATCTGCGCAGAAGATTCTGCTTGATATAATCCCATTTGTCTATTTATTAGGTGGTTCAATGCCTCCTATTTGTTCTTTTTGCTCAAGATTGCTTTGGCTATTTGGAGTCATTTTGAGGTTCCATACAAATGTTAGGATTGTTTCCCCTTATTCTGTGAAGAATACCACTTGTATTTTGATAGGGATTGTGTTCAATTTGTGGATTTCTTTGGGTAGTATGGACATTTTCATAATATTGATTCTTCCAATCTATGAATAAAGAAGTCTTTGCAATTTTATGGGTCCTATTCAATTTTTCTCATGAATGTTGTATAGACTTCATTGTAGAGATCTTTCATTTCTTTGCTTAAATGTATTCTTTGATATTTTCTGTTTTCGTTGTTATAAATGGATCTGCTTTGCTGGTTTCTACTTTGGACAATTCATGATTGGCATAGAGCAGTATCTTATAATTTTGCTGAATTTCTTTGTTCTTTCTCATGTCTGATCATTCTGACCAGGATTTCCAGAACTATGTTGAATCAAAGTGGTACAAGTGTACATCCAGATTTTAAAGAGAAAGCTTTCAGTTTTCCCCCATTTGGCATAATGTTAACTTCTGACTTGTGACAAATAACCTCATTATGCTGAGGTGCATTCATTCTAGATCTAGTTGGTTCATTTTTTTTTTTTTTCATGAAGGGATGTTGAGTCTTAGCAAAAGTCTTTTCCGTGTCTGCTGACATTATGGGTGTTGTTCCATTCTGCTAATACGGTGGAACACATTTATTAGTTTGCATATGTTGAACCATCCTTGCATCCCTGGGGTGAATTGCACTTGACTATGGTGAATAATCTTTCAAATGTGCTATTGGATTCAATTGGTCAGTATTTTGTTGGTAATTTACACATCTAAGCTCATCACAAATGTTGGACTGTAGATTTCTTTTTGGTTGTGTCACTGTCAGGTTTTCACAAGGTAATACTTGCCTCAGAGAATGAGTCTGGAAGAATTCCTTCCATTTCTTTCACTACTAGAACTCTGGAGTGAAGCCATCTGGTCTTGGGCCTTTCTTAGCGCGAGTCTCATACATTTTTGGTCAGTTCAAGTTTTCTATTTCTTCACAATTCAATCTTGGTAGAGTGTATTTGTCCAGGAATTTTTCTCTTTCTAGATTATCAAATATTTTTGTTATATAGCTGTTCATAACAACCTCTAATGAGCCTCTGTATTTTATTTCTGTGGTATCAGCTGTAAAATCTCCTTCACTTTTGGTTGTGATTATATCTGAGTTTTTCTCCTTCTTAGTCTAGCTAAGTTTTTGTCAGTTTTCTTTCAAAGAACCAGCTCTTTGTTTCATTGATCTTTTTATTGTTGTTCTATTAGTTTTTGCCTCTATTTCACTTTTTTCCTACTCCAATTTTTAGTTCTACCTTTTATTAATTTTGAATTTTGTTTTTCTAGTTTCTTGAGGTGCAGCAATAGGTTGTTCAGAATTTTTCTGCATTTTCAATGTGATTGGTATAAACTTCTCTCTCAGTACTGATTTCCTTCTATCTCAATAGTATGTTGTATTTTCATTTTAATTTAGTTCAATAAGTACTTTAATTTCCTACTTGGTTTCTTTCTTGATCCATTCATTGTTCAAAAGTAAGTAATTTAATTTCTATTTTTATGGTTTCCAAAGTTCTTGTTATCAATTCTGTTTTGTTGCATTGTGGTTGGAAAAGACAATATAATGTAAATTTTTAAAAGTTTGTTGAGACTTGTTTTGTGGCCTAACATGTGGATCTTTCTGAAGAAAGTTCCTTGTGCTGCTGAGAAGAATGTAGTGGGTAGTATGCATTTGCTGAATGGAATGTTCTCTAGATGTCGTGTGGTGTAGGATGCAATTTAACTCTGCTGTTTCTTTGTTGATTCTGTCTGGTGGGAGTTTCTCAAAGTGGAGTGTTCAAGTTCCTTCTATTACTATATTGGAGTCCACCTCTCCAAAAGGCCTATGGATATTTGCTTTATATATTCGGGTGCTCCAATACTGCTATTTCCTCTTGCTGAACTGACCCTTTATCAACATATGACATCCTTGTCTCCTTTTACTGCTTTTGATTTAAAGTCATTTTATCTAGTCCATTTATATGGTTACTCTCCTTGTTGGATTCCATCTGCATGGAATACTGTATTTCATTCCTCTAGGTTCAGTTTCTGTGTCCTTAGATGTGACATGAGTTTCTTCAAAGCAACACAGTCAGGTCTTGTTTTTAAAATCTTTTCAGTCACTGAGTCTTTTAATTGGGGCATTAATCCATTCTAGCTGAGTTAGTAATTTTGTAACTGCTTTCAGGTTACTGCAGCTCCTTTATTTGTCCTTCTCGTACCATCTTCCTTTGTGGTTAAATGACTCACTCTATTGGTGAGTTTTGATTCCTTATTATTATTTTTATTTTTTGGTTTGTCTGTTACAATCTTTGTTTTGTGATTACCATGAGGCTTTATGAGAAGACATTTTCTGCTTGTTTATTTCTATTAATATTTGAGACAGGTCTTGGTATTTTTCACAGATGGCCTTGAATTTACAATTCTTTTGCCTTAGTCTCCTGAGTGTTTGGAGTTACAGTCACACAAGGACATGTTTTGAATATAATAAGCTATCTTGAAATAATAATTATACGTGAGTGTAAAGATACAAAAGATAAAATAATTAGAAAATAATTTTAAAAATTAGAAAACCTCTATATTTGCACTCTTTTCCACTCATTTTGAATTTTTCATGTTCCACTTTTATATCTTTCTTTATATCTTTCAGCTCTACCCATTCCAAGATATCTTTATATCTTTCTGTATCTTTTAAAATACAATAAGGTAGATATTTTTAAAATTTGGTGTTTTTTTAATACTAAACATATGGTTTAAGCATCATGTTTACAACATGAGAACATTCTAAATTTGTATTGTTACTTTTACTAGAGAGTTTTATACTTTCTAGCCTTTCCTTCTTCCTCATTAACATTTCTTTCAGTTTGAACAACACCTTTATAACATTTCTTACAGGATAGGACTGGGAGGAATACATTCCCTCAGCCTTTGTTTATCTGGTAATGTCTTTATTTCTGCTTCATTTCTAAAGAATAGCTTTGCTACATACAGTATTCTTGATTTTCAGTTTCTTCCTTTAGCTCTGTGACAATGTCATGCCAGTCTCTTCTGATCTGTAAAATTTCCGAGAAGTCAGCTGTCAGGAGAATTGGAACACCCTTATTTGCAATTTTTTCATTTGGCTTGGGAATCTTCTCTTTATCATTGGAAATTGAGATATTCAATATAAGATGTCTTGGGGTAGTTTGGTTGAGTTGAATCTGACTGTTCACATTTGACCTTTCTGTATCCGCATTTTGTATTCTTTCTAGGTTTAGGATGTTTTCTATCTTTTTAAAATAAGCTTCCCACCCCTTTAGCATTTGCAAGTCCCTCTTGAGCCTGAATATCCAATGTCTGATCTTTCCCAAAGTTCCCATATGTTTCTACATGAACAAGACTTTCAAATTAAACACTCCACAATTAGAATTTTCCCCACTGTAGACTCCTCTTCCCTCCGATATCCCAGGGGTGATGTGAAACTAGAGATTGTATTGCAAGCAGCCCCTGAAATACTGACATGAGCTTCTCTAAATGACCAGGTGGCTCAGGACCATATGCTCCGCCAGCACAGGCCCATTCTCCTACTCCGCCTGCTTCAGGTATTGGGGCTGACAGACGGCTCCACATGGCAGTAAAAACTTCTGTGAGCTGAATGTCTTTATAAAGGACTCTCCAGGAAACTTACTTTTCCCTCAAAGGGAAGTACTGGTTGAAAATGCAGGGATGCAAGCCACCTAAATGTGGAGTTCAAGAACACAGCTGTCTTGGGGTGGGGGCCAGGTGAGGGAACAAGCCACACAGTGGACACACACTTCTCTCAAGCTTTTTGCCCAAACCCAGCCATCCTGCCAGGCTGGTCCACTGGAGGAGGGCAGAGTCCCTGGCAAATGCTCGGGAGCCCCAAGCTCCTGACTTCAGTCTGTGCCTTGCCCTCCTCTTTTCCTTCAAGTTGGTGGTAGAAGCTCCTGACTAGAAAAATCCAGAGCTCACAGTCTACAGCCCTGATTTCTTGGTACCCTTTGCTTTTGAGGGCGATTAGCTCCTGCAAATAACCAACAGCTCTCCCCCAGCTACCCAAGTGGAGACCACCCCAAAGCCTTAGGAAGCAACTTGCCAGGTAGACAAAAGAACACAGACCCAATTCTGCACTGGCTAGAAGGTAGCAAGGGACCACATGAGGCACTTCACATTTTTATTACCCTCCAGGATCTGAAGTACACAGAATGGAGAGGTGGTGTGACATGACAGATTCTAGGTTAAATGATATGCATGCTCTGAGAGAGCCTGGGGCCAAGCCTCCGCAGGGCCTGTGGATGGGGGAACGACACCAAGCCCATGACTGCTACATGCACACAATAGTGCAAGTTAACGTGGGATGACCAACTAGAACACACTGCATGACAAGTTAAACTGTTAAAGCGAATAGATAATGACAGAAAACAACACAAAAAAATGACAGCTTTGAGGGGCAGTTTTGGCTGTGGAGTTCTGATGGCTCATATTTTCAGTTCATTGTTCCTTTTGAGTTTTATCAGTTATCCACTCAGGATTCAGGGAGAGGTGACCTCTCAAAGCAGCAACTAATGACTGTGTTTAAAAAAAAAAAAAAAAAAAAAAATCTTAAAAATGGCAGAAAAAGAAATCCCGCTAGCAATGGGATTTGGTTCAAGATAAAGGAAATTAACATGCTTACCTTGTCTTCTTCCCAAATTTCCACTGAAGTAGATCAATAGCGGGAACAAGAAAAGCCACGTGGAGACCAGAGACAAGGCCTTCTGAAAGCAGAGGGCAGGAGTAAGCAGGTACCCAAAGCAGGGCTGGGTAGGTGGGACCAGTAATAGGGGCACTCAAAGGGCAGTGGCTCCCCAAGTACCCCCGAGTTTCAAATTCGGTGGGTATGGATGAGGTTCCAGAATCTGCGTGTCTAATATGCATTTGAGAACTGCTCGTCTAGGAGCAGCCCACCACCCTCCCTCTCTCACACTGGGCATAGGCCCAGGAGAGTGCCGAACAACTCTACCCATTCCAAACAGGATAATCAAGGACAGCCTGGATGAGGGCTCAGCCTACTTTGTGAGGAGGTACACAAGTTACCTGAATGAGCCTGCCCAAGTCCTAATGTCCTTCACAACAAAAGGGGACACATTTGTGTAAAACTGATTTGTATAATCTCCCCCTCACTCTTCACAACTCTACCTTTGTCTGCAAACTGACTGCAGAACAGTGATGGTTCAACTCACTAAGATTTCCAAGCATATTAACATAGAAATTCATGACATGAAAGTAGGCATTCCTTAAAGTTCTGTTCAGAGGGGCAAGAAAATGAACTTCCAGTGTGGTTCACAATTGCACACCCTGAATTTTTGTGAGAATGTGTCAGGCAAATGGAAGGAAGCAGGAAACTGGTGCCCAGTTGATGGCTTGACTTTAAGGAAATGTACCTACATTTCTAGAACGTAACACTGAAAACATTGTTGCACCTCCAGTCTTGGTGAGACAGGTAGATTAGATTCACATTTGTGACTTCTTTTCACACAACTCCTTCATAATGTGGCTATACAGGACAGAATGTGCCAGGATCTTACCTGATAGGCAGGGAGCATGCTCACTGTGGGTAGGATTGTGCAGCTGGGGTGAGCTGAAAGTGCCAGACCTGATTACCCATGGTCACCTATCACTGCCAATAACCCATCCAGATTTTTTTTTTTTTTTTTTGGCAAAGCATTTTGCTTTAGGACCATTTAAAAAATCACCAGAAAAGAATTTGGCCAAACATGCAGAGCACCTGCTGCTTGTTTCTTTTTTGAAATATGCTCTTGAGTGACATTGGCTTCACATGCTATCCTGCCCACATCTCCCCACTGACTCCTGGAGCTACTGAGCCTAGGCCGTGAGACTAGTGCTCAATATGAATGGAGACAGATGTGGTTTCCTGGAGGACAAGCTGGGAGCACAGCCCTTCATGTCTCAGCCCTACTCCAATGAGGGCGCCTGCTGGCCTCTGGCTTCACTCACAGGCAAGCCTGCAGCGCCCTCTGGTGGCCACAGTGAAGGCCCTTGTGTTCACATAGCATACATTCTGGTTTCATTCTTTCCCAATTAAATTTGCTGAATTCCATGGGCACTTAGGACCTTAAAAAAACAAGCAAAACAATTGGACAGAGAATTCTGCATGCAAAATCACCACTGAAATGTCATCAGCCCAGCACATTGGGCTGATTCTAAACTTAAAATGCAAAGCCAGGGATTGCATAGGAAAGTGTGTGGCAAGTGAGGGTCAGCTGGTATGATCACTAAGATTACTCTGTCCTCTGTTCACCACCCCTCCTCATCCTCTAGCTCCTTCGACTTCCTTCAGCATGATCACTGTGCCCAGGCACAACAGGAAATGCTGCTAGTGCAGCAGCCCGGCCTGCTCTGAGTCGCTCCTGTCAGCTCCACACTGCAAGGTTTATTAGGCTGCATAGGACCCAGCTCAATCAAGATTCCTAGTATCTGTGCACTTCTGCAGACCCCACACTCCAGCCTACAGCCCCACCCAACTCCAGATTTGTTTGCTGTATGGTTCAAATCAAACAACACTACAGCAATGCTCTGCTTGGTTACTAGAAACTAAGTTTAAAATTCTTTTAACCTTGGAAGGGTACGGAGCACACGGGCAACTCCAGGCCTACTTATAATCAGCCCACAGCATGGAGCAGATCCTGACTAGTGGACTTGGGGTACCACATTGGTTGAAGTGCAGCAACCAGGAGTTCTCAGAGGCAGATGATGACAGTGTGCCTGTTCTCCTTGAATTAAAAACACAGAATGCTGCTGAGATTAAAACATTAGATCCACCTGATACACTCACACAAGCAAAACCGCACAGCTGTGTCAGCAGACTGCTCCTCCATCTCCTACTTGCCTCCCATTCACAGTAAACCCAGCATCCTGAGGGATAAGCTCATCAAGGTCACTCCCACCCACTGATGCCTAACCCCCCGCCCCCACAACTCTGGGCCTGGAAGCTCCTGGCAAGGGCAAAATCCATCACCCAGCTTCCCCCAAGCCTGCCTGCCCGCCTTGTTTCCTCCTCCACCCTCTCCCATACCACCTCAAATTCTAGGTCGGCCAAGGGAAGTTATTTTTCTCCTTAAGTGAATACACAAATATAGATCTGTAAACATCCTCCATACGCTGTCAACTTCAAAACCTCTGCCCTGGTCCTTGGGCAGAACTTCACCTGTAAAGATTCCTTGTCACTGATGCCTGCATGTCTCAGGGCTCCCCTGTCAAATGGAAAGCATGGCATTTGTGACTTTCATTATCAAACCTGTACCCCTGTGCCCCACCCCAGGTGCCTGCCCAACTCACTAACCTGGGACTATTCCCAGACTCCCTCCTGCTCCTCACCCCCCACTTAATGGATATAGCATTGATTCCACCCACATGATAGGTTTTATTTTTGGTTTTGTGGTGCTGGGGGTGGAACCCAGGGCCTCCTGCATGTGAGGAAAGTGCTCTACCACTGAGCTACATTCCAGCCCTCCACCACAGGTTTAAATCTACCTACCATTGACTGTCTACACTGCCATTGCTGCAGCTCCCCTTACAGGTCTTTCTGGTTCACTTCTCAGTCTTTGCACATCCCTTCATCTCAAAAAAGACTTAGTGAACTCCAACCTTACGTGACATCTCTGTTCAACTCTTCCTTGAAGCCTTGGGTTCCAAGCACTGTGAATGTGTTCCCAGCTGGGGGTCAGGTGTTCAAGTCCAAAGTGACTGTTAGATTCCTGTCTAACACAATCTTATGGACATTTGTCCTGTGTTGTGGTCACAGCAACTGCCTTCTGGCACACAGTACATTTTTCACCTCACAGGGCCAACCTCAACCATACACAGGGACACTCCTCCTGTATGTTCAAGGCTGGCTTCCTCTTTCAAGGTCTTTTCAGCATCAACTCCTCAAAAAAACCTGCCTCGCACAGAAAAGAGAGAGGTTTTCCCGCTCTTCTCCACTGTGCGCTTCATGGTTTCTTAATATGGCACCTCACCAGATTCATGATGCTGTATTTACTGGGTGGTTCCTTAGAAATTTTCTCTTCCCACAGATCACAGCTCTATGAGAATCTGTTTCTCAATTGCCCTGACCAGGTCCTCCCAGCCAGGCACCTGGCAGAGATGCCCAATGCACACTGGTGGAAAGCATGACCACACCAACAAACAACTTCCAGAGCTTCAAGTTATGTCTGTGATCCTTAGGAAAAGAGGCAGAAGGAGTAGCAGAAGAGTTGTCAGATGAAGCTTTTTTAAAAGGGCAGCAATTATAATTAAATTATAATTAAAAAACAAATCAAATCCTGAGAGCCATTCAGCACTCACCTGGCATCACCACGGAGCACCCGCTCAGTGAGTGCCCAGAACTAGCTCAGCACTGGCAGTGCAGCACCTGTGCAGGAGGCGAGGCTCCTAAGGGATGGCCGTTTCCTTCTGGCCTGGGTTACAGTATTTTCTTCATCTTTGGTAGAGAAATGCCAAGTGTCACACTTTAATAATCATAACAACAATGTGCATGGCTTACTTTTATTTTTTATTATAAAAAACACATACAAGAGTTTTAAGAAATGATGAATATAAGACAAATCAGAATCACGGTGAGTTATTAAACCCATTTTCTATATACAAATACTAAAATTCCGAAAGTGGAATATCATCCAATGTGAGACACATCATAGCACTGTCCGTATGTACACAGCACACAGAGCTCTGCTGCGGTCACCGCGGAGTCACTCATACATGTTCTAATACAAAAACCTGCAGTGGAACATCTATGGTTCAGTTCCCTTCCTGATATATAGTTAAATATTCTTAAGAACCTTTAGAGATATGAAGAAGATGCAGTAAAATGAATTTCTGCTGACAGCTCTCAGTGTTTTACTGTGGTCAATTAAGCACATCTTGAGAGAAACTTCTGTAGCCCATTTCCAGCTAAGAGAGCGGAAGACTCTTTTATTTCTTTTTTAGCCAATTTGTTTCTTCCTAGACACTATATGAGCATAAAGCCCAAAATAGCCCAGGAACCAAATCTTGTTTTTATATTGTTAAATTCATTATAAAATGCCATTCAACTTTTAAAAGCCACTAAAAGGACACTTTCTGCAGCAAAAAAAGGGCTAGGTTCAAGTGTTTGTTGTTTGACCAAGACACAATTACACAACCCATGTCACATGATCACAACAGCCAAAGTGAAATGTATGTGGTTTAGGAAAGAACAATTACACAGCCGCCTGCTCTCCCTGCCCACGCTGGGGAGGGCTGCTGCCATTCTACCTACTTCACGTCTGGACCTCACGCTGTATTCCTAAAGCTGAGTAGTGTACGGACAGCGGATGTGTCAAGGCACTTCTCCAGCCGCAGCGGCCCCTGCCTTCAGCTGAGCCCCTCCACACTCAGGGAGCCGACTTCTTCCAGGCAGCTGACGACTGCAGATGGGATGCTGCTGGAGGTCTGTCTCCGCCAAGCTTCTAGGATCTTGGAAATTTCCACTGGGTTGCTGGGACTCAAGTCACAAAGAGCATACACAGCTGCTAACTGTATTCCCCATGGTATATCTGAAGAGAAATTTTAAATCAATCATAACGTAAGACAGTATCTGTTACTCAAAATTTTAATGTTGTAATCTACAGGAATGCTTTCAGATAAAGAATTCTTTCTGCCAGCAATGAAGATCAAATGCATAAAGATCCCACAGTAAAAAAAAAAAAAAAAAAATCATTAAGAACTATCCACAATGAAAAGGAAAAACGACCTGACCCTAGCTCCTGGAACTCCTGGCACTGGCTGTGTTCTGAGGACTGCCATGTGGGGGAAAGGGGAGAGACCCAGAACTTCTCTGCCCAGAGCAGTTCCAGAAAGCACTCACATTTAAGTTTAAGAAGACAAGGCGCTCCTAACATCTGTCCAATATGAATCTATTCAATATCCACTAGTAGTGTTCCTAAATGGACTTTGGATGTGAAAAAATGCAATGAGATGAGACACTTTAATAAGCTGGATTACAGTGCAGGATTGTGGATCTTATCTA
Organism: Marmota marmota marmota; assembly: GCF_001458135.2. Classification (NCBI taxonomy): domain Eukaryota; kingdom Metazoa; phylum Chordata; class Mammalia; order Rodentia; family Sciuridae; genus Marmota; species Marmota marmota. The sequence continues at coordinate 3,981,535 of NW_026000068.1, read as the reverse complement.
ACTTACAAACCATAGTAGAATATTATAGTTCTCTTTTAGCAGTTTATTTAGCAGTTTTACTTAGTTTATTTTACTTAAAACTTAATTTAGTTAGGGTTTATTTACATTAAGTTTAAATATTTTATGAGTTAGTTAAAATTTATTATTAACTGTATTTCAGTCTTCTGAAAGTGACACATGACACATGTGTTGAGTGGCCCTTATCTGCAATGCTTGGGACCAGAAGTGCTTCAGATTGTTTTGGATTTTGAAATGTATGTATATAAATAATGGGATATCTCGGGAATAGGACTCAGGTCTAAATACAAGATTCATTTATGTTTCATACACACCTTATACACAAAGCCTGAAGGTAATCTTATACAATATTTTTAATAATTTTATGCACGGAAATGTTTCATGGTTCTACACAAGTAGAAACTTATGGTATCATATCCTGCATTTTTGGATTAAGGATGCTCAACTTGTATTTAAAAAAACAACACAAACACACCACACATGCAAATGTTAATGTTTAAGATAATAGCAGAACTGATGCTTTTACTACCCATACCCCTTCTCCACCCCCACACCTACAAATATTGAAAGAAGCACAGAGCATGGCACAGAAAATGGCCACGGCTCAAATTAAAATGCCATGTGAGTGAAACAACAAGCAGATAAAATAAAAAGGACTTTATATAAAGGCAGATATGTAATGTTGTTTAAAGAGACTGGCTCTGGAGTCATGCAAACCTGGGTGAACAGGGCTGCCAAGGCACCGCTCCTTACATATCTTACCTAAGAACATATCTTATGCTTCCCCCAGGCCTGGCATATGCAATAAGGGTGGTGCCATCCACCTCAGAGGGTGGGTGTGGCTGGTAGTGGATGCCACAGGACGGGGCAGTGCCATGTAGTAATCTGCCACAGCCCACGGCGGCTCTTTCCTCCTCATGGTTAGGGCTGCTTGGTTTCTAGGTTACACTAACCCAGCAACAGGACAAGTCTTCATTTATTGGCAAGGTGACCCTCTGGGGCTGTTCTGGGCTAGAATCCTTCTCGTCAGCACGAGGAGGGTTAGGGTTAGGGTTAGGGTTAGGGTTAGGGAGGAATGAGGAATGCTCATGCAGAAGGAAAGCACCCCTCAGCAGTCACCCTGAAGTCAGGAGGGTGCTTCAGGGAGCCACCTTCAGACTGCGCTCTACCAGCTCAGCACAGCAAACCTCCCTCTGAAAGCTCAAGACAAAGACCTACCATGTTAAGATCACCTTGTGTGTCATGCAGTATTTAAGATGTCACTTGTGCCTCTCTGATGAAAAGTTAACTACATTATTTTTTGTTTGCACAATACTCAAAACAGAAACTAGATATATCAGTTGTAACGGTTATTTTGAGTTAAGCTTTTCTCACAAGAGTAAGACATAAAATTATATACTATGTAATATGTAAATGATAACAGAAATCCCAGCACAGCAACTGCTCGCAGGATTTCTAGCTTTCCAATCCTCTTCTGATGCTAAGCACACAACAATGGTGGGTCCCTCACCATGCAGCATTGCTTTACATGTGACTTCAGCTGGTCAGGACATAGTTGAGCAGGAGGCCTTGCAGAGGTCCAAGGTTAAGACCCAGGGCTCAGACAGAGTGTCTGAGGCAGAAGCAGAGCGAGAAGAGAGCACTTTCTTCCTTAGGGGAACACTGCCCAACAGGGTCAGCTACTAAAAAGAACAAACTACACCATGGAACTCACACGCACAAACAGCAACACTGAGCATCCATCTCATTTTCCCTATGTACAAGCACACAGCGAGGCACACAGTAGAGACTCAAAAAAAAAAAAAAAGCTTAAACAGTAAGAGAAACTCAAGAGATATGAAAGCAATTTTGATAAATAAGAGTTTTACCTTCATCCTGAGCATGTTGTATGAACATACCAATAACCGAACTAATATTTTTCACAGCAGTTGGAAATCCTTCCTTCAAACCCAATTGGCCCAAGCGACCTACGGAAACAAACAAGACAAAACACAGAGAGTCCTTGGTGAGATACTGATCACTCTTCGTATGAATTTTGATTTGTTCCTGTGACCTTAGTGCTCTCTGGCTAAGAACCCTGAACTAAAGTTAAAAGGGTGACTGCTCCTAAGTGAAAATGGGTGAATAGCAAGGCAGCAAGACTTCATGGAGCACATTGGTCTTTCAGGAGTGCCAACAACTGGTACAGTGCTTGCCTCACATGCACAAGGCTGTGGGTTCAATCCCCAGCACTACAACAACAAAAAAAAAAAAAAAAAAAAAAAAAAAAAGAAGAAGAAAGAAAATAAAAACCCAGGGATGTCAACAAAATGGCCAACTGTCTCTGCTTTTACCCCAACAGGATGACAAAGTGCAGCTTCTCAGTCCAGCTACAACATAACAAATGGCATTTGACATAGTGCAGAGAATGTTTCAGCAGGTCACATGTCAATGGCTGACTTCTATTAGGTTAACAGGTCAAATATAAGACTGTGGTCCCAGCCAAACACATGCTTTTGGTCTAACTGCTGTTGTAATACAGAGAGGCAATTTCTTAGCAAGGCTACAGAATCCTGGGAGGCCTCAAAGTCAAAAGGATCCCACACCAACGCTAGGAAACTCTGTCTCTTCAGCACTGGGACAATGGTACAAAGACAACAGCAGATCAGTAACTGCGGCCAGCACAGGTCAGAGAAGAGGCACCTCGTTGGATAGGGGCCATTTCTCATCACCAGCTGCTTGCAGCCAGAAGACCCATTTTCATTTAAGAAAAGCCCCGGTGAAGAGTCACCAGCACTCTCAACAGATCTGGACCGAAAAGTACACAATCTGAAGAAAAGCACACAGTTGTCTGCATACAGTGCAGCGAGGCAGCTTTCCCAGGCAATGACACCTTCACCCAAAAAATAACAGTGGGAAAATGCAGATGTGTTCTCGAACATGAACAAAGTGAGCTGTAACTTCAATGAAACTTTTTCTTGTGTTGTATGACAACACTTGGAGCCTTTAAGCATAATTAGAATTCTCGGACAACTTCTGTCAGTCATTTTCATATTACCTAAGAGAACAATGTTGATACGATATGTGTGGGTTTGGGGAGTTTCTTTTTGTTTTTTTATTGTTGACACCTGGAAGATGTGTACAAATCATTATCTTCCAAGTGAGCAATGGAGGACACAGCATCAATGGGCAAATGGACACCTTCACTGGGTAAACTTGGCCAGTGGATGGTAGTGAGAGTATGAGAAGTTCACTGCTGGGGTTTCAGACTGCATACTGCAACTAACCTGTAAATTACAGCTTCAACAAGGGCAATACAACAAGACTCCAATATCAAGAAAAGAAAAGGGGGAAAAAAAAAAGGAACTGCTATTTGTTGAATGTTATTGTAATATCAAAGAGGAACATCTAGAACCTAGAATTATCCAAACATTTGAAAAGCCTATTAAAATTATTCTTCCCATTCTTCCTTTTAATCAACTACCACCTACATGACTAAATGTACCTCATATAGGTAACCCGAATAGCAGATTGCAAGAGACTAAGTGCAGAGCAGACAATGAGAAAACGGCCACCTTCTAACAAAGCAGACAGAAAGGAGGTACGACCAGCAGTGCAGTCCAGCTTCTCTTGCTGGTGGCGGAAACATGGTATTTTAAAACAAAATGAAAATACCACTTATGTTAATGAGCTTATTACTTTTTACTTTAAATAAATAAATATCTTGAAAATTTCTCAGTTTAATTTCTAATATAGTAAATACTGGTAGATATAACCTGGAGTAACAAAAATTCTTTTGAGTTCTAAATAGTGACTAATAGTATGTAGGGGTCTTGAGACTGAAAGGCATGAAAACCAATGATCTAGGTCACAGGTCAAGCCAATCAATCAAGAAGAACAATATAATTTATGGAGTTACTAAAAACCTCAATCCTTCCTTTATTCCAGTGGGTGTCCTATAATGCAAGTTTGTTCCAAGCCAAAATCCCATCTCCTCCAGCAAGCAAGGCCTTCATTTTCTTTTCACTGTTTCCCTTATCGGAAAAGATTCTGGAAGATATCTTGGTTGTATCTCTATGAAAATACTATATTGAATGCTTGTTCAATGACCATGCTATCCCTCACTACTACCAATATTACACAGGTTGATTTGTGAATACAGTACGTGAACTACATTTCGATTTTGAATATAGAGAAACTGAGGCTATAATACCTAGGAAACTTACACCTAGAGGAACCATGTCTAGTGCTTGTTACATACACTTTGAGTCCTGCGATATACAGCAGATATTCAGTAAATATCCACTGATCTAAGAACATCTGGATAATTCCTAGTCCAAGATGAGAACCGCAAACGTCCATAATTTCTTATGCAGCCTTTTGATGAAGGTGAAAAGTTATGTACTTCAGAGATCACAAATTTCAAGTGGTTGTTATCACTTTTAAATAGCTTCTTGCAATTAGATCAAACTGCTAACTGCATGCTGGGGTACTTAATGCATAACTGATAGCAGAGAGAGGAACATGTACCTACTGTAGCAGTGGGATCATTCAGATACAGGATAAGTGTTTTCAGATAATGATACCCCACCATGTTATACTGGCTCCCTTTCATTCAATTTAATGTGCTCAATAAAATTGGTTTCATAAATGTCTAAATAAATTTAAAAAATAGATAAAATCATAAGTCTGAGTAGAATGTTTTGGGAAAAAGACCCAAGTACATGTTGGCTTGTTAAAGATGACAGGTGAATCTGCCAAACAGATGGGAAGAAAAGTCCCCCACAGAAGAGATGTGAAGGAATCCAAGGCCACTCAGCTACAGTAGCATACCAACAGAAGTGTGAAGCTAACCTCACTGTCAAAGACCACCTACTCCATAACATGACAAGGCCACTAGAGAAAAGCTAACAGCCTGCAGGGAGAGCAGATCTTCTGGTGAACTGAAAAATCACCATGAGGACAAGACTTTGGCTCCAGTTATGCTAATGAAAGGGTGTGCTGAGGAAATTCCAAAGGACAATTGAAAGACCTGAGAGGAGAATGAAGAGAAAGCATCAAGTCAGGGCTATTTCTGACTTGTACAAACCTGACATCTGATGGAGTGTATTCCTACAGGGTAGGTTCCAGTTAATGAAGGTGGGCCTTGTTATTCAGAATTTAATGAGCTCTCTGGGGGCAGAGACGTAGCATTGTGTAGCTTAAATTCCACTGAATCCAGTGCCAGGCAATTTTCTGCCATGGCTCTGCTAACTTCACTGTGTAAACCTGGTCTAGGGCTTGACCTTCCTAGGTCTCATCTCTACCAAGAAACGAGGAGTGCTAAGGTTACAAGTGGTTCTGTCACTCTTCCACGTCTCTGAGTCAAGAGCCACTCAGGCATTCCACAAGAAGGTCTTGGACACATTATTGTTAGAAAAGGCCAATCAAAGTAAACCCCAGTTAGTAATCACAGATGACAACTTTCTAATAGCAATGTTGATACCTCAGTTCAACAGTAGATAACACTACACAAGCTTGTTTTATTTACCATGGATTAAGATTCATTAATTAGAACTCTGCACATTTGGAATTAAGAATAAAGGTAATTCTTTTTATTTTATGAATGCTTAGTTTGTGACCTCAACTGGCAATGTTATATCAAGGCCAACCAACTTAATTACTGATTAAATTCTTTAGTCATGGTCAGCCTTAGACCTGGCGAGAAGTTTCAATAACAGAGTTTCTCAGCCAGCAGCCATTCCAGACAAGGGGGTGGGGAACAACTTTCCTTCTCAGGCCACAGCAGTTCTGAACTGCAGGCTTCAGCTGCCTTCTCCCTCTACCCTCATGACCAGCGATCTCACCATGCAGCAACAGCTTGGCTGCATGGGCCTTAGTGCCTAACATTGAAGCACCAAAACATGAGTGGGACAAAGCTCAGCACCATCCCCAGCCTCAGCCTGCCAGCACGCTGCAGATGAGCTGCACCCCAGCCTCCTCCATACCTATCCCCCGGCAAGCCTGCCAGCTCCATTGGCAGACCCAAGTGTCCAGACTCTGCTCCAAATTTCAATGTTGTCCTTTCTAACTATCCATCCTTAGAACTACATGTACATATTTAGTCTTATCATTTTATTATATGGATTTATCAGTTATTTATCAGTTATACATTGTTAATTATATATTATTCCCTATAATACAAATTGTAAAATATCAATTTTATAAATATACATATATTACACGAAATAATACATATTAAATATGGCATAAGTTATTTGGTTATCACTCAAAAGCCAGACTATTAAAGATTTAAAGAACAAAGTAGCCTTAGTTTGACATAAATACAAATTGTGTTTTCTTCCTATAATTTACATACTCACTCTTGGATAAACTATTAACAAATTCTTTTCAATTCACATGGGCTACTTTTTATAGTATACATTTACATACTGTCTGTTTAAAAGTTTTGTGACATCTAAACCTGTGTATTGCTTTTTTTTTTTAACCCAAGGGCACTTAACCCCTGAACCACATCAGCCCTTTTTACTTTTTGAGACAGGGTCTCGCAAAGTTGCAGAGGATGTCCTCAAACTTGTGATCCTCCAGACTCTGCCTCCCAAGCCACTGGGACTATGGGTGTGCAACACCATACCCAGCAACGGATTGCTATTACTGAGGCAACCATCATTTCCAAGTCCATGTTATCAGAGGCTTCCATGAAAGGCACTGAAGACCCAGCTCTCCACAAGACCATCAGAAAGAGCCTTGGGTGGAGCAACCTAAGAATCAGCATCTTAAATACAGCTTCCCAGGCAATTTGGACAACCAGACAAAGTTCACAGCCCCAGTGATAAAATCTAATTAAAGAGTTCTTATGCAAGTGATGAGAGGAGCTATCTGCGTGGCTCACCTTCCTGAACTAAAGGCAGAGGCTGCTTCTGCTGAGCACCAGACATGCCATGTTTAATCCCACTTCCCCTCTTAAATAAATACAGAATCACAACCAAGGCAACAAGAACAGGAAAAGCCATATTTTAAAGCATGGCTACAAAAAATATAAATCTTTCAAAAATTCCATAGATACTTCCTCTGAGACAACATGTATTAACAGACTTAAAATCCCTCTCCTAATTTTTCAAATTCTCAAAAAGATTTTACCATTTAGAAAGAGTTAGTCCACAGTATGAACATTTTTCCTGAATTCATAAAGAAACTGCCACTGGAATCAGAATTTCCAGAAACGCAGATGTCACTTGACGGTTGGATTTGTTAGCACTGGCCTTCCTGTGTTCCTTACTGCTTCATATCTAGGAATGGAAATTGTCGTTGAACCAAGGAATTCAGCAAAACTGTTTTGAGACTATGCCCAATTGAGCACATTTTATTCATTTCCACTTCTGGGCTGTTTATATTTTGATACAACTCTTCTGAATTCCTCTATTTTTTAGCAACCATTTGGTTCCCACATTCCCTTATTGGGTAACATATTTCCACCTAAATAGGTACCAGCGAGAAGTCTCTGCATCTGCATGTGCAGCTCACATGGAAGATGAATGCATACCTGCTAATGTGGTGACCAAGGCAGCAGGGAGATCACAAGTCCTACTGAGTGTATAAAGCTTACTCTTGACATACTCTCAAAACAAACTTATTTTCAAATGTATTGTATTTTATTTCTAATTAGCTAAGATCCAAATGTGAAAGTCACATGGACATTCTTGAAGCATCTGAAGGGCCATGGTGCAGCAACCAAAGAACTTGGGTCTGTGTTCCTCTGGGTGATGAAGGAGACATGTGGCTGACACACTACATGTCAGCAGAGTCTTTTAATAATCACAAGAACTAGCCCCTGATAATTCTGCAGGGCTTGGACAGTCTGTCACATTTTAAACAAAGAGGAAAAAAATAAAAAATGTGGGCTCAAGGGAAGGAATATAACCAAATGGCCACTGGGGTCCTCTTTAGATCTGAGGGTAAGGAGAAGCTAGGTCTCATTTAAAATATTTTTAAATGGTGAATTTAATTTTGTATACTCTTACTCTCTTGCTTATTAGGCAAATATAAAAAAACTGTGGTGGGTTGTGTGAAGACATTCTCATTTTAGACACCAAGTGAGACTACAGTGTAATTTATAGCAATTTATGTACCCTAGTGTGTATGTGAATTAACATTAGAATCTAGAAGCAAGAGCTCAATTGTTTGCCAAGTGTACTAACATGAAGACTTAATCCCCGAGAAAGATGGACACAACACTAGTGTATAAGGCAAGAGAATGACTAAGAAGGATTAATTTAAATATTAAACTGTTCTGAAGGTTGGTATGGTGAGATTTCAAAATCAATTATAATAGTAATATTTATTCTCCCATGAATAACAAGGAAAAAGAAAGCAATAAAACAGACAACTCACCAATCAGTCTGAGGATGGATGCTATGATAACGTCGGGAGTATATGCCACATTTGTGTGTCCTTTTCTATACTTTATCCACTTATCCATGACAGGCCACAGCTCCTTACTGGAAAACAGCAGCACAAAGGATCTGAGTCCATCATCACTTGAACAATAGCTGGTCTTACACATGATCCATACACCCGGAGGAAAGACGAGTTAAGTGTGGAGGGGCTGATATGGTGACCTGAGTGAGAACGGACACTGAAGCTCACACCTTGTCTAACTTCTCAGGGTATCTGTGCCCACACTGGCTCATGAGGGGCTACAGCTACCCACCTGTGCCTGCAACCTTCTTCTGGTTTTTTTTACCCTTGACAGCAATCTCAAAGTCACAGGACTAGGAGGTGGTGGAGTCTGGATTTTCACGTGGCCCCTCCGGCACTCAAGAAGCCTGAGTTCCAGGAGCCCATAGTTAACTGGGAGAATCACAAATAAGCCACAAGTGTGAAAATAGCCAAGCCCCAGGGGAAACTAATGCCAAACATCAAAGCACACTTTAGATGGATAAAGAAAACCTTCCACATACTGAAAATAGTGACAATTCCTTTCTTTTCAAAAGGTATTTACTTCTTACGTGGCATTCACAATGTATCACGGGAAAAATTAAGCAAGCAAAAGAAAAATGGAAAATAAAAAGCACTGCAAATAATCATAACTTGGATAATCATTACTCTTCTAATTCTGGCTTTTCTTTCTAGACACTTTTCTCTTACAAATGTTAACAATGTACTGGGAGCCTCCATAATGCTGAGAGAAGAGGCAGGGTCTGGAGTCACTCAATTAGAAGTCCTGAGGTGCCACACTATCCTCACTGCTGGTGGGACTGTGGACAGAGAGTTTTTCTGCCTCCTGGGCTCCCATGAAGAGTCAGGGAAAGGGGACCCGCACAGCCCTCATATCATCACACATGGGCACTGCACACACGGCTCTGTCACTTTCTCATTAATAACTGTGAACTATTTCTCTCTGTCAATACACAAAAACCTGTTTATAGCTATGTATTTTAACATAGCTGAATCTAATTCTACAGATGGACCAGGATTCAATCCCTATTGTTTAGCATTTAGCTGTCTCGTCCTCCTTAGTGTCAGAGAAGCAACAACATCCTTGACATAGATGGGTTCTCACAGAAGTTACTTCAAATATTTCAAGGACATGGGTTATCAACCCTATGGTGAATACTTTTTTAATATCATAAGCTCCCTTGATCCAGTCATTCTCAATCAGGGTTCCACAAGAAAATTAAGGCCTAAAGGAAACTGTTTGAGTGACAATTTTCTCCGTTCTCTCAGAGATGGTATAGAGTTAGTGCTAGAATGATGGGCATGGAGAGAAAAACTAACTTATTAGATACAATGGACGCCTACAGCATCAGACTCAATTCTTTCCCACATGAAAAGCTGCTACTTTTAATACTTCTGTTCTTTCTTTTTCCAAATTATCTGTGTGTTATGCAAATGATCATGACACTTTATTCAACACTTATTTGCTGGGTGTCTCCCTTGTAATAGACACTATCTTATGTGTTCAGGATATACCAGTGACCCAAACTACCCCTTCCTAAGAGTCATTTCTACTGGTGAGAGAGAGTAACAAAAAGTAGTTAGAAGTATTCAGAAAAATAAAGCAAAGGAATGTGATGTTCACAGATATTTTAAGGGTAATTTTATGAACTTTCATTGAAACAAAAATGTCTTTTGTAAACATTGCCTTATAACTACAATTAAGTATTCAACAGACAACTATACAATTAAAACAACCCATCTTTAAGTTGGCAAAATAGCTAACCTTATGATGTTATCATGTGTCCAAATCCATTTCTTATGACAGCAGAGCAAATCAATGGCAAATATATATTCCCAAATGTTATCACTTAAGTCTTCTCCAAACTTCTCACTGGACTGAAATTCTGTTTTTGGACTTAGCTGTATGGTCAAAAGTAGCTTAGAAACCATGATGCCAACATCTACAGGTGCATTCTAACAAATAAAAAAATAAATGAATTAAAAAAATAAAATGAGTCTCAAATATAGTAAACCTCAAATGTATGGTTAGTAATCTCAAACATTAAAACATGCAAATGCATACTTATTTAATCTTAAAAACAACTTTTTCAGTTGCATTTTGAATAAGAAACCATGTTTCTGTTAGTCATAATACTCAGCATAAAATGATTACAGAACAGTAGTTGATAAACCAGGATTAAAAAAAAATAAATAAATAAGGCAAGATGCAGAATTAAATCAAGTAGAAAGAGTTTAGCTATAAGCCAGATAGGAATACAATTTTTCCTCAACTCAAATCAGAAAATAAAAGTTATAATATCCATTAATAATTTTTTTAAAGGCCTTAAAAACATTTTAATATTCTGTTCTTAGGATTCTGGAGTCCAGTTTGCCTTTTTCAGAAATCCACAAAATGGAATATGACAATGCTGGACAATTATATCTGGCTTCCTTCACAGTTGTATATGGTACTTTTTGATATTTATCCATATTGCTGCATGTATTAGTACTCTGAACATTTCTTTTTATCACTGAATAGCAATTCATCATATGGATTTGCCACTAGTTGATGGTCTCCTAACCTCTTGATTGATAGACATCTGGATTAGAGCCAGCTTTTGGGTATTACGAATGTATTTTTGTCAGTGTCAATGTGTATGTCTTTGTGGATATGAATTCCACTTCTCTTTAGCAAATACCTAAGAGGGGAACTGTTGGGCCCTTTTTAAAAATACACTTCACTCTATAAGAAGCTGTCTGTCTAGTTTCCAAAGTACTTTTATCATCTTTTGGCACTTCCACCAGCACTACATACAAGTTCTAATGTAAAAATAATACATACATCATGCACACTTATATTCTCAATACAAGAAACCTGGGTTCAAAAAGTTTTGGTTTTGGAGCATTTTGGATTTAGGTTTTTATACTCAAAGTATAAAGTCTATGCAAGTATTTCAAAATCCACAACACATGAAAGCTGAAGCACTTCTGGTCACCAGCATTTTGAATCAGCGATACTCCTTCTAGAGGAGGATGCCTGTGTGACTGTGGGTGTCCCCTGGTGGGAGTCAGGAAGAAGGTTTCATCTTCACTTTCTTTTGCCATGATTTGGGGATGGAACCCAAGGCCTTGTGCATAGTACATAAGCCAGCTCTTCCACTGAGCTAAACCCTAGCATGGGAAGTCACCACTGTTAAACGACCCACTGGAATTTGTGACAGTACCTTACATCACATACATTGATTTGTCCAAATAGACTGTTGAAGAGGTGATTACAGACTTGGTTTTTTTTTTTTTTTTGTACTGGGGACTGAACCCAGGGGCACTTAGCCACTGAGCCACATCCCAGCCCTTTTTTATTTTGAGACAGGGCCTCACTAAGTTGATGAGGCTGGTTTGGAACTCTTGATCTTCCTGACTCAGCCTCCCACCTCACTGGGATTACAGGTGTGCACCTCCATACCCGGCCAGACTTGCTTTTTAATAGTCAAACTTGGAACCCCAGTACCCTTCTTGTCCCATTTTTATAAAAAATAAAAGCTTAAGGAACACTGACATCTACAAGTACTTAAGAAGGAAAGCAAAATGTGTAAAATTCAATAAGTCATTAGAGTCTTTAAAAGATAAAAGTAACACATGCTCATTAAAAAGAGAAAGGCAGATAAAAATCCACCCCTCGCTGATTTTACTATCTCTGCTTACACTGTACTATTGTCAACTGAATTCCCATTAGATAAGATCTATGAACAAAAAAATGCCAATCTAAATACTACTTCAATACGTTAATAACCAAAGAAAAACAAAATTAATGAAAGGTAATAGAAAAATCATGTATTCAGAACAAATACAAATTCCACTAAGAAAAATATTAAATTCAAAAAAGCCTAACAAGAAGAAATTTAAGTATCAATTTTTCCACCTAAGCACCTATTGTAGAGCCAAATATTTTACAGCTCTTCCAAGACCTTTACCCATATATACATATGTATGAATTTCATCATTCATAAAACAAACTATGTAATGTCATCTGTATTGGGGCATAAAACAATTGTTAAAGTAACACAATCTGCAGTTCTACAATTATTCCTGGCCTGTCTCGTGAACATTTAATGAATAAAATGCATAAGCTAAGGATAAAATGATATTTCAAAGGACCTAATATGTAGATGCCTATGAACTAATGAAAAACTACACACAAAGCCAGATAATAAACACCTATGTAAAAGTTTACAGTAAGGTATTACAAGAAATAAAAACAGCTCACCTTTTCCCAATTGAGAAAGGCTCTCAAGCAGTTCAGAACCTCTCCCTTAGCACGTTGCCTGGCAACCAACTGCATGGCTGTACTCATCACCGAGGGAGAGAGAAATACATCATGCCACATGTTGGCAATAAACAAAGTCAACTTCTCAGACTCTGGAAAATCTACAAGAAAGAAAACAATACAATAAACCTCTGTGTCTGATCAAGTGAATAAATTACAACTCAAGAATAAATTTTACTTATTTCACTGGTGCCTGGTAACACTGCATCCAGAGCTGAAGGGAATGCAAATGGATGGCTGAAAGCTCTGCTCTTGGGAGCTATATCAATATCCACTCTTTTCTCCCCCTACATTAGTATCTTTTCTTTAGTTATACTTTAAATATATTACACAAAAGTATAGCATTGTATGAAAAAAGAAAAATAAGCCAAAACTCCAAAACAAAGAAAATTCAGCAAGAATCCTCTCTCCAAATTTTCACAGTCTCAGATTCTTCATTTGACAGTTGTCACTGCAGGGAAGTTAATGCATTCATACTGGCTGAGCTTAGAACAAAGTTTCTGATTTGAAGAGTTTTTCTTTTAATGAATTCTGAATGCCAAGATTTCTGCTGCAAATACTTTCTTTCACATTCTGGTTCTCCTTTTAAATTAACTGAAGTATAGTTTATATACAATAAAGTACTCTCAGTACACAGTTTGATGACTTTCAACAAACGAATAAGTCCATGCAACTACCACAGTCATAATGAATACTCACCATCCCCAAACTTCTAACTCCAACCCTGAGTCCTCTGACCCCCAGACTCCAAATCTCTGATCTGCTTCTAGCTACTATAAGTCAGTATGCCTTTCCTCAAATGTTTACTCACGGACTAGTGTAATGTGTCCTCTTTTCCCATCATGTGGCTATGTGCATCAGCAGTCTGTTCCTGTCCCCGCCAAGCAGTACTCAGTTGCCTGGTGGAGCACAATCTGTTTCCATTCACCTGCTATTAACACCATTTCCAGTTATGGGCCATTATGAGTCAAATCTAGTACAATATTTGTATCAGAGTCTATGTAAGGATATGTCTCTATTTTTGTTGCACTGTACCTAAGAATGAAATGCCTGGGTCATATAAGTGAATGTCAATTTTATTTCTTTAAAAAAAGTTTTCCAATGTGGTTATACAGATTTTTATACCATTTGTCCTAAAGGCTCATCTTTTTCATTTCCTCTGTTCTTATCTATAAATTTTTTTTTTTAAAAAGTAGGTAGCTCAAGGCATAAACTCATTGCACTATTTTGATCTATTAATTAAGTCCTATGTTTATCTGATGGAATTTCTTCTTTTCACTGGACTTCACAGATCCTCTCTGCCCGGAATTCTCTCCACATATATACCTCTTCTATATCTTCACACCTCAAATTCAAAAGTCACAAAGACCAAGAAGACTTCCCTGACTCCTGCCAGGTGCAGTGGCACACACTGAAAATCCCAGTGGTTCTGGGGTTGAAAGTTCAAAGATAGCCTTAACAACTCATCAAGGATTTAGCAACTTAGTGAGACTCTGTCTTAAAAAAAGGGGGGGCTAGAGATGTGGCTCGATGTTTAAGCACCCCTGGGTTCAATCCCTGGTACAAAAAAATTTCCCTGACTCCTCAGACTATGAAATCCATCTTCCAAAGTATAATTCATTCATTCAACAGATGGTTAATGACTGCTAACAATGCATTCATCTGGGGGTAAGGACAGAGTGTAAATGAGACAAATTCTGTCCTTTCAGAATATACATTCTAGAGGGGGAGAGATGGCAAACGAAAAGATGTATGAGACATTGATTAAGTGACATGAAGGCAAAAAGAGGAGAATAAGAGATAGAGAATGACTAAAGAAGGATGTGAAGTGTAAGTAAGCCCTAGTGAAGTTGAGGGAAACAAAGTGAAATCTTTGAAAACAAAAGACTGGTGAGAATGAATTTGCTGTGGCTAAGAAAGAACAAGAAGGCCACATGGACTTGGCTGAGCCCACGTCCCTCTCCTCTCTACCACCCGTCACTGTTAAACCCAAAGAGTGTTCATGTGATGCTACTTGGTCTTTCAGTCCCACTGGATAGTCACACCCGCATCTGATTTTGGTCACCGCAGAACTCTTAGCAAGCACCTAATCATGTTTGCTGAACAAATGAGTGAAAAAGTTAATGCAGAAATAAAGCAGGCAGAATTTAAAGACTTTCTGATGCACTAATAAGTTCTATTTGAGTATCTGTTCCCTATTTAAAAACACTGATGACCTAATACAAGGAAGAAGGACTCCTGATGTGATTCCTGAGTAGGAGCTAAAGAAATAGTACTGAAGGGAAAAGATAATCTCAAAACAACCCTTGGCCTCAGAGGCCTTTTCATTTCTCTCCGACACACTTCTTTCATTAGCGTAAGAATTCATCCTATATGTGCTACCCTTTTCAGTTAATGGCATAAAAGTGTGGTTTGCCATTTTAAAAGTGTTCCCATATTTCATGTAATTTTATCTCATCCTAAAGCAGCAACAAAGAAATAAAATAAATATACAGTAATGAGAGAAACTCTAATTATACACAAGTGGAAGTGTTATGTGCTGACACAAGTAAATTTAAGTATTTTTCTCTACTGAAAACCAGGTGCAGTTAGGTATAGCTAAAGCTACTTATGCCCTTTAATAAATGCACAAAACACAACATTACCTTAAAACATATGTGACAGACAGCTGAAAAGCATAGATCTATGCACAAGGTAACAGAGCAACAGCATTTTTCTCATACAAAATCGTCACCATCTAAACATACCTTCCTTCAGCAGACTATAGCAGAACAAGCGAGCTCTTTCCAGGTCTCCCAGTTGCCGGCAGATGCCCACATACACTCTGCACAGGGCATGGATGTAACTGTGGTCCCTTGATGTCTTCTGAACTTTTAGTTCTGAGAGAATAGAGTGAAGCAAGCAATCTGCCAAATGCTGAAGTGGAAAAAAATAAATAAAAAGGCAATGCACATATAGTATTTATATTTAGTCTACCTAAAATAGCAAAAGATAGCATAATTTAGTATCTATTGGAAAAATAAAACTGGAAAAAAATCGAAGTTGCACAATACTAATAGAGTTAACAAACGATAACAACTTCCCAATATGGAAAGCCCCAAGTTCGGCACAGGGGTAAAAAAATCCCCTTGCTTGTCTGCTGCCTATGATAGGTAACACTACAGATGCCAGATCGCAAGTATAGACGTTACTGGCTGTCTAGTTTCACTTCTACAACTCAAATCATAATTTCCTAGTGCATGCTCAAACAATCTGTGTGCATGCATGTGCGTATGAAGCCCTGTATTCTAAACTCTCGCAGACCCTACATGTTTAGATCTAAAAATACTGGGTGGTATTTTTCTTGCTCAGAAAGAACAGCAGCATGAAAGGACAATTCGAAAACTCATTCACTTGAAAAGAAACACCCTTTCAAAGCTACTTGCAGTGCTCTTTATGCTCTCTGAAAGTAAGCAATCAAAACCAAATCAACAAAGTACTTATGCCTCGGGACTCCAAGGATGTGCACATAACCACTGAGCCCTGGAGGTCACCTACATGAGGTATCACTGGATAGTTAGAAAACATGCAAGTACTGAAGTTTTAACAATCTATTGTGTGTTAAATCTGAACAATCCCTTTCCTCTCCTTTTAAAACAAAGCATTTGCTCCTGTCTGATTTGTGACATCCATTACTGAAGAGCCTTTCTGTAAAACTCTCAAGCACTTAAAAGTGTATATACTGGTATTCAATGAAAAGAAAGGATCTATTGAGTGATAATTTGATGCACTGAAGGAAATCACTGTAAGCCTTTAAAAATGACAAGATTAAGTTGAAATATGCAATTTTAGTCCTGACAGATTCTTCTCCTCTAAAATTTTAAGTTGTTTAATTAATACAAATTATCAAACCTCCAGTGTCTTATTTCAAATTTATAAAATGTTGACAGAAGTAAAAATTTGTCCTAACAATTACATACATAATTCTTAACCTGTGAAATTGTGCTCAGGGTCATCTGCACTCTTTGTCACAGGAGACATCTGCCTTGAGGACCTGCCATTCATAAAGCACTTAGAGAAAAGCAGCCACATACCTTTTTTGCTGTGCTAAACTCATATACAACTTCTTTCTCCTGGTCTCGCATTACGGGCTTTTTGGAGATGTTTCCCACGTACACATGACTACGAATTACAGGTAGCAGGTCAAAAGAAGACTCAGCAACTTTCTTGAGAGCATGAGCTATGGCTGTGCCTTGCAAGTCCACGGCTTCTTCTGTGCTGACAGAGAACCGAGACACTGGACTGCCAGCTGGGACAGAACTCTCCTCCTCTGACATGACAACTTCAGCCTGAGGGAGACTTCCCGGGAGGCTCTTGTGGACTTCTTCTGCAGGGGCTCCCCTCGTGTCTGGTTCTGGGGACTCACTGTCCAGGCGCAATCTCTTTGCACTCTTTAGTGTGGAAGCCGACAGTGCTCTTTTCCCACCTGACTCCTGCTGAGTCCCCATCTCTCTTGACCTACCTTGGCTAGCATCACTGGCAGAGCTGCCCCCTGTTTTGATGAAAGCAGTCGATTTTGAAGCGATGGCTTTGAAGCCAATCAGAGCACTGACGGGCCCTGGTGCGGCCTTACAGTCTGCAGAGGAACCTCGGGAAAGCTGGATGTTCCCCTTGAGGATGTTGAGGGTCCGGGCCCTGGCAGATAACTCTGGGTACATGGTATCAAGGATTTTGACAGAATTCTCTTGAGCCCCTCCCCCAGCAGTGTGACCAGGAGCACCAGGTGGGAGTCTGCCGGGCACAGGAAGTGCATGCTTTGGTGTGGCTGCACAGAACTGCAAAGGAGAGGACACTATCCTGCCACTGGTTGTTGCAGCAGATGGAGATGGAGAGGGCCCTGGAGAAGCCGGCTGGGGGTCTTCTGGCCATGGAGACATCATAGGAGGCACTGGAGTTTCACATGAGGGAGAAATCTGGCCAGCAGGAGAGGCTGGCGGGGAAGGACTAGAACTTGATATCAGAGGAGAAAGTGGCTGTGAAGTCCTTGGAGGTGTTGCTATCAAAGGAGCGAGCAGAGGAGGCAGAGGAGGACCCACTTCTTGCCGTATCTTGCTCAAAGTGTCAGGAGAACAATCTGTGGGAGTAGAGGTATCTGCATTTGCCAGAATGGGCTGAGTTTGACTTCTTTGAGTTTTGGTGTTACCTCTTTCCCCCAAAGGCAACTGAGGAACCTCACTCTGATGAGTTTCACCTTTGCCTGATGCCAAAGTCTTTACTGGTTTGTTTGACTGATCTTTGTTTGACATCTTTGATCGATTCTTATTTTTACCAGATGGCTCTAGTTTTGAGTTATAATATGTGTGATCAGACGCAACATTTTGAGTCTCAAATGTTTGATCGTATATTTGAGAACTAATCCATATGCTGGGCTTAACAGGTCTGTTCCGCAAGCGACTTTTATCAAAGTTGGTACTCTGACCACTGTTTGAAACATCCTCTTGAGCACCTGAAAGATTACTGCCACAAGGAGGCTCCTGAAAGGGAGGGCCCATGTGACTGGTCTCTGGGGACTTCTCCATAGAAGTCCCTGAAACAAACCCAGCTTCTAGCCCTCTCTGATCCTGAGAAACAGCTACGTCCCCAGGAGCATCACACAGTATAACCTGGTCCACATCTGGTGAGACAGACACACCGCTGATGATTGTCCAGTTGTCCCCCTTTTCAATGACAAGATTCTGATCCTTATTTATAAGTACATTGATAACTTCTGAGGTCACTGTGGATATCTGACACTGAAACGTTGCCTCTGCCTCCCCACCAGAACTGTGCTCTGTGCTTGGCTGCATTGTGGAGTCAGGACACAGGGTCAACGGCCCCCCCTGTTCTGGCAGGCCCTGCTCTCCAATGTCAGGGGGCTTGGCTGCATCCTCAGGTGTGTCCCCAGGATGAGATCCATCACTCGCGGGAGAGTCACTTCTACTGTGCCCGATGGTGGTAAGTGGGAGCAGTTCAGGGGTGTGGGATGTAGAACCAACTGCTGCCTGAGATGGGGCTTTTTCTTTCAATTCTTCAGTTGTCAGGCTATCAGGCATATTTACAAGAATTAAATTACCAGTATCTTTACCATTACAGTCCTCAGAGTTTGTCTGCAGTTCTTGCCCAATCTTGGTGAGAACCTCAGATAGCGTTTCCAAAGAACACTGAGCAAGTTGACTTGGATCTTTTAAAGAACAGTTATCTTCTTCAGATTCAACCCACTCTTCGGAGGTATCAAGTGTTTCTTCTTCACAGGATTGCTCCCTACATTTTTCTTCGGAGATTCCACTTTGCTTTAACTCTTTGTTCATTTCTTTGTTTGGGGTTCCTTTACTAGAACATTCTGAAACAGAATTCCCTGAACTAAAATCCTTTAGCTGACAACTTTCAAGAAACATTACAACTTCTGATGTAGAAAGTCTGTCTATGTCCGTGAAAGTACTTATGTTAAAATCTTGCAGAGCTGAAGTCAGATAAGCCACCTCTAGGGAAGGTCTCGCCTCAGTTGCTCTAGCCCCTGGACCTCCCAAATCTTCCCCTGTGTCACTGGTGGCACTCTGTTGTCCACTCCCCAGGATGGACTCAGTCTCATGCTCACCCTCACTGCAGCTAAAGGCCTCACTCCCCTCCACCTCGGTCTCCTCTCCTCCCTCCCGTATGCCTGTGTAGCAGTATGAGGTGCCAGGGAGACTGCTTGGGGAGATAACTGGTGTCTCCTCATCTTTTCTGCAAGACACTGAAGAAAAAGCATCATCTGTGGTGACGATGCATTCGGGAACGGTGCCACTAGGCATTCCAGATGCCAACTTTGAAAGCTCAGGAACATTCTGTGGTGTGCAAGAAGGGCTTGCAGCAGTCGGGGCCTCAGTGACAGGTCTTGCTATGACTTCACCGGGCACTTCAACGGGACAACTTCCTGATACCCTTGCTTCAGCTGGAGGCAGCTCACTGCCCTCCACCCCACATGGGTCTGAATTTGTGGTGTGAGGAGATGGCCTGGACTCCCTTACCTCTCCCTGCACTGAGTCTTCCCTCACAGGGTCTTGGCTTTGGATGAGGATGTTTTCAGATGAGAAAGACAACTTACTATTTGGGGAACAATCAAAATTTCCTGCCGGTAAAGATCCACTTGGAGAACTGAAATCTAGTTTTCTACAAGAGGCAGAAATTTCTGGTGAAGTGCTTTTCACAGCAGCCACTCCCTGGAGGTCTGATGTCACCTTGTCCCCTTTTCCACATTTCCCTGCAGAAGAACCATCATCAGCTTCGTTACCACAGTTTTCTGCTGCTGAGGTGGGCTCATTCCCAGGAAGACTCACATGTTCCAAGTGAGCACTTTCAATCTTTTCAGGTCTTATCTGCTTTGTGATAACTGACACTTGATTAGACAGTAATGAAGCAGTGGCCTTGAATTCTACTGGACAGTGATCTTCTCTGGGAGATTCAAGCATGGCTGATGAGCCTCTATTCTGTAATGCTGACACTGGCTTTTCTAACTGCTGATTAGTCTTTTGTTCATGTTCTGAGGAAGCTCTCAGACTCTCTTCACCACCTCTCCTTAATAAATCACTATGGTGCCAGGAAGTGCTTTTAACAAGACTAGAACCACTCCTGACTGAGCCAACCCGAGGAGATACTAGTGAAATCAAATCTGATTTACGGAGTGTGAGCTCAGTTCTTGGATCTTGACTTTCACACTGCCCAGCTTTTGTGACCTTCCTAAACACTGACTGAGAAAGTGAGTAGACTTCGGGCATGCTTTTCATGATATTTGTATGTTCTCTCTCCCTGCTCTTCTGTTCATCAAAATTAGATGCTCCCAATTCAGGGCTCAAAGCACCCAAGCTATTCTTCTTCAGGTTGCTTTCTCTTACAGAACACTCTGGTGGCTCAGACTGCAGAAGTAAGGTGTTTAAAGTTTTAGTTGGTAACTTTTGTTCTGAATGATGAAGTTCAGTAGGGATTACTTGAGTTGGAATATCTGCTTCATTAACGTACTTTAATCGTGAAGACTGGGGATGACTGCGAACAGACACTGGTACCGAGGTAGAAGAGGAACGAAAACTGGCTTTAGCATCAAGCCCTGCCAGACTCATCATATCTCCTGGATCATCCTCCTTAGGTTTAGGTGACTCTCCCACAGTGGACCCTTGCACATCTTCTCTTTCCTTTGCCAATTCTCTAGATATTCTCTGAAAATGGCCAGAACTTGCTACACAGTCTGATTCAGAAGTAACTTCATCAGGAAGGGTCCACTTAGTGAATTGTGATTTGGGTGAGCCTATCACTTTGGATGAAAGGGTTTTTCCTTCAGATCCAGTGATTTCACTTAATGGCCTCTTGCCAATGTGAGAATAACACAACCCTGACTTCCCAGTGGTCACCTCCTTCTCTTGGGCTAAGCTGCCCGACAGCTTCTCAACCCAGAGACCCCCAGTGGGCTTATGAGATGTCTTCTCTGTCTGCACACACTGAACCATCTCCCTAATCTCTACCTGTCTTTTGGCCTCATCTAAAATGTCTCTTTTTCTATCACTCATGAATTCAGATGAAACTGTCCAGTGCTTTTCCCGAGCTAAAGAAGATGTAGTTGTTGAAGGTTCTCTCAGTGTTGTTGTTAAAGTCTCAAATCCAATAGTTGTCACTTTATTTACTGCCAATTGATTTAGAGCCTGGATAGCTTCATGTGATTTGGACTTCTCCTCCCAGATACTATTCTCTTTACTTTTTCTAGATAAGCCAAAATAATCCTGTGATTCAGTTGTATCATCTTCTGAAAGAGAGTCAGCAGAATTTTGTAGCTGGGCTGAGTCATTATCACTGGAATCTGTATACTCTCCAAAGTACGTTTCCTTAAAACAACATGAATTATACTAGTTAAACTCTCATTCAACAGACTAAACATGACTATCAATATCAATTAAATGTACTTAAAAAAAAAAAAAAGCACATGCTTCCCAAAGAATTCCCCACCCCCAACCAAAGAATTCTTAAAAATCAGCTTGGGAAGTGCTGTCTAGGCTCTGGATCTCTGAGAGTGGGTTGACAGCTGCTGGCATGACACTATCCACCATCTACTTAAAGAAGCCTGCCCCTTCCCAGAAACTCCCACCCTATTTTCATGGCTCTCCCATAGCAAACACCCTCCCAAGCCCCACTTCACACAGGGCCCAGGGTTCTGTGTGTTCTTTTAACATTCCTATTTTCAAACTCTTAATGCTCATCTTCAGACAAAAAGGGTGCCTGGACACTGAGATGGAGGGCCTCTGGCTCCACAGCCCTCCATCTCATCTCCCTATCAGGCATCAAACACTCCCAGTGACTCTCCCTACACGCCAAGCCTCACTACTGCTCCTGCCACACAGCTCCTCCCCCAGGGCTCCTCGCCAGCTGTTCTCCCTTCCCCATCCTGTCCATCTAGACGTCTCCCACCTGTGTTAACCACCTCAACCCTAGGATATCAAACACCTGACTTCTACTGATAAGGGAAAGATGGACTGAAGACACCATGGCTGAAACAAACTTGCTCTTCTGGAAGCATCTTTTCCTGATTTGAATTCAGATCATCTAGTCTCCTGGCTTTCCACCAGGACCAGCCAAGATTTTCATTCTCCTTTCCTTGCTTCTCCTCCTCTTTCTGCTTGCCTATGGAATATTCCTTAGGATTCTAACTGGGATTCCACCTCTTCCCTTCCACACTCTCTTCTCCATGCCATCAAGGGCCAGGTGGGTCCACTACACTCAAATGCCCACAGGTCCTAAGTGTCTAACTCACTCTTTAAAAAGTTTGGTGTGGGCTCCTATTTCCAGAAGCACTTGTGCCCCCTCCCCAACAGCCGGTAAGAGCTCTGTCCTCTCAGGCAGGGTGTGTTCAAAGAACTGTAGAGCTCAGCCCAGCGGGGCAGGTGCCTGCTCCTTTACTGGTCCCACCTCCACCTGACAGACAGGTACTGCATCTTGATGCTCTGTGCTGCCAAGGCCTGGCCTAGTGTCTGGAATATAACAGACATGCCAGAATTTTCCTTCAGGAAGCCACCCATTTATCTGCTCCTTAAGCTAGAAGGTATGAAAATGTGCTTCATCAAGACTTGACTTCCTAGGAAATTTACTAAGAAGCCATCACAAAGCATTCTATAAACACACAAAAAGATGATGAACTCCACTGAAAGTGGGAAACTGCACAAGCCTGTGGGCATGGATGCTACACTGGGTTTCCAACCACTGTGAACTCCACGCTGTCAAGGTCATGCTTTATTCATTCCAAATCTATGTGCCATGCACTAGCAATGAAAATACACACATAAGACACAATCATTCAACAAAAAACTTATAATTTAGTTGTGATTAAAGATAAATTACAAATGTAACCCTAATACACACTTAAAAAGAGTCATGCTGATCTATGCTAATCCAAAGGGCATTGGCTTGCCTTAACTTCTCCTTGTTACTTTTTAATAAAGTATGCTAAAATATGAAGTCTTGCCTAAATCAAATTTTGAGTATCACAGCCACATTAGGAGAGAGAACACACCCAGAAGGAATTCAAATTTAAAGAGCAAACTTACAGGTGCGAGTGAAGAAGGTAAGGAGCTTATTGGGTGTGGTGACATCAGAGGGGGTGAGGGCACTGGAGACAGAAGAGGAGGAGGGAGTTTGAAGAAGTCAATTGCAGCTTGAAGGTCTTCATCGAAAAACTGCCTGTGGTCAGATAAGTGAGTCCTGTCACCATCATCACCAGTCGGCACTGAGACCTTAGTATTCCCATCCTCATCAGAAACATGGTCAATACTGTGGTTTGCTCTGCCAGGCCTCTCTTTATTCACACTTCTACATGAAGCAAAGTCACCCTCCATTTCCATAGACAGTTTTGTGAGACATGTCTGCACATCTGAGGCCCTGAGAGGTCCGCCTTGTGCTGGAGGTAGTGTGCCATCTTCCCCAGAAGTTCCAGATGTATCTTCTTTGGCAGGTTTTTCTGTGGGGTGAGGATTTAAAATGTCAAGGAAATTTAAAATAAAACAAAACCTTATCCTAATAGTTCAAAAGTGCTTGCAATGGTTACTTCAAGTAAGTAGAAATATTTTTTAGTAGGGAATCAATTTATAAACATTATCCTATAAAAAGTGAGAGAGGAAGATGAATGGATGGACAGATGAGACAAACCCAACCAGCCACCGCAGGGCTACAGCAGGGTAATGGCCACACTAACCTACGAAGGCTTTTATGAAGCTTGGCAATCATACCAGTGGAATCTGGAAGAGAAATAATTCTGTGCATACAGGTTGGGACAGACACTATTTTCTCTTTTTGAAAAGTGATCTAAAGTCAACCCACATCAAGCCCACTCATGCCGCAAATGAGACCTCACTAGTGCACATGAATGCTTTGTGATAATGCATCTGAAAAGTTTCTGTAAAACGCCAACCCTTTTTGGTATACGGATTCTGATGAACTTTAGTTGTACTAATTATTAGAAAAGACATATGGGTCCCAGGAAATCATTACAAATCACTGTTATATCCATAAACTGTACAAGTGTTTTACAGAGGATTCAGAGCTCTTTGGAGAAGAGGCTGATTATAGGACTGGGAAAGAGAAAATAAAGCTGAGACTGAAACACCTTACAGTGCCAGAAAGCAAGTGCTTTAAATATGATGGAGTATGTCTGAAGCACACAGGAGTCACTCTGGACAAATTCCAAATGACCAAGGCTGGACCAATTTAAGCAATAATTGACAATATGAATTATAATGCATAGAATAGAACAATTACCTACGACTATATGGAAATATAGGTTATAAAGCAAATAAATGGAGAAGAAACAGTTCTTTTTTAAGAAAGAATTCTAAATAATAAATGCAGAAGAAATGAGAGAAGTAAAAAATCATCTAGTAAACACCGAAGTAGTAATTATAGCAGGCAAGATCCATTACTTAGGATAAATTATGTGGATGACAGTTTAATAATCCATGTCCACATCACCTATCTCCATGATGTTTCCCTGAGCAGAGGGAAACATCACTACTGTGGTGTCCACACCACAAATACACACACCATCAGTCCACCATGAGAGAATACCAGACACACAGAAGGGATAGGCTTTCTAAGAAAACATGCTCTCCAAAAGTGTCAAAGGAAAAGTAGAGGAATGGTCAAGATATAGAACATTAAAGGAAGATGACTGCCAAAGGCAATATGGGGGTCTGGGCTGGATCCTAGAGGGAAAGGAGAAATAGTGGGGAAACTTATGAAATTTACACGAGGTCTACAGTTAACAGGATTGTTTGCATCACATGTTCCAGTTCTGATGACTGGCAATGAAAAATGTTAAAATTGGGAAAATGAGTAAGGAGTCTAACGGAATTCTTCACATTATTTTTGTAACTGTTCCATGTGAAAAGAAAAAATTAAAAAAAAAAAAAAAAGATAGTCTATGGTATATTAAGGTTCCAAAGATGCCATGCTTTCTATTCTCCCTTGGAAAAGTTCAGATAAGCAATAGAACTTAGCCCTAAAATTGTGATTTTAAATGAAAGCATCAGATTAAATGTTCACATACACTACTCACTGGTATAGAAGGCTGAAAAAAATCTACAGGCTGCTTCTGCTTGAACAGATAAATTCTTAACTGTAGAAACTAATTTAGAAATTGCAGGTACCATTTGATTATTATCAATGTTACTTTCTAGAAAGTGAACTGAGGGAAAAACCTATTTAGAAAAACCCACCGAATATATCTGTGTCAACACCTGACAAGTTATGAATCCAGCACAACCAAGAACCAACATTTGCCCATTACTGATCTTCTGAGGGAACCCTGCCTTCAGAAGCCTGTAGGAAAATCAAGTGCACGTGCTTCTACTGATTTAAATCTTTAATGATCTATCAATTTATAGCAGCTTATTAAGAACTGTAATGCAAAAAATAATAATAATAATAATAGAGCTCATGTATAATGGCATAATTTGGAGTGAACATACTTTATATACAGTTACGAAAAATGGTGTTGAGAATGGATAATTATGATTGTAATGCATTCCACTATTGTCATGTATGTAAGAAATTTTTTGTAAAATGACAAGAAATAAGAAGCACTAGAATGTTACACAAGTCTCCTATCTTTCTCCCTTCCACTAAGCGTGTCTAACATCAAATTCAAGATCTGAAATTCTGAGAAGACACGTGCAAATATGACAGAATGTCTCCCTGTCGTCTTACTGAAAATCAAGGAATTCAGTTAGCAGAACTGCTGAAGTATACAAAACATAAGTTAAACTGCTGGTGAACTAACTGAACATATGAAATAATTTTTAAAAAGCTGTGCATCCTTCAGTCTTCCACATGTACCGGCCAAATATGCCATTGTTTTTTATCCTTCCAGTTTCTTTGATGTTCTCTGATGAGACCTGTTATTAAAAAATTAAAAGCTAAATGAACTGACTTAAGATTAGAAGGCACACTGAAGGGAAAGAAGTTTTGTACAATAAGAACTGGCCACTATAGTTGTTTTCATTCCTCTAACGTTAGATCCAGGAGAAATTAAAAATTACAGGTCACAATGTCCATGGTAATCTTTCTACTTTCACATATGAAGCTGCTTCCATAGCTCCTCTCTCACCTGGGACACGTCTGCTGCCTTCACTGGGTAGTCGGTGTGCTGTGTTTATACAGAGCCAGAGTTCCTTCAGGAGCAGTTTCACTTTTCCTGTGAAAAAGAATAAAGCGTTAAAACTATCTTATTTAGCTTAAACATGCCCATGTGAAATCAGGATTCGCGACTTAGAAAACTAGGTATCCAAATATCTTCCTCAAATTCAACCACTGTGCACAACTAAGTTAATTATGGTTGGAAAGGTCTACAGTGCTTTAGATAGAAATTAACTAGCACGGATTTCTTTGTTTATTTTTGGTGCAGGGTTAGGGGGACACTCAAAAGCCCCAATCTACTTGGTCAAAGGCTTCATCACCTTTATATACACCCTGGACAGATGAGTCCTGGGCCCACACATGGTCTCCTGAGTGTGATTAAATGGGGAAGGGACGCCTAGTTAATGGGTACAGCATAGGGGACCAGGGCTCTATATGTTCCACAAGAATAACAGAGAAGCATCCCTCAGTTAGATGAGGCTATCGGCAAGGTCATCAGCTGACCATGCTGAAATTCACCTGGGTGATGCATGGGTCTAGAAAATCCAAGGATGGACTTGAGGGGAAGTGAGCTGGAGGCAAGATGTGTGGATATGAATGTATCAACAAGGAGAAGCACATGGCTTCATAAAGATTGAAGTATTTATACATTTTCTTAGGATCTAGACTCTGAGTATGATTAAGAAATGCTGATTCAAGTTGAAAGGCTAAGGAAATAACCAAGACAGTATTGATGAAATTCATAAGAATATTACACTAGGGTTTTGAAGCTTTTTAAAATCGTTATGTATACAAATTCCAAAAATATCTTCCCAACCAAAACGTATTTACAAAAATATAAATATGAATCTTATGGTGAAATGTGCATAAAAAACAACCCACATTAGTAAAAATTCAATGAAAACTAGCTTTAACTATGAGGTAATTTCAGGCCATCTCAGAATTCAATTATAATTTCCTTAAATTTAAGTTTCTAAATTAACCTTAAATATCTATTGAAATTAGTAACATCTTCAATCCAGTTCAAGAGGACATAATAGACTAACCTTTTAAACCAAAATATCTCCAGAAAATCAACCAAAGATTTTTAAATGAGGTTAGTTTTATTTGAAATCAAACTGTGTCATTCCAAAAATTAAGCCTCCAGAAAGGCAACCAGGACAAACATGGAAGTCATGGTGACAACAACGTCAGAACAGCTGACCATTTCCAACCTCTCGGAAGCCAAATCAACTTTCTGGTGACCCCTGTGTGAGGTACATTCACTTGAGTTCTAAAACCCTGTGAATGAATAGCTTATCTACATTGTAATTTAACCTACCCAAAAGCCTGCTTCCAAATATTGTAATCCCCTTTGCTTAAATGACCTGACCAGGATCCCTGCTTATTACGTATACCCAAAGCAGCAAACAAGGAACCTTAAAAAAAAAGAAAAAAAGTTACTTTTCCATTCCTGTGGAGGCTAATAAACAGAGCTATGCCTATTCTAAAGAGCACACATTACTTCTAATCTGACCATAAAAAGCTATCTATTCCCAACAAAACAGTCTTCAGTGAGGCTTCATTACTTAGTTGTGCAGATAAAAATCTCATTAAATCGAATGTACACTTGTCTTAAGATGCTTCTACTATCAAAATCTAAGGCATTTATAAGAGTGTTTCTGGACTTTCCCACTCCACTGCTTTGTCAGTTTCTGTGTCAATACCACACTTCTTTAATCATGATAAATTCATAATTACACTGTTACAGTATAATTCTTGCTCAGGTCTTTTCTTTTAAAAAATGTTATTCTGAACATCTATTCCTCCAGACAAACCTTCACCATCTGTTCTTTTCCACAGAATGCTGTAATGGGATTTCTAGTGAGATTAGTATAAATACATTGAAGAAAGTATCACATCATTATGCCTTGAGTTTTCTCATCCAGAAACATAATGCTGATTCATGTGTTCATTCTTCCTTTACGCCTCTTCAGGAAGTCTGTACAGTTTTCGTCCCAGTGGCACCACACATTTCTGTAAGTCCTCTCCTAGGCATGTGGTGGTCCAGTCACCGTTTAAGAAAGGGTTGTTTTGATTCCACTTGGTGCACTGTGAATGTCCCTTGTACAAGTCACAACTTGATCAAGCTTCTATTACTACTTTTCCAGCTGAGTGCTCTGGGTATTCTACATGCTCATATCATCTGAAATAATGGCAATTTGACTCTTGCTTAGGAGTATCTGAAGAATTTACTCTGTTTATTTTTTATTGGGGGGGGGGGGCAGTTACCAGAAATTGAACTCAGAGGCAGTCAACCACTGAGTCACATCCCAGCCCAATTTTGTATTTTATTTAGAGACAGGGTCTCACAGAGTTGCCTAGCGCCTCACCATTGCTGAGGGTAGCTTGAAACTAGTAATCCTGCCTCAGCCTCCAGCACTGCTGGGATTAATAGGCATGCACCATGGTGCAGGGCTTACTGTTTATTTTGCCATGCTGATTAGGGCCTCCAGTACAAAGAGAAGGGAGGAGCAAAAAGGATCCTTGCCTTGTTTCTGACAGTAAGGACTATGCTTTCAATGCTTCTCCTTTATCAAATTCAAACTTTTTTCCTATTATAGACCGATTTTTCTCTTAATTAGAAGCGAATACTGAATTGAGATGAACATAATACTTTGAATCAGTTATCATATTCCTGAAATAACTCCTTAGATCATAATTTGTATTCTAAGTAACTCACAGCTTTGATGCCTGAAATTTTTATTTAGTATTTTTGCAGTTATGTTATCAAGTAACACAGTTTTGAGTCTTGAGGATATTTGTTCATGTTAATGGGACAGGCACATTCCATATTTTCTAAGTTCTAAAACAATAAATTAATGATAAAGACACTTGTTTTCACTCAAGACTTTGGAAAGCTCAACCAACAAACCATCTGGAACTACAATGGTCTAACACTTCAATTATTTTTAAAAATTTCTTCTGTATTATTTTCTGTTCAAGTCTGAATCAATTTGAGAGCACGTTTTCCTAGAAAAAGAAAATCTGTTTTTTACATTTGGATATGAAACTATGAATGAAGAACTAAACTGTACTTTCGCAGCTTTCCAAGTCCTGGTGCAATGGGTTTTCCTCTTGCTCACACTTGATATAGGTTCTCGTTTCTCCAGTACAGTAATGATCCAGTCAGTTTCAATAGTTCCAAATCAATTGCTGCACTTTTTTTTCATTAACTTATAGGAATGGGGTCTTGTTAATATCTCATTAAATTGTGGAGTTATTTTGCTGTGTATTAGCCAATTTAAAATGTCTGAGAAGTATACTAAAGAACTGTGCAGTCTGCAGAGTCACATTTAATTATAGTCATAATTCCATCTCCTGTCTGCTCTCACCTGTTTCTGAGAAACATACTAAAATTGATCATGATGACAAACGATGTGGCTATTCCTCCTAGAATTCCCAAAAGCTCTTTTACTGATAGTTTCATGCTCTTAGACACATGACAGTGTCCACTTAATGAGTTGTGTTAATCAACTTAAACATTCCCTTTTAATCTATGTAAATGTGTTTCTAAGCTTGAAATATTTTCTTATGTTACTGCTTTCCTGAGAGCACTGCTTGGAAGACATTTTCCTGCCACTCTGTATTCAAACTTTTTGTTTCATTTATTTTAGGTACATATCCTACAAACATGTCAGAGGTGGAATTTATATTAAAAAATCATTTTCTACACTTGGGAGGCCCCAACAGAATGAACATAAAAATATTTTCTGTTCAGTGACTTTCTCTTCTGTTACTTCTTGATCTCTTTCCCTCCTTATGGTTCTGTGATTCCCTCTGAAAATTTCTAGGAGATGAATACTAAGACATCTGGCTTTATCCTTCAATTTCTTATATTTTTCTAACACCCTCTGTACTACATCCTTAGAGACATCTTGGATCTAATCTCTGGGTTCACTAATTCAATCATCTATCCATTCAACATTAGCCTATTTAGCAGATTTATTTCTGTAATCATATTTTTAATTTCCAAGATCCACAGAGGGAGCCTGTGGATATGATCTTAGATTTTCTCTAAGAATTCAAATTTAGTTTTTAACCTTTTCTTCTCACTCATGATTTAGTATTATTTCCTCAGTCTTCTGGCACCTTTCTTCCTTGTCCCTCCCTTTCTTTTTGTCAAGGTTTTAGAAAAGGTTGTAGGCAGAACACCTTTAGAAGTGTATTCCTTTATGTACATTTGTAGTCCTGATCTTCTAGCAGTAAGTGCAGGTTCTTGTTTCATGACCCTGCCTTTGGGGACAGAGGTGAGTGAATGCAATTGTGCGGATTACATGGAGTGCATTACCATCTTATTTACTAGGAACAAGAGTGACTAATGCTCAAAGCAGCCACAACTACTCAATGTTCTAATATCCACAGACCTCAGGCATGTCTTATGACGCAGCTACCATTTCAGCAATCTGTACCTGGGGCTCAGTCTGTGGGCAAAGACCAGAAACAGGTTTGAAATGAGAAGGCTGTCATACCTTTACCCTTTTATCAATGGCTTGCAAATGCTAAGGACCTGCTCCTACCTCTATTTCTACCCCAGCAATCAAGGGAAACTCCAGGCTTCTGCAGTGAAACTTGCTTTTTGCAGCCTGCAACTGTAACCATCTGCTTTCCATCTTCCTCATTAATTTACCCTATTGATGGTAAACTTTTTAACTATCCAGGCAAACTACTTTTCATTTAGGTCATTTTTGTTGGAATTTGAAAAGAAGTCAAGGCAAAGTGCCACTCAGGAAGCCTTTTTTAAAGTGATGCCAACTCAATATTTCTTAGTATTTAATTTGCTAATTTCTTCCAGCAGTCAAATATTCAATATTAATAGAGAAAAGTGCTAAGGATTCAGTTAAGAAGTAAGAAATAAATACATCAAAGTTCACAACTGACTTCATTAATTTATTTACCTGGAAAAAATACAATGTACAATAGACAATATCCCTGCCCTCATTATTAGAGAGGATCAAAACAAAACATAAAATAACTTTGAGAGAGCAATAAGCTCTTTGAAAAAAATAAGATGAAATGTAGGATAGAAAACTGAAAGGAGTGGGTAGAAGGACCATGTTTGAATAGAAAGGCCTAACACAGATCTGTGAGTCCAGAAGGAAATATGATTAAATTCAACAGCTGATTGTTGGCTGGGAAAGCACAATGCAATACTCTGGATCTTTGATTGCTCTCAGCAATACCCATCACTCCATCTCACACTCCACACACCGAGCAAAAGCACAAGAGATTGCATATATGTGATACCAGTGCCCAGGCAACTGGAAAGTATGAACAGCTAATGGCCTTAAACCAAGGAAAACGTGAACTTGTTCTCTAAGGTAAAAGAAAATTAAAGAAAAGGGAAAAAGGGATAAAAGTGAATTCTTAAGAGACATTGCTTACTTATACATAAAAATTTAAAGGTCTTCAATTATTTCCACTTAGAGGTTTTTAATTAAAAAATCCACATTAGTATGATGAAAATGACTACATTTAATTAATAAACATTAATTTCAACTCCACAAAAAACTTATAAAAGTAGAAATTCAAATTCATAACCTCCACTTTTTAAAAGGAGAAAAAAGGGAAGTAAATGGCAAAGAGCCAAGTAGTAAACAGAAGTATTAAGATGAAAACTCCCAATTTCTCACTCTCAATTGTCATTATGCCTTCTCATCTAGAAATGAGGCACCCAGTACAAATGTGTAGTGACATATCTGGATTTCCCTTACAACAATTCCATGGCTACCACTATTTTACTTTTCTTCCTTAAACTCTTTTGTGTTTTCAGTAAATATACAATAGGGCTTTGACACTATGGTTTTCCTGCCTGACTTTAACAATGTTTTTATGTTTGGCACCTAGGATATTTAAAAAATTAATCTGATAAGTTGCAAACTAGTGAGAACCTAATTATTATTCATACCTATAAATTGTAATCTAATGAATACTTAATTATTGAAAACTGTGGAAACTATACATATTAAATAGTTTTCCTTTCCCAAACAACATTCTTCATTGTATCCCTTAATCACTGTATTTTTTTAGAAGATAAAAAATTGGTTAGAAATATATATTGACTAACGCCAACCCCAAATACATGGCTTCTTCTAACATGAAATATATACTAATCCTGGATATTTTTACAGCTGTATGTTAGAGCTACATGGAATCTTCCAAATCACTAATACTAGCACACAAAATTGAAGCAAAAATCACAGTCTACTCACTTTTATCTATGCTTCCATATGAATCACTTGAAATTTGTGTTCCAATATGTCTCAATTCTAAAAAGATGTGGGGAAAAATAATTTTAAAATATTGCATATCAATATAGAAATTTTAAGTAAGTATTAACTGAATACTCACCTTTCTCATTTTTCTGTTTCGAAAATTCGTCAAGTCTTTCCTGTGAAAATAAAACACTAACAGTGTTTATGCTGGATGAGTAGTGCAAATATGGTGGATCAAATGTACAACAGGTATAACTTAACAGGCAACGTGCCTATAGTCCCTAGGTGGCCTCTGCCTGACTGTCAGATCTGTTACAACAGTCACCCACTCAGGCCCCGAAACCAGGAATTTTCAAGTTTGAACACACTGTTTTATATAGTACCTGTGTCTTCTTAAACTCTTTTTCAAGTATTTTCTTTTCATTTCTTAGTTGTTTGAAGTCTTGAGTTTGCTTGACAGCAGCTTCTGTATTTTAAAATTATAATAAAGAAACAAAAAAATAATTTACTACCTTTACTGCTAGCGTTAATGGATTACTCAAGATCTGATCTAGTATGAGATTTTCTCATTTCTTAAAGTATTCAAATACTTTATCGGTCAGGGCTAATAGAGGAACTTTTCTTTCTTTAACTATTTATAAGATTATAAAATTGATGCAGGGCTTAAGAATCCTTTCCAAACCCTTCTGGGCAGGGCCTCAATCTAATGCATAAGGGGAGATGCCATGGTACCTTGTACTCTTTTCATTTCAATAATTAGCAGTGATGTTTTGAGATTTTAGAACTGTGATCTTAGAATTAATTAATACCATTCTCTTTATCTGGTGAAGAAGAAAAGGGGGCAGCTTTCATGATATTTACTGGAGATAGTTATTCTTTTCTGGAATTCCCTCCCCCACACACATTATTTTATTGCTGCAAGATACTCATACATAATTGGGAAACTTATTATTAGATATTCACATATGCACACAATACAATTATATAATTTGGCTAATATCACTTCCTGGAATTCCCTTTAACAAGTTAACTAATCCTAATGCCAAATATCTTTGTTGGAGATCTACTCTTTAGGAATATTTATAGTTCTCTGCATTTTTACCAAATCCTTCATTCTGAAATAACAAATACTCCACACTATTAACAATCTGACCAGTACTGATTTTACACCGATATACTCACACACAATTGCTAAAAAAAGCAAAATCCCCTAAAACAACAAAGTAACAATATGCTAACAAGCTCGAGTATTTCTTTCCTCAGTAATCTTTATTATGTCTTATCATTTACTAGGGGAAAGTGTTTTTCTACATGAAAAACGCTGCATTTTGCTTCATAGCTATATATGGAGTCTCAAAGGCATCTCATGTTTCTCAAAATATTTCCTTAGACACTTATCTCCACACACCACCAAGAAAAAGACAAGACTTAGAACACAGCAGTGTCCTTCCTGCCAACTGTCAATGTTTATGCAATAATCAAATCTAAGGAACATGTCACCAAGACATTTATAGAATAAGTCTAAAACATTTGGCTTAATCTAGATAAATTAATGACTGGGACTACTAAATTTAAACTAGTACTCACACTCTAAGTGAAAATGCACCATCATTGAAGCAGGGCACAATCACTATAATGTCAGAAACCCACAGCAGATAAGACGGTTACTAGAGCCACAATGAAACTGAAGGAAGACCACAAGCACGGATGGAAACAGCAGAAGCTGTCTGTCTCTACTGTGCATTAGGTCCATGTCCCACTGCACAATGCAGGGAGGAAAAGCCAACAAAAAGATCTTGAGTTTCACTCCCACTGACTTCTGAAGGGTTATCAGCTGAAACATGAAGACCTAAGAAACTGCACTCTGCACTTTCTTTGTGAAGTAGAAGCACCTAACAACTGTGGAGTGTGTGGAGATTTAAAATGATTTAAATTTACCAGATTTAAACTGGACAATCGTAATGAAGAGGATTTCATGGAAATCTCCCTATATGTATCATAAATGCATGAGTTTCTTGATATTAAAAGCAATATCTGTTCTTTTATTTTTTAATTTTTTTAGAGAGAGAGAGAATTTTTAATATTTATTTTTTAGTTTTCGGTGGACACAACATGTTTGTTTGTATGTGGTGCTGAGGATCAAAACCGGGCCGCACGCATGCCAGGCGAGCGCGCTACCGCTTGAGCCACATCCCCAGCCCCAGTATCTGTTCTTATATCATGGGGGGAAAATAAGAAAGTCCATAGGATTCAACTTTCAAAATTAAATCATTTCATTAGTTGCTACTTTTTACAACAAAAAGTGCAGGGTGCTATTATTTTGAGTATAATACCCTTTCAGGGACTGCCACATTCCATCTCCAACTTCTGATATGGTTACTGGGAGGAACAGACCCTTGCTCTCATCTAGGGATGACCCAGAGATGTACCATCCAAGTCTACAACAACTCAACCATTTGATCGAGTGCTTCACCCTATTACCAGGGATCTGAAATAGCCAGCAAGGGTTTCACTAGCCAGGTAACAATAGTGCCATTTACCTTCCAGCTTCTTCACCTTAGCTTCGAGTTTCTTCTTCCTAATAATAAAATACTATAAGTTAGAAAGTGAAAAATAATATGACAGAAACAAAGCCTCACAATTTATGAAACATATTTTTTAAATTACTGAGCTTTGCCTAACAGACTATTTCAGTCACAATTAGCATTAAGTTATCAATAACTGAAATTACCATAAATTTTTCTGATAGAATAAACCTAAGAAAGAATGGTATTCCATTTAATGTATAGTAGTTCTAAAATGGATTTTTTTTTTTTTTTATTCTGTCTTTTCCATATGAAAAACAAGTTGTGGACCTACTCAGACTCTGCCCCTAGAGGAAGTAAGATCATCTAGAAGCTGAGCTGACAGCATATCCAGACGGGCTCCAAGGGTCAGCACTGGTCAATGTTACTCTCTGGGAGCATGTGCAGTTAACTGTATGTACACAGCAACCTGACAGAAGGCAGAGGCTGGAGACCCTCTCCAGTTCTAAGATGGATTCCTAAGAGCCAAAAAGGAAGGTAACCCCCTGAGAAAGAGTCTCTGAGTCACTGCTGAATCACATCTACACAGTAAACCACTGTCTACACAGTTCACACGACTGTTTTGTGTGGTACTGAATGTCAAAATAATCAAGGGATTTTTTTTTATTATTTTTTTTTTAGTTGTTGATAGACCTTTATCTTATTTATTTGTATGTGGTGCTGAGAATCGAACCCAGTGCCTC
Organism: Marmota marmota marmota; assembly: GCF_001458135.2. Classification (NCBI taxonomy): domain Eukaryota; kingdom Metazoa; phylum Chordata; class Mammalia; order Rodentia; family Sciuridae; genus Marmota; species Marmota marmota. The sequence goes on along the minus strand of NW_026000068.1, from coordinate 3,945,591 downwards.
GCACATGCAAGGCAAGCCTCTACCACTTAGCCATGACCCCAGCCCACAAGGGATGTTTTTAACAGCACTTTTCATTAATGGTAATAAAGATGTCTATTCTGTTTGAAACCCATTGAAGTATCAGCACAAAGAAAGAAGTCAATAGACACACGGACACACATGCATGTGTACAGAATAAAAAACTTTTATGTACTTCTTTTTGCAGCACTTTAACACAGGACCTTCTAATCTTCCTTATAATTGCTCAAAGTAGATACAATTCCCATTTTACAAAGGTGGAAATCAAGGCTGAGAGACCAACTAGTTCAAGACCACATAGCTAATCATGGCCAAAAAATCCAAAGACTGAGAAAAGAGAAATACTACTGATTTATGGAATATCTACTTTCAAATATGAAAACCCCATTTCTATAGTAATTTTAAAACTACTCACTGTGCATCACTTTTCAAGCATTCCTCTTTTACACGAGCATATTCCTGGTGAGTGTCCTGATATAACTTTAGAGAACTCTAAAGAAACAAACAAAAACTGTCCAAATAAAAGTAGCAACAATAGGTCATAACTTGTTTTGATCTTGAGAAGTCAAACTATCATCCTTTCACAGTATGAAATTAACCAAAAGAATAGATATATTCAGCAGGAAACCAAATATAATTCATTGAATATTTTAATAAGTTTAATTAGATTCTTAATACATATAATTGGTAATACATTCATATAAAAGCTACAAAACAAAATAATAACTTATTTTAAGACAATTCCAAACCCTTTAATAACTGGTTTAAATATCAAATAGCTAATATTCTTGTCTTAAACAATAAAATTCAATATACTTTGAAGAAATTTAGAGCTCAGTAAATATTAGTTTTAGTACTACTGTGGAAAAAATACAAAACAAAATACTATACTTAATGATAACTGGGAAAAATGTGTGAACTCTAATATATATACCCTGACAGCCCTATGGACTGGGAAAGACTCTGTAATTGAGGGTGACATTTATATACATATATATATTTATATATATTTCTCTATCGCACCAGCTCTAGAGGCCTTTTTCAAAAGAGTCTGAGGGCTTGAGGGGAATTTATTTTTTTAAAGTCACAGAGCGTAATTAAGAGTTTTATTATTGAGGTCTGACTCCAAGGTTCCCTCTCAGACATAGGTTTTATAATCACAGATAGACATAATTGAACACTGCAACTGTTTCTGTTCAACTTTCACTGCATAGTTGAATGAAGAATTTTTACAAAAAACAGTAAATAAATATGTATCATTCAAGTACATAAGAGCTCAGATAGCTACATGTCTCTAGTGAAAGAGCACCACGTAAGAAAGACCAGAAGGCACAAATACTCTCACACAAGAGCCATGGGTTGGAAAGGGGAGAATACTCCAGGGTGGTAACAATCTGTCTCATGTAAACCATATGACTTGTGGGATTTCCAATAATTTTATCTGTAGTAGCCATGAATTCTTTTTTAAGGTTCTTGTAAAAGGTATATTTATACAGAAAATTATCCTAAGTTTAAGGTATTTAAAAAAAAAGTTTTCCAGGAAACTGGGTTTTGAAAAGGAAAATAAACTCCATGAAAGGATAACCTTATCAGAGTTTTATATCTAAAACGGGTGTTTTTTTCCAAGACTTCAAATCATTGCATAAATAGTATCAGACTGTTTCAAACAGGAAGTACCTTCTAACCTCAACACTTACCTATGAGAGCATGTGAATATTAGTAAAGGACTCTCACTTTATGCACTGCTCACAGACAATGAGAAACCACAAAGAACCAAACATAACTACAAGAACAGAAATCTAAAATCAGGACCAAACCAAACTACCAGGTAATAGTGGTAAAAGGATATATAGACATTGCTTAGTACATTGATTAGTTCATGAACCATGAGAGTGAGTTCTCTATAGGACATCTTCACTCATACTAAAACAGAAACCCTGAGTCCTACCCTGGGCTGTCCAGCACTACTGGATGAAATCAAATTCTCTCCCACTTTCTCAGTCACACACAATGATTTAAGTGTAATTTTTTGCACATTATTTCACATTTAGGGGAAAAATTGAATTAGCGTAGGACACATTAAAAAAAAACAAACATAAAAACACTCAGTTGTCAGTTTTCTCTAGTGGAGCCCCTCAGAAAGCATAAGGAACTAACACAGTATTGTAGAGCTAGTAATCACTGTGAAGCCATTAATCAATCAGTTCAGTGTTCTCTAAGGACAGTGATATATTAACTTTTATTTGCTTTGATAACACATTAAAAGTGCCCTTTTACCAATTACAGTGACAGAATTAATGTACTGACAATAGGCTTTTATAGGAAATGATAGTAGTTACCTTTTTCTCTTCTAGCTCTGCTTTTAAAGATCCTAGTTCTTCCTGACACTTCTGCAGAGGAGAAATTTTCTGCAGCATCTGCTCCACTTGGTGATGTAAAGTACTATTTTCTCTAAAAACGAACAATGAATAATGTCATTACACAAGAGAATCTGCAGTGAATTGCTGAACACCTATACTGATGATCTGAGATTTCTAACTTGGAACCAAAAAAAAGAAAATAATCTTTTTAAATACATTTCTACCATTTATACCTACTTAAACTAATATGATCTTCATATTGCTTAATTTCTTAGAAATAACAGTCTATTTTTGTTAAAAGTGTATCAAAAAGCAACTTGGGAAACAAGTACAAGTAGACCTCCCTGGAAGCCTCTTCTCTCTGCTAGAGAATGTGTTCAAGAACTGTCTGCAAACATGGCATTTCCAATCTTGAATGCATCCCTATTTATTCAAATTAAGTGATAGGCTATTTTGGAATTTGGGTTAAAACCACACTTGAGCCTTCTTCTAAATGACAAATGTAAACAGAACATGAAATATTGCTAAAGTAATTAGATAAGTAATTAGATTGTATAAAATAACACTAGATAAACAACCATGTTAAAAAGTGAAATTCATGTGGACAACAGTAATTTGAGAATAAGCTTCATCTCAGTTGCAATGTAGTCAGCAAAAGTCAATGAAAAGATGAAACACCAGGCTGCAACTTAAGACCTAAGTAAATCCATTCAAATGATGTGGCAGAAAAATGCAAATCTTTTATTATGAGCAATAAAGCAACATACTATACCTAGGATCAATCCTAGGTATGTTTTGTTAGATTCTGTTTAAAATCTGGCCTACAAATACCTATTCCAAATCAAACACTCAAACAAGTGGTATCACCAACTATGAAAAGAGGTTGGCTTACCTTCTTGCAAACTGCAGCTGTAAAACTTATTAAAGAAAACTCTGAGAATTTTATCATCTGATACTCACCTGGAGAGGTGAGTATCAGATAAAACTCATTTTACAGTTATCTTTAATAATCTATAATCAATGAACATACAAGAAAGATCATAAACCCGAGAAAATAACATCTAAGTTTCTACTTGTAACACAGTAATGTCTTTTTACTGAGTTATTCCTATTTACCAAAATACCTATTTCTCTAAAAAAAAAACAGCTCTGTGAAGACTTGATTGGTTAGAGTTAAATTACAAGAATAAAGACCAAGCATTAACCAGTAAATAGAAAATACTTTGATATTCCATATATATCTGAATTCCCAATAACCTGCCCTTCATTTCTTGAATAACTCAGAGAATAATAGCAACAGACAAGAGTTATATAATTCACAAAAATCACATAACTACCCTTAATGAGTAATTAGAAAAGAAATACAAAGAGAACATAAAATCCACAAAAGCTACAGAGAGATTATAAAATCTATATGGGTCTTCATTTTTACAATTCAGACAATTTGATAACCTCAATTTCATTTGCTAGTAAATATGCTTAGACAGCAAAGAATAATTCTTTGAAGTTTCACTTCCTAGCAACTCCCATGTTTACTCACAGCCCAGCATAGCACGTGTATGTATATTTGTAAAAACACATCTGCAGCTCCTGCATCTTAAGGTTCTCAAGGTTGAGAAGTACACTTTACTCTTCCTAAATTACAGCAGTCTTTGAAAAAAAAATTTTTAAAAAGTCATGAAAACAATGTATTTCCTGTCCTTTGGAAAGAAGCAATGATAGACAATAAAATGGTCAGAATAAAAAAAAAAAAAATAACGCACTGAATAATGCTGATTTTATCAGAGCCCACTTATTGAAAAATATAACTTTCTAATCTTGAGGGGGAAAAAAAGAGAAAATCTGTTGCTATGTGAGTAGCAAAAGGAAGCAAATTATAGAAAAAAGCCATAATAAATGTGTGACTGGGTTTTTAAGTTGTAAAGCAAATTAAACTTATCCTCCTCTAAGTTGCTCTTGTCAAGTATTTTGGTCACAGCAACGAAAAACTGACTAATATACACACATATGAAGCTGCTCATCTATTTTTCTATTTAGCAATCTAGAAGTAGTTATGATAATTGTTTCTGTACCACTCTTAAAATCAAACATATTACTCTTGTGATTTTTATGCATTTGTAATTAAACAAATTAATAGTTTCACAAAATGAAGCATGAGAAATTTTCAGTGACTTCCAATTTTTAATGTAAAAATTCAAACACTAAAACTAAATCTAAATACTATTACCTTGCTCTAATTATACAAATTAGATATCATGATATGAATACAAATAAATAATTGGAGATCACAATTACATTCAGTATGCCAAAAATAATACTGAAGTAGGCCTCAAGTTGCTGTCAAAATAACGTGAGATTCAATTGTTGTGACAGCAGAAATCTGTCCCAACCTGGAAAATAAAGTTGAAGTATCATGATCTCTATGGGCACATATATGTTTGTTTTCATGGGAGAAATTCTGTATTTTTATGGGAGAGACTTAAATCAAGGCAAGTGTTATCACCAAAGATGTGGAAAGATCAGTAATACAGACCTTTCTCTGTCTGCTAAGAAAATATTTAACCAGAGCTAACTAAATTACAGGTGTTTTGTAAATATTTATTGAACAAACTGACTCTAAGCCCAAGAATTTCCTTATGAATATAAAAATCATATTATTTCTATATGGTTTTTGATATACACACTAATTCTCTATTAATCACAAAATAATTAAACAAGTTTTTCCCAACATTTTGAATGTTCTCGAGTATACTTTTTGCAGATTCAAAAGGAATATTCAGAAAGTAATTCCTAAGTGTCAAAACATATCCTAAGATGCTACATCCTCAGTAAAAATGGTATTACAAAGCTTATAATACCTTAAAAAAATCAGAGTAATAGAAACAAAACAGGCTGCTAAATCTCCTTGTCTTAGAACTAAAAGGACTAGCTGTCAATTATGCCCATCAGAAACACTTTTTATTTGAGCCTGGAAACTCTGCCTTCCAAAAGATAACTATTAAAAAGATCAGTCTTCACATCTCTATTATATATAAATAAATCTAAACATTCAAAAGAAATAAACAGTAAAAGGATATCATCACATTTCTTCTGGTATTCTGTTAGCAAATTACTGTAACAAAGAAAAGAATTACGTTATTCTTTTTATTTAGAAAATACACTATGTTAAAATCATGTTGCAAATCATACAAAGCTGACTCTCCTCTGGGTTTCCAGACACAATGTATGCTAATGTGTTACCTTAAATACCTCAAAAGCATTGCACTAATATGAGCTTTTAATTAAAAATCACTTTGATCAAAGTAGCATTGTGGCCTAAATTTCATAAGACTATTATAGCATTAAAAAAGTAAATCTGAAATCATGGCTATAAAATACTGTGAGAAAATTTTACATTCAGCATAAAGCTAAAATGATTTTGAAAACACAAAACAGCTTTTAAAAAATTCCAATCCAGCAAAAGTAACTTCCTACTTACCCAGGAGCTTTGTTTAAAAGACCTGTGAGCCACTAAATAAAGGTTCAAGTTGCTGAGAGAACTCACAGAAATGTTACCAGAATGAGTACCTCATAGCCTAACCCTCAGGGCCCAAAACTTCCATGTACTTCAGTTTGTCAGGCTTACAAAATTCTGCCAAATGTATGCAAATATACTTACTCTGTATTAATAATTTTTTGTTTCAAGGTAATCAATGCATCAACATATTCATTTAAGTTCTGAAAGAAAAAAGCTACAGTTAGCTACTTAGGTTTCTATCACACTCAACTACTTTAAACATCTATGATATTTATGAGAAAATACAAATGTTTGGTTTAATATTACGTAAACCTATAAATGCAAGCCTAGTATTTATATTATGTAAACACACGTTTCCAGCCCATGCTGTCCCTCAAACATCTTTATCAAAACACTAACACTCCTTTAACAAAAAAAGTAGTTGTAAAGAAGCTTTAACAGTGTGCACCGCATCACAGTTCAATAAATATTAACTGATCATCATTCTTCACCCTAAATGGTTTATGAAAGGATTTAAGACTACCCAAAAAGATGTACAATTTTTAAAAAAGTAAAAAATTACAAAAAGTAACATGGGAGAGACAAGTTGGAATATTACAATGGATCCAAGAGTAAGTGAAAACTTATTTCATAAGGATCCACATTAGAACTTACAGACCAGTAACAAATATGGCTCTAAGTTACTGCTACAAACTTAAAAAATGTTACCCTGTTCAAATGAACTCCTGGATAACAACTTATTCTAGAACACAATCATGTTAGCTTTTCCATATTCCACACAAGAAATAATCCCATAGTATTTTCTTAGCTTTCCAAGTGGTTGCAGCACATGTAAGCACACTTGGATGCCCTCAATTTATCAAGTCTCTATAAAGGACATTTAGTACTTTCAAGTCTTTCCTAATAGCATGCAGTAGATTTCCTTGTGCATTTCTTTATGAGACTCTTCTACTTTTTTTAGGATGAAGTCCAAACAGTGCATTGCTAAGACAGACTCTAGCAATGTTTAACAGCAGGCCACCCTCCAGAGGTGAGCCATCCCCACCCATTGTTTCTGTTTCCAGCAGCCTTACCAGCTCTCTACCTGAGTGACAACTGTGATTTTTGTGGCAATAATGAAAATTTTCTTGTATGTTTTATACAAATAATTACAACATCTACAACAATGGTCTTATCCCTCCTTTAACTCATGCTTATGCCTCATTTGCTTGCCCTCATCTTCCTGAACTCACTAAAGCCTCAGCACAAGGCCAAATAGTGAGTATAGGGAAGAATACTATGTACACATCCTTGTCTTAAATTAGAATTAAGTTTGCTTTACCGGTTTTTTACTTTGATCACGTCATGAAAACTTCTACAGATAGTTTGCTAAAAGATTTTACCATGTCTGAGTATTGAACTTTAGCAAATAAATATATAGGTATCTATTTAGTTTAAATGTGTACATTTTTCTCCTTTCACTTATTAATTGCAGTGGATTAATTACAATAGTTTCTAACATTGAAGTAGTCTTGCATTTCCCAGGATAAAAGCAAAAGAATACCATACTGACTCCAACTATCTTGATAGATTCAATGTGCCATTGTACTAGTTAGGTTGTTTTTGTCAAATATGTTCAAGAGTGATATGTCTATATTTTTTTACACTATGTCTCATATTCCTAATAATATTATGCATAACTCATAAAATTATTTAGATACCTCTTCCTTATTCAAAAAGTGTGAGAAGGAGATAAAGCATGAATACTTCTCATGCATGAAAAATATTTTGCTAAGTGGAGAACTGTTAGTCACCATCTGTTAGCTGTTGAATGCCCCACTCCCAAAAGACATACTGAAGTCCTGCCCACCTCAGAATGACCTAATCTGGAAATAAGGTCTTGGCAGATCCAATCAGGTTACCATCAAAGTACACTGGATTAAAGTGGGCTCTTAATCAGAGCTTTTTGTTAAGCATTGAATCCCAATCACCAACTCTCCAACAAGCCTCAGGAAACAACTCCTCCACAATCCAGCAGCAAGCTTGCTTTTAAGAGGAGGTCTCTGGGACACCATGAACGCTTGGGGCAGAGGTACCATACCAAAAGCAGAGGGATTAAGTAAACCTAAGCACACTAATCTGAGATTGGCCACCAGTTTATCACTAGTAAGCTCTAGAACAGAGGCAAACAGTCCTCTGTCCTCCAGGTAGAAGGGGGCACTTTCCCTCAAAAAGATCTGCAGTTATTAACACTAGCTATTCTTCCCTCAACAAATGGCCAGGCCACTATCCTGCAAAACTGTGCAAGGTCCAAAAGCCTCACATACTCAATTTACAGCCAGCCTATTAGGAACCATTCATGAATAATTGAGGACTTCTGAACACAAATCAAAAGGCTTCTATATGAAAGAGACCAAAACAAGAAAAAGCAGCTTGAAGTAAACAAAAACTGGACAGAAAACTTTATAGTTATTTATTAATACAACCTGATATTCATGAAATTATAAGCTACTTTTAAAGAACGTAGAGAACTCTTAGAAACTGGGGAGGAGCTCTTAAATTCAAACATGAAAACCAATAATATGGCTAAAATTTAAAAAAGGATAACAGTGTTGGTAAAGATGTGGAGAAACTGGAACTTTCAAACATTGCTGGTGGGAATGTAAAATAGTTTAGCTGCTGTGGGAAACCCTTTGGCAGTACTCCACATTAAACAATTACCACAGGATCTAGCAATCATTCTCCCAGATACACACCCAAGGGAGCTGAAAACATAGTCCACATCAAACTTAAACACTAACATTTATACCAGCATCATTCACACTAGTCAAAATATGAACATAAACTTAATGTCCATCAAGAGATGAATGGATAAACAAACGTTATACGTAGATAGTCATATAATAAAATCCTGTTTGACAATGAAAAACTGGGACGATTCTTTAAAACATTATGCTAAGTTAAAAAAGCAAGTCACAAAAGAACACTTATTCTAAGATTCCATTTATAATGATTGTCCATTACAGACAAACACACAGAGACAGAAAGTATACTGGTGGCTGCCAGGAGCTGAAGGAAGGAAGGAGGCAAGGGACACCAGTTGGTAGGATTTCTTTTAGAGAGCAGATGAAAACATTCTACAATTAGTGGTGATGACTGCACAATTCTGTAAATACACTTAAAACCATTCACTGCTAACATTAAAGAGTAAATCTTATGATAATTTGTATTTTGACAACACTGTCATCACTGAATTAAAACCAGGAAAGCAAAAATTAAAGACTCAAAAAGCTCTGACCATAAAATTGAAAAGGTCCCAGAATATAAAGCAAAAACAAAGACAAGAGAAAGAAGAAAGAAAAAGAAAAATAATTAACCAGTGTCATAAAGGTCCATAGGCCCAACAATAAGAGTTACAGACAGAAAATGAAAAAAAGTCAGAGAAAAACCAAAGCCAGGTGTCTCCAAATTGAAAAGGTTAGGCATATGGATTCAAATAAGATCCAAACCATGAAATGTCAACACTGAATGTCAAAACATTAGAGACAAGGCAATGAGCCTCTAAGAATCCCAAAGAAAAGTGAAGCAAGTCCCACACCAGGAATCTAGAATTGGAAGGGCTTCAGCCTTCACAGCAACACTGGAACCAGAGGCCTAGAAAGTGAGCCCACATTTTTGAAGGAAAATTTAAAATGCTCTACAATAAATATTGGGAATTTGAATAGTCTCCACAAATTTGCTTCAGGGAGATACTGAAAGATGTGAACATACTCCACCAAAAGAATGGAAGAAGCCAAGGGAAAGGCTAGCTCATGCAAGAGATGGAGATGAAGAGAAGCCCTGGGAAGGCAGCTGTGCCCCAGATTAGAGCAGGAAAGAAGTTTCTCCTTGGGAAGAAAATGCCAGTGGACATAAAAGCATTAAACGGTATTCACACAAGACTAGCACAGAACTGCATGTGCATGTAGTTATTTTGAGTGATGTATATAAATTATTATTTTTTTGAACAGAAGTGACTCTGCCTCCCCCCACCCACAACATTCTCTTTTGAATTCTTCACTATTCTATCTCATCTTCGCCACCTTGCTTCCAGATGCCATTCAGTAATGTCAGTCCTAGGCTAGAAACATCAAAGAAAGGTCTGGCCCTAGAATCACACACACATGGATTCAAATTCCTCTTTCATAACCACTTTCTAGCTGAGTGACCTTAGACAAATTTATTTAACCTCTCCCTGACTCAGTACTAACTCCAATTTTGCAGATGGAGAAACTGAAATGCAGAAGTTAAATGGTTGGCATGCTATCAGGATTGAAAGGGATGGGCCATAAAAAATATTCAATCTAGTCCCTGGCGCAAAATAAGCATGCATTAATATTTTCAAGATAAAAAGTTGAACTACGGATGTAATTATTAGAGAAAACAAGAAACCATGCAGAAAAAGTAATAATGTACACCAGCAGAGCTTCCCTCTGCATTAATGTGCAGTCATAAAAATGTCACAACCAAATACTGATCTGAAATCTAAGTATGCTGAGAGAATGGGGAGCAGGATATGTGCAGGCATGGCAGAGGGTGGGGTAGTGAAAAAGCTCCACCCTCACCTTCCAAAGTCAGAAATTCAACAGATATGCCTAAAATTGAAAGAAAGAAAAAAAAAAAAAAACAAGAAGTAGCAATACAACCATACTACTAAGAAAGTTCATCATAAAACATACATAGTGCAAGCAATTGAGAATAGTGTCTCCTGGAAAGGAGGGATGCGTGGGCTACAGGCTATCTTAAGGAATCCTGTGCATCTAGTTGTCTTTCTAAACTACAGTCATGTATAACTCTCATAAAAATAAAAACACCACAAAACAGCACTCTTATGTCGGGGGAAGGACTTCTTGTTACTATTCTCCAGCATTCTAATCTCTAACATTATTTCCTAAGACCTGGTTGCATGTCTGTTTGAACTCAGTCGATAATTCAATATCCTAATAAGCCACCTCTTTTTCCTCCCCTCTTCTAATCAGATTCAAATGTCATTTATGTTGGTTAAAACAAACGTTTCAATACAATGAGTCTGGGAATGTAGCAGGTTAATCCTTGGTAGAGGACATGCAGGTTCCCTCCTCACTCATCCAATGAAGCTGGAACCCACTATTGCCCAAGTTCTATGGAAGGAGATGAAGGTCCAAATACTCCTCTCTTCTAGGAAACAGGAAGGTGCTGGGTCTGATTACTGTTTTTCTCTCAGCACTCCTATTCTCCTCTTCTGAAGCTCCTACACTTTGAGGATGCCTTACCCAAAATGCTTGAGATCAGAAGTGTTTCAGATTTCAAGTTTTTCTGATTTTAGAATATTTGCATAGACTTTACAGGGTGAGCATTCCTAATGCAAAAATCCAAAATATGAAATGCTCCAAAACTCTAGATTTCAGATTCCGAGTTTTGCAATGCTCAACACATATTATGTTGTCTACAGGAAAGTTCAGAATTATTCCTAATTGTCTTCTTTTTCTGATAACTAGTTAATGTTTTGCTTTTCTTTGCCTTCTGGGTGGTTTCCTCAAGTTATAAAACTTACTAAAACAATTTCCAGAGCATTTCATTCTCTTTCTCAAAAAAAAAAAATATCTGTATTTGCTCCTTTTCTTTAGCAGACTATTTTAATCTCAAGCAACGCAATACCCTCCTATATGTCACTGTGGGTACTGCTGCAGTAATCCCTTCTTCCCTTGGGAAAGTGAAAGCGATGCAGTGGCTGAACACAGGGTGAGGAGGGGTTGGCAGGACAGCCCTGGAGAGGAGCAAGTCAGCAGAAGCTGAGCAGGTACAAAGAAGAGATGGCCAGTAATGCTGGAAAAACAGTTACACTAGGCAAAAAGTTAACAAATGTAGATAATGAGTAAATATGTAAATGAAAATGGGATAGAAAGGTTGCTTGAAAAGTATGTAAATATGCTTGAAAAATGTGTAAATATAGTTAGCCCTCTATATCCATGAGTTCTGATCCGTGCATTCAACCAAACACAGAAAATATCTGGGGGGAAAAAAATGCATCTGTACTGAACATGTGCAGACTTTCTCCTTACCATTATTCCCTAAATAATACAGTACAACAATGATTTACATTATATTAGGCATCATAAATAATCTAGAGGTGATTCAAACAATACAAGAGGATGTGTACATGTGAAAAATGCAAATACTGTGCTTTTATGTAAGGGACGTGATTCTGGTATTCAGAGGGGTCTAGGAACCAACCCCTACATGAACCAAGGGACAACAATACAGTGAGGACAGTGGCGTTTCTGCCTCAGCATTAATGACATTTTAGGCTGAAGACATGCTTGCAGCTCCCCCCACATCCAGAAGTGGGCCACAGCAGCCCCCTGGTTTCAAAGTGGGTGTGCAGCTGAATTAACACATAGGCTTGAGAGCCGTCTCCTTTAGAAAGGCCTGCACACAAGGTGCGTCCTGACTGACATTTGGAAGCTTAGATTTCTGAAAGGTTCCCTCCCACTATTCACCAAACTAATCACCGTGGTTCACTGTGCCTAAACTGTGCAATGTAATTTATGTTAAACACCTGCATTCCTTCTGGGAGTCTGGAATTTAGAATGTGCCTACATGATCAGTCCCCAACAAAAACTTTGGCCACCGAGTTTCTAACAAGCCTCCCTGTTAACACTTTTATACATGTTGTCCCTTGACTCTGCTGGGAGAGTCAAGGGACAACTCCCCATACTTCACCCCCCACTCCATACCTTTTCCTTTTACTAATTCTGCTGTCTCCTTTCCGTACAATAATCCATATTCATGAGTCTAACTATATAAGGACTCCTATGAGTTCTGCTAGCAAATCATTGAAACTGGGCATGGTCTCAGGCCTTGCCAATGTCCCTTGAGTAATTCAAGGCTCTACTATTTAACTATGACAAGCATGAAAGACAAAGACTAAACGAAGGATGGTAAAGAGCCATGACAATGAAATATAGCATTCCTGACAGGAGGATCAACCAGAAAGGAAAAAGCTACTCATGAACCAGTAATCAAAATCTGAATGGGCCAATGGATGGGATGGGACTGTTGCACTGATGCTAATGTCAAGGGGCAGAGGCTGTATGCTGAAGTATTCATCTTTTGAGGAAATATGCCAGTCACCCTTGGCTCCATGCTCATCTATCACGCACTACTTTCTCCCCTTCAAGCTTTTGATTGAACAAGTTTTTGCACAACTTGTTCCTTCTGCCACAAGATTCTCCCTCCATCTTTTCCTTCTTGGTCAACTACAAATCATCTTCCAGACCTCAATTTGAATTCACTTCCTCTAATGAGGCCTTCAGAATTCACATAAGCCCAAAGAGTTGGCCCTCTTCTGTGTTCCCACCAAAACTTACACCATACTTATAAGTGAGGTTGCTTTGGTCTCAACTATAACCTCAAATAGAGTAAAGCCTCATATTTGTTCTACTCATGATTGCATTTCATTACACATGCCAGGGGTAAAGACATCAATAGTGGATAAATAAATGAATTATAATTTCATAAGTATTCCTTGCCATAGAATGAATTGTAAATCAATATATCTGGGGAAAATGTTTCAAGTTCCAAATAATGAAGTTCAAACTTCTGGAAATTATCAATGGGAGTCCAGCAACACGTTTATATATAAGATCAGTCTGTCCCTTGAACAAACACCTAGCTCACTAAATTCATCTAGTTCAATGAGCTGAACATATTCAAACTCTCATCTGGATTCCCAAGAAAGTCCAATTGCTTTGTTTTGCAGTGAAGTAGGGCAAAAAGGGCCTCTCCTCCACCAAAATAAAGTGACTTATGCCAGTTGAGCAGCCTGACTTAAAATCATCTAACTTAAGACTTGTGTAATTTAGCTAGGCAGTGGAGCACATCTGTAATCCCAGCAATTTAAGAGGCTGAAGCAGAAGGATAGCAAGTTCCAGGTCAACCACAGCAATGTAGCAAAACCCTGTCTCAAAACTTAAAAAAAAAAAAAAAAACAATAAAAAAAAAAAGAGTTAGGGTGTAGGTCAGTAGTAGTGAGCCCAATCTCTAGTACCACCAGAAAAAGAAAAACAGACTTGCTTAATTTACATATCACTGTATTGGTTTTTATGACTGCAACCCACATGGACATTGGGCTCCAGATCAGTGACAAACCATTATAATCAATGAGGTGAGAAAACAGAGATGAGGTGATTTATGAGACTGAAGAAAAAAAAGGGATGTATAAAATGCAGTCAAGCTATACACTTCTGAATCAAGCAATGACCTGAGCAAAAGCAGTAACTGTATCTGTTGAACTTCTAAAGAAAATAAGGAAAGGATGGATTAAGACATGAAAGAAAGATTTTTTTGTGCAGCAAACAACTGCTCAACTCAGAAGAAACTTGTTAACTTAATGTTATGGATCAGAACACAGCCACAGCACTGACATGGGTTCCTCCTATAGAAGTATCCTGTATTTTGCTTGTAAACATTCTGCAAAATAAAGAAGTTTCAATGTATTAAAACACAGAACAGGATATATTCTCTCTGCATCTTTAGTTTTTCATGCAAAAGTTTAATCCAAGTACTTGCTGTAACATACAACAAATCAGAAATGTCTCCTAAAAGCTGATTATCCACCTACCAATTAACCAAATACAATTCCTTCTTCTCAGTTCTCATTCTTTTCCATCTCAATTCCCTCTATAACACTATTTAATTCTCTTTATCTGTTTCTCCTTTCTCATCATTCCATGCTCACCTCATCAAAGGCTATTTAGCAGCCAGCTGGGTGTTTTTTGTTTGTTTTTCCTCTCCACTGACTCCAGGGGCTTTGTTTTTGTTTTGTTTTGTTTGTTATTGTTGTTGTTTTTGTTTTTTTAAATGACAGAACATACTCCCCCATTCTCCCATCTCCACTCCACCTACAAATTGTTTACAATGAACTCAGTGCCCAACTAGCATGCTCTCTATTTCCTTGTTAGTGTATTAGGGTACCTCTGCTCTACCAACAACAAATCTGACAATAGCTAAAAATCACCATCCTGATGTTATTTCAAAACTTCATTCCCACATTTCCAATATCCCTTCCATCTTGGTTTCCTCTACCACAGTTCTCATGTCACTTAAGATTTTAATTTCTGAACCTTCCATTCTTCTGATGTAAGAGGTATTTTCATCCTACTTTCTCATATTCACAATATTTTTCTTCTCTTATTCCTAGAACCCCTCAATTAACTCCGGCTTTTATTATTACCACTATGCATTAGTAAAATACTTTACCTTACTTACTGCACCCCTCCCATTCATTCTGCACATCACTCTCTGTATTTCTACTACAAGCCCTGCTTTGGTATGATAACCAGGGAAAAACCTCCTCCACTCCATAATGCTGACAGAAATCAGACAAAACTTCAAGGTGGTCGTCACTCAAGTTTCTCTATGATCTGCCAGGAAACTCATTTTCCAGCCCTACTTTACAAAATTAAAGACTAATTCCAGAGACATCATTCACAACTGATCACTCTTTTTCCCTAAAAAGGTATTCCAATCCCAGGCAACAGAAAACCCAAATGTAGTAGAGTGTCCTGATCTAAAGAAGTCTGCAAACTTGCAATGGAGGAAGGATAGCATCTTCAACAAATGGTGCTGGGAAAACTGGAAATCCATATGCAACAAAATGAAGCTGAACCCCCTTCTCTCACCATGCACAAAAGTTAACTCAAAATGGATCAAAGAGCTTGATATCAAATCAGAGACTCTGCGCCTGATAGAAGAAAAAGTTGGCTCCGATCTACATATTGTGGGGTCGGGCTCCAAATTCCTTAATAGGACGCCCATAGCCCAAGAGTTAATAACAAGAATCAAAAAATGGGACTTACTCAAACTAAAAAGGTTTTTCTCAGCAAAAGAAACAATAAGAGAAGTAAATAGGGAGCCTACATCCTGGGAACAAATCTTTACTCCTCACACTTCAGATAGAGCCCTAATTTCCAGAATATACAAAGAGCTCAAAAAATTAAACAATAAGA
>NW_026000068.1:3925708-3928983 GCF_001458135.2 Marmota marmota marmota | reverse complement strand
AGGGAGGAAGAGCATGAGGAAAAGATTAACATTAAACAGAGGCGAGTGGTAGGAGGGAAAGGGAGAGAGAAGGGAAATTGCAAGGAAACAAAAGGAAACCCTCAACATTATATGAAATCACATATAAGAGGTTGTGAGGGGAAAGAGGGGGGAAAAACAAGGGAGAGAACTGAACAACAACAGATTAGGTAGAGAGGGAAGATGGGAGGGGAGGGGAAGGGGGATAGTAGGGGATAGGAAAGGCAGCAGAATACAACAGTCACAAATATGGCATTATGTAAAAATGTGAATGTGTAACTGATGTGATTCTGCATTTGTATTTGGGGTAAAAATGGGAGTTCATAACTCACTTGAATCAAATGTATGAAAGATGATATGTCATGAGCTTTATAAAGTTTTGAACAACCAATAAAAAAAAAAAAGAGGTCTGCAAACTAAGGCTTTCCCTTTGTTTTTTAAAGTTTCAATGCAACACAGTCACATCTATTCTTTTATATGTTGTCTATGGCTGCTTCTGCACCTCTAGGCAGAGTTGAGCAATTGTGAACTAGTCACAGCATAATAATTTATGATTTTCCCCCTTAGAGAAAAAGTTTACACCTGCCTAGACCTAGATACCTACCAGGACTCTCCTATTGCTGTTTTGAGAACCAACAGTGGCATGGAAGGAAGGAAGGAAGGAGACTCCTTAAGAGACTAATCAATAAACTCCAGGTCACAGATGAGAGTGGTGACCATCATGGGGAAGCAATGAAGATGGTGACAAGTGGATGGATGATGACCCAGGAGCACCAGCTGATGGACTAGATTCAGGCTGAGAGGGGAAAGAGGGGCACCAAAAAGGAAATCCAGCTTCTGGCCTAAGCATCCTGAAGAACACAGCTGCTACTTTAAAGAAGATAGGGGCTACTGGGGATGAACAGGAGCTGGAAGATGAGATCCATGACGGAAAAGCATAGCTCACATCAATTATCCTCCTGTGCAAACACCTCCAGTAACTCACTACCTTATTCAGAGAAGCCCAAACCCTTACAATGGTCTATCTGACCCACACAATCGGGCCCTTCCCTTCCTCCCTTTCTGACCCCATCAGCCTCTGACATTCAGACAATTCCAGCCTCACTGGGCTTCTTGCTCTTCCCAAGCACACCAGGCAAGCTCGTGCTCCAGGACTCCCACCTAAGGCTTCCACTCAGATGCTTTTCTATCTAGGTATCAACAAACCTCATTTTCTCACCTCTTTGCTCAAATATAACATTCTAAGGCTCCCTAAAGTCTCTGCCCCCCTTCTGGCTCAGTTATTCACTCCCCTTTTCAATTTTATTAATCACCAATGTATTTACTTTCTAACCTAACTTTTACTTGTCCTGTCCCCATCCCTCAGTGGTTCAGCATGTCTTTTAAATGAGACTCTGACAGCAGTTAGGAAGGACGCTGGAAATTACTTGGCGCTATCTCTGTTACTTCCATGACCAGAAGCCAGATTTTTGCAACTCAACACAGAAACAGTCCATGGCCGCTGTTAGAAACTTCATGCCTTTAATTTACTACAATGAAAACTAACACGTTACTGACTTAATTGATAACATGATTAACTTCGACAACTAAGATAGGTATGACAAACCGCGTATGGGCTGAAATATATGTCTCTCGAAACGTTGTCACCAAAGATCTGCTTCCAAGCAACAAAATCTTGGAAGGGGTCAGAACAAAGGTCTTCTCCAAGACGTAAATTCCCTCCGCATCTCACCTGTCATTCACCCACCAAAGCCCGCCCTGGGGAGCCCTGAGGCTGGGTAGGCCCTGCACACCCGCACTCCGCCCCCTCCACCCACCAGCCCAGTCAGTGAGTCCTGGGTTGCAGGTGTGAACAAAGCAAAGCAAAAGGTACCCAAAACATTCGAGAAGGGGAGCGGGAGGAGGGCCTCGGGGCAGCTCNCAGAGCCGCCTCAGGCACTGGAGAGAAACGCTACCCGGCGCGGCCCCTGAGCGCGACGCGGCCCAGCCAGGACCCCGCCCCGCCCTGGCCCGCCCCGCCCCCTCCGCGGCGCGGGGCTGTCCGACATACTGCCTGAGTAAAATCGGGGGCGGACCCGCGTGATGCGGCGCCGAAGATGTCCACAATGCCAAAGTCAAGGAGAGAAGAGGCCTAAGAGACGCACTCCTTCCACTGTTAAACGTCAAACCCTTACTGTCAGCATGTCGCGTGACAGGCTTCCCATCGACACCTAAAGTCTGCAGCCACGGAGGAGGTGACCCGCCGATGACGTAACTCGGGCGCCCGCTGTCGCGGAAGGACCTGTGTCCAGGAGGAGAAAGTGCGCGATTTGTAACCTAGAGCTCCATGCAGTCCCTCAGCCCAGGGAGCCGGAGTGAGGACTACAGCTTGCCCCCGGCGGAGGCTCCGCGCGTCCTGTGGCCATACCCGGTGCTCCTCAGCATTCAGGACGCAGCCTTCGCCTCCAGTGGCTGCTCCCCTTGGCACGCAGTCATCCCCTCGTGCTCCGGCCTCTCCGCCACGTCCAGGACTGCGCAGCTCCCGACGCCCAAGCTGCAGCTTTCCAGGCCCCAGCTCTGGGTCGCCACCGCCAGGGGCCATGCGCATCGCCGGTCCGGTCTTCCTGGGCGACCCTTTTCGTCCCAACCACTCCCATGTCTTGTTTTTGTTACCTCTAAAGAGAAGGAAAAGCAGGACAAATCCTAACCCTAGCCGCAAGTACTAGGTGAATTCAGGCCCTGACCACCTCGTCGAACCGAGGTTTCCCATCTAAGCTTTTTAGTCTTGAATCACAGCCTGTTGTCATCAGTATCTTTGCTCAGAAACCTGTGGCTTCTCATCTTCTGGTTACAAAGTTCAAATTTCTTATTTACCCTTGAGTGTGTTACATGCACATGATACCGCTCTGGTGCAGATTGGGAACGATCCTTGTTCCCCAGTTTGGAAGAGAAAACTATGGAGAGACACAGAGGCAAGCGGAGAGCAAGTTTATTGAAGAAAGTGGTAGAGACAAATTATAAAGAGACGTGGGGCCTTGGAGCTGAACATTCGTAGGAAGGGGTGCGACTTTTTTTTTATTTTTTATTAGTTGTTCAAGACAATACAATGATCTTGACATATCCTACATTTGATTCAAATAGGGTATGAATTCTCATGTTTCTTCGTGTACAGATTGCAGGATCACATTGGTTATACATCCATGTGTATTCATACAGCAATCCTAGTGTCGGTTGTATTCTGCTGCCCTCCCTATCCCCCCCTCCCCTCCCCTCCACTC
>NW_026000068.1:3747763-3925181 GCF_001458135.2 Marmota marmota marmota | reverse complement strand
TCCCCTCCCCTCCCATCCCTATTGTCTACCCACACTACTGTGACACTTATCTCTCTCTCTTTTTTTCCCTTCCCTTCCCTTCCCCCTCACACCATCGTATATGTTGCTTTCTTACAGATCCTAGAAACCCCTTTAATTCTCCATATATGTGACTGGGAGCAGGGGCGCAGAGGTACATTGTTGGCAGTCCAGAGTTCCTGGAGGAGCCCAATTGTATGGGAGTTAACAAGCAGTTGTTCTCTTTGATTACCAGTGGTCATCCTTTCTCAGCCTCCATCATTCATGACCTTTGGTCCTCCCTCAGTTTGCTGAGGAATGTGCAGGCTTAGGCCTGCAGGCCAAGTAGGGTTGCAGGTGAATTGCTTTTTGACCAATTGCTTTTATACTCACAGCAAAAACCACTACACAGAAAACGGAGATCAGGTGGGCCCATTTTATAGAATTATTCTCTTAACCTCGAGTTTTCTACATGCTCATCTGTCTGTCCCCTAACACACATCCAGACCTCACCAATCTTGTTCTGACTTCCAGGTTGGAAAAGTCAGGTGAAAACACCCCTTCCAAATAAGGCAGCTGTCATACCGCTGGTTACTGGTGATGAGTCCTGCTTCCCCACATGTTGAGTTTGAACATTAGAGAAGCATGCAGAGGCAAGCATATGAAGCAGGGTTTATTTAAAAAGGGGTAACAGACTTCTCCCACGAAGGAGAAGGGGGCCATACCCCTGGTAACGTGGTATTCCCAGAAGTGAGGTATTCTGCCCTTTTTATATGTCCTAGGCTTCCCTTGTTCTCCTGCTTTTCCTCCTTATCTTTCTCCTTCCTGTGTACAATGCTCCCTGGGATGGCCAAAAAGTGGAAAATAGGTGGGTTGTAGGGGGAAGGGCAGGATGGAGTAGACAGATTAACAATCTTCTAGCTCCCTGTAGAGGGGAAATTCCTGGGACAGGTTACCTTGGCAACAGGTTGGAGCAGGGGCAGGTTCTTGATAAGATCCCTCAGGGGACAGTCTCCAACTTCCCAGACTCACTCAAAATTGTCCTCCTTGACCGACCTGACTTGATTTACCTATCTACACTGACTGCCTTCTAATTCTGGCTTCAGCTTTATATTTCTGTTATTCTCCAAATCTCATATCCCTGCCCTTGCTTGCACACTCTGGCCTCCACCAGTGGGGCAGTGCAAGAACTAGATGTATGGCAATATATAGATTTCCTGTCAGTGAAACCCAAGCAAGACAGGCCTGCACCTAACTGAAGTAGTGCCCCTGGTAGGCACAGATGTTTCAAGGTTAGGACTCTCCTTCTAGCCAGGTGGGCAGAAAACAGGAGTAGGATTCAAAGAGGCAAGGAGAATTATGCAGATAGCATAAGAGAAGCCACTGTACCTTGAAGACAGACCACGTGACTCTAGAGAAAGATGACATTTATCTTCAGCTTTCCCAAATACGTATTGTTTCCAAAGTACCTGGAGGAGGACCCAGCGTCCCTCTTCACTGTTTACTCACTGCAAAAACCACTACACACTTACTGAAGCAGACCCCCTATCCCTGATGAAAAACTTAAGCATCCCTAAGATTAAGGGAATGAAATAGAAGGGAATGTGACAACCAAACTAGTTCAACTTTACAGGATTTGCAGACATGGTAGAGACTTAGGACTTAAGTGAAATGGTCAAGACTAAAAATTAATATTATCCTGGAGATGGGAGATTGGGAAGTCAGCTCAATATATGAGACCATGTGATCAGCAGACATGCCAAAAATGGGAGTGAATCAAAAAGTTCTGTCAACTTGGTCCCACTGGGATGGGACAATGGTCTGCACTCTGGAAATAATATTGGAGACTCACAAATGATAAGGAGAATAAATTCCAGATGGCAAGAAGTAAATGCATGTGTAGAATAGTCACTGAAGCTGCGTGCAGGGGTGCACACCTGTAATCCCAGAAGTTCGAGAGGTGGAGGAAGACAGATCGCAAGTTCAAAGCCAGTCTCCAATTTAGCAAGGCACTGCAACTTAGCAAGACCCTGTCTCAACTTTTAAAAAGAGGAGATATGGCTCAGTGGCTAAGCACCTCTGGTTCAAACCCTAGTATCCAAAAAAAGAATATCTGACATTACTCACGGTCAGCTGTACCTTAGCATAGCAAAGCACGCCCCTAGGTGGAGACTAAGATGATAATGAGACGTGGCATGTGTGTGGAAGCCTGATGGAGAATGATGTGAGCACACCACAATCCCTCCTGTACATGTGATGACCTCAGAGCCTGGGATCTTGCTAGCCTGCATGCTGTAAATGCTGCACTCCTTTGTCCTTTGCTCATACCAGCTAGATACTCTGTCAGTGTGGTCTCCCTTCTGCCTCAAGCAGAAGTCCCCCGTAAACAAAATAAAGGCTTGCCTGTTCTAGACCCTTGTCTTGGCCTAGTTTTGTTTCCGTGGTCTATAGACCCAAGGATCCAGAATTGATACCTTTAACATTGTGAGAAATAAGCTATTTGCTGCTGCCTTCCTCCTGTGGCATACTTCCCTGTGTTCCCCACTTGCTTGGAGTATGGAAATCTTCCCTGGCCTTCCAGGTTGTATGTTTTACCTCTGCAAACCCAAGAACACCCACCTCCGTTTTTGACCCTTAGCATTGAACAATTTTCCTAACACTAGATTTTTTACCTGGATTTTAATAATTTTTATGCCTTAGAGGTAAATCTAATTTTTAAATGTCAAAATGTGCTGCACATGGTGGGCCCTAAATAAATGTCAAACTGAGTCAAATTCACTGCAACTAATTGAAGTTTAAAAAAAAAAGTATTTCTCTTCAAAAATGAAAGTGCATTTTTTTAACCTTTCTCAAAGCCAGTTTTCAAGGCATTTAAAAAAAAAAAAAGTTCCTGTTTGTGAAAGACTGGGGTCTACAAACTGCTACTTGGTAAATATGTTAGGTTTTGCAGGTCACACAGGTATGTGAAACCTATTTGTTTTGTTTTTTATGAAACTTGCTTAAAATGTAAAATTCATTCCTAGTTGCAAGCTTTGTGTTGAAAACTGGTGTGATTATAGATTATGGAAATTGGTATAATCCATTAATTAAATAATGCTTAAAATCACATTTTTCCTTTTCACATGATAGTCCACACCTTTTCCATCCTTGTGATGGAAACAGTTATCTACACTGCAGAAAACAGTGAGCAATGGCTCTGAAGGCATACCTGTATTCAAATTCTCAAGCAAGTGACTTACTGGAGCTCGTGTTTCCTCACAGAGGAGTATCTAGCTATGTAAGTTGAGCGTGACAAGGGCAGGGCTGAGTCCATAGCATTTGCTATGCAGAGAGTATGTATTAATAAATTGTTGATGGCATTATCCACCTTGGAAAGTAGATAAATATATCCTACTATGGTTTGGATATAATTTGTCTCCTGCAAACTCTTATTGGAATTTAGTCTCCATTGTGTGCCATTAAGAGATGGGAAACTTAGTCCAACTATGGTGTCTAGAGGTAGGACTTTTGGGACATGGTTAGGATTAGATTAGAGCAGCAGGCTTAAGATGAAAGTGGGGGAGGGAGGGAAGGAGGGAAGGGGAGAGAGAGAGAAAGAGAATATGAAAATGAATATGAACACACAAGAGACCAGAGGAGACATGCTTGTGTTTGCATTCTTTGGCTCTTGTCTTGTGATGTCCTGCCTCACGACTCTGCCAGTGTTAAGGGCATCACCAAATGGATCCCCATAGTCTTTGTTCTCCAGATCCATAATGAAACCTCTTTTCTTTAAAGCTTATCCAGTCTGTGGTATTGTGTTATTAGAAAACAGGCTAAAACACAATTGATACCCAGAGTGGGGATTTTGCAGGTAACACATACCTTAAAACAAATATGGAAGTGGCTTTGGAACTGTCTGGCAAGCAGAGATTGGAGGAGAAACTGGCTGAAAACGCTGGAATGCTGTAAGCAGAGCATTGGATGTGAACCTGCTAAGGGCTTAGAAGAGACCAGGAGGCTAAGGAAAGGACTGGCCATCCTTGTTACACTGATGCAGATAACTTGGCTGCCTTCTGATCACGCCCTACAAAGTGAAGGACCAGTTCACTTGGCAGAGCATTCATGGTGGCACGGGTTTTTTTGGCCACTTTTAGTCAGATTTACAGTGAGATCATGAGCAAAAATAAACAACAGTAAATAAATGAAAGATTTGGAAAACCTGCAACCTGGCTAGGGAGAGAGTGGAAAAGTGTGCTTTGGAGAACTAGAGGACAATGCAGCCAGCAACAGGTGGTGTGGCAGAGTCACTGAGTGTACCCCTCCCCTGACTCTGAGGAAGAATTGTTTCAGGGACCAAGACTGAACTGGGTTCACTGCTCAAAGGCACCTCGGGATTTGTTTTTCTGCTTTCAGCCAACAAAGCACTCCACTGCAACGGCAAACATGGATCATGCAGGCTCAGAAGAGGCTGGCATGGGTGGGAGATCTCAACACCCACATGAAGCCAGTTCTGCAGGCATGCAGAATGCAAAAGCACTGGCTCAAGGGAGCTACAATGAGATCTCGGAGTCAAGCCTTGGCGCCAGGCAGGAATTTGCTACAGGATCTGCAGGATCAGAATCCCTGTAGAGAGCTCCCAGTGGCACATGCCTAGTGGAGCCAAATTGGGGGTCCCTGGAAGGTACAGCTACCTGCAAGGTGAAACAGCTCCCAGGAACAGCTGCAGGCAACAGGCAAAGGAAGCCTGAGAATGGAACCCTGGCCTGTGAGCAGCACCACTGTGGGGTGGTGCTTCCTGATACCTGGAGCCCGCTCTGCCAGGGCACCTATGTGCTGGGCATGGGGCTGTAGGACTTACAGTCCACCCAGCTGGGTTTAGGCCTTGCTTTCGGCAGATTACTCTTTCAAACTTCCCTGTTTCTACCTCTGGATGGGAATTTTATCCTATCCCTGTCTTGCCATTGTACCTTGGAACTTTGTAACTTTAAACTTTTTATAGGGGCTACTATCTACAAGAGTTTACCTTAAGTTTCAAATGAGACTTAGTGCTTTTGAATTAGTACTGGAACGAGTTAAGATTTGGGACTATTTGGATGGAATGGCTGTATATTATATGTGAGAAGGACATATTTCCAGAACATTAGGGTAGAATCAAGGGTTTGAATATGGTTTGTCCCCTCCAAACCTAGGTTGTAGTTTAGTTCCATTGCAAACTAGTAAGAGGGTAGAATCTTATTCTCACTATGGTTTAGATGTGGGGCCTGTGAGAGGTGATTGGAGTAGACAAAATTGTCAGATGAAGCCCCATGATGAACATCTGTGTGGAAGGCCAGGGAGGAGGAGGAGGAGAGATGCTCCTCTCTTGCCCAGGATGCCCTGCACTGTCTCAGGACTCTGCCAGCAAGAAGGCCATCACCAGCTGTGCCCCTGAAAAACCAGCCTCTACCTCAGAGCAAAGCCTGTCCAAGCAAGGGACATGACCTTTGTCCTTGGAAAAACCCACAGAGCACTCCTAGGCACATTCCCACCCTGCTAAGTTGTTTATCTACAGGAGAGATCTGCTGAGCCAGGTGTCCCTGACTCAGTCAGGCTAGGTGGGGATCCATAGCAGCCCCCTAGCAGCCACCAATCAGCATGAGACAGGGAAATACCTGGGATGCCAGATGACCCTCCCAGCAGTTTATGGTGGTTGATAACAAGTTGGGAAACCATGTAGTTCAGCACATACACCCCTCTTGGCTCAAACCAATCAGTTCAAATGAATACCCCATTTGTACTGACCAATCACCCCTACCCAACTTGTTCCCACCAGTGAATGTGCTAATCATGTTTTAGAGTTGTTATTTGATTTTCCCGCGGTGTGTGATGATTTGCTATGATGTATGGTGAAGTCCCTGCCCTCTCCAAAGAATGTATAAAACTGCTGCAAACCCTGGGCTCGGGGCCTCTCAGCGTCACCAGTTGCTGTGTGTGTGTGTGCGCGCGCGGAGGACCGAGCTAGCTCGCAATAAACACCTCTTTGCTGCTTACATCGATCTTGGGTCTCTGGTGGTCTTTGGGGGTCCCGAATTCGAGCATAACACCCCATGGCCTTGGACCTCCAGAACCAAAAACCCAAATTCATTTCTTCTTTAAAAATCACCCAGTTGCTGGGTGTTGTGTTATTAGAAACAGAAAACAGCCTAAGACATATCCTTAACTTACTCATAGGAAGAATAGATGTTGTTTAAAAAAACAAAAACAACAAAAAACTAACAAACAAACAAAACTTTTTGTCAAACTTCCAAGAAGCCTGGTGCTGGGCTGTCAGAGCATGCCAAGGCCTGCAGGGATGTCTGAAGACCAGTCTTTGGTCTTTCCTGTGCCCATCGAGATGCTTTGGTGTGCGGAGCACCCACCTGCCACAGTCTCTGTCACCTGCTCCCTCGCTGCCTCCCGATGCTTAGTACTCCACAAACCAAGGCTTTGAATTTAAGATAATTTAGAGGCATCCAGTGATTTACTTTAGTAACATGTTTTTCCACGAAGATGGCTAATAGATTCGGTATAGAAAATAAGGAAAACAAGATGGAAAGCTATTTTTCTTTGATGTTCTTGTATTTTTCTTTATGAAAAGAGCAATTCTTTAAATGTTGCATTTACCCATAGGAAAAGTGAACTATAACATTTTTCTTTATTTTGAAACCCTTAACACATTTTATATAATAGACTTCAATTACATTATCTGATTAGTGACATTATCTGATTGGATTGTGTCTTACAAGGTAATGCTAACATGTGACCACCAGATGTCTGTCTCTCCCTGTGTGATTTAGACATAAATGGAATTTCCTACCATTCTTAAGACATACCCCCTCTTAGGGTAGAGATGTGTCCTCTGGGATATCCTAGGATAGATTGCCGGTTTTCCAGGCACAGTCCGCCCTGCTTGGTCCTAAGTGACTTTGCTCTCCTTTTCCTTCCTGTCTGCGGTTATGGAAGTGGTGTTTGGAGCTGTCCCCTTGGAGCAGAAATTGCTGAAGTCTTTCCCTGAAAGTGACATGAAGACAAGGGTAAATACATTGCTTCTTCCTGAAACACTAATTATATTCAGAAACCCGAGTGGAGGACACTTCTGTTTTAAAGCAGTCCTGTTTTGGAATAGAAGGTAAAACTGTCGAGGTTGTTAAAGATAAACCAAAACTTTAAAGCACGTTCACATTGCCTGAAGCCTTCTGCAAGGGAAGCCGGGTCCAGTCTGCCTTTAGGGATTTCCTCCACATTGAAGACTGTAAAAGCTTGTCCCATGAGAAGTGCCCTGCGGCCTCAGGTGGAGAAGGAAGGTGGTGCTCAGAGGTGTCACGGCTGAGGAGGAGGAGGCTGTGGAGGAGATCCCAGTGTAGGAGTAAAGTGCCAAGACGTGCCCACCCTTCCTGAGAAGATGGTAGGAGAAGGAGGGATATGTCTCCCTTCACCTGTGGCCAGTGAGGGGACATGGAGGGAAGCACTCCCAGCTGGACGTGTGCTAGAGCAGTCCCAGGGACCTGTGGGGTGCCCATAAGGGATCGCAGGAGGTGCCTGTGGCTGTGGGCAGTGGATACATATGCACAGGGAGCCACATTTTCTCCAGCACCGGGCCAGCAAGGAAGGGTTCTATGTGGTAGATGGAGTGGGCCTCTCAGTGGGAGCTGCGCATGGACCCAAGAAGAAAACCAAGAGGGAGAATAGAAGGCTGCAGGGCTTCTCCTGGTTGCCCAGGGCCAAGGGCATGTGACAGAGAAGCCAGAAGTAAAACTGCTTCTCCATCCCCTGTCCCAAGAACCATAGGTGAATATCTGCAGCTTTGACTTCTCCTTACCCACAAGGCACCAGCAGTCTACCATGCCAATGCCAGCAAGTTACCAAAGATGACAGCTTCTTGGACATCCAAGAATGTCCCTGTCCTTTTGAACCTGACTGGCAATTAAGTTCAACTAGCTAAACATCAGCAGAAGGGACCTGGCCCAAGGCATTCTCCTCATTTTCTGCTGACTGGGAGAGATGAACCCCAGGGCCCTAAGTGGGTGACTAAGCTGCCATCTCCCCACCCCAAACTTTTCCTTTTATTCTCTGCCTGTGATGCTGGGCCAGGAGGTTGTGTAGCTGCCTCACCTGCCAGGGTCCTGTCTGGCTGTTTCAGCAGACCACAACAGGGTGACCAGAAGAGGCAGGTGGAGGGGCCACACCTGCTACTCCATCCTGGTGACTTCTGGTCCTGTCAGCATCCCTGTGAAGCCAGATTTACAGATAGGTATATAGTTAGGTAAATCGGGTCTAATATCAAGTAAGATAAATAAAATGGAGGCCATTATTGAGAATGGAGTCCAGGAAACCAGATCAGCACTTGGGGAAATTAAAATGTTAATGTTCCCAAGGCCCAGAACCCATTCTAAAGAACTGTTAATGAAACAGTGCCCAGCAAACAGGGAAGTGCTAAACCGCCCCAGGCCCTTCCTGCCCAGATTACTCCTCCAGCCCACCTATCCCCCACCTTTTGGGCCTTCCCACCTGCATTCCATCACTGCAAGATAAAGGGAAACAAAGGACAGGAGTGTGGGAAAGCTGAAAGAAGACCTTAGCTATAAAAAAGGGAAGACCTGGCCCTTCCACGGATTCCGCCTTTTGGGTCCTCTTCTTCCTCCATGGAGAAGTCTTCTCTGCTGTCCTTTAATAAAGCTTCTACTTTCCACTCTACACTTGCCTCAGTGTGCTTCTCTGGTGTTATACTTCAGCATTCAGGTAAGCAAGGACTTGTCACTGGTAAACAGGGTAACACCTGCATCCTCACTTTTGCACAAGGGCAGCAGTAGTTCCGCAGGCAGCCGCCTGTGGATCCTGTCTGCAGGTTCTCTACAACTGTGAGAACTAGCCGCACAGCATCGCCTGCAAGGTTGGGGCGCAGTGAGGTGGGACACAGCGAGGGCAGGCTCCAGCTCCACAGGGCCCTGCCTCCTAGTAGATGTCTTTATTGGAGATCTGCGCTGTCTTCTCCTAGATGCCGCATCGTTCTTTCCTTCGTCCTTTGCTTCATGCAGCCTGGGTGCAGTGGCAGCAGCTGCTTCCTGCAAGATATCTTTTGTGACATCTTATGATTTGGGGTTCTTGGCTGAACCCTTGAGATGCTGATAGACAGGAGGACTCTTCATGGCTGTGGGAGGGGGCATGCCTCCCCGACAGCTCTCTGGCCTTGGTAGTGAAGCCAGATTTAAAATTAGGTAGTCAGTATAGTTAGGTAAATCGGGTCTAATATCGAGTGAGATCTAAAATGGAGGACATGAGAATGAATTCCCGGAAAAGTTGAGCAACTCTTGAAATGTTAATGAAGTCCAGGAAACAGCCCCCAGCAGATTCGAAGATAGCACATCCCAAAGAAGTGTTAATGAACAGCAAACTTGAAGATGCTGCCTCAGAAGTCCTTCCTGCCCAGATTACTTCTTTGGCCCACCTGTGTCCCACCCCTGGGCCTTTCCACCTACATTCCATCACTGAAAGAAACTATAAAATGGAGAGACAACCGCACTTCCACGGATTCCATCTCTTGGGTCCCCTTCTTCCTCCGGGAGAAGTCTTTTCTGCTGTCCTTTAATAAACTTCTAATTTTCCACTCTGATCTTGCCTGGCGTGCTTCTCTGGTGTTATTCTTCAACATTGGGGAAGCAAGGACTCGTCACCGGTCAAAAGCGGTAACAGTAGGTTGGAGCAAGTCCAGATCCTGCAACACCAGGAAGGCTCTGTGAACACCACTGCCTTTTGCTCCTGATCCCTCTCCTCTCAGCCCAACCCCAGGGGAACACAAGCCAGCTGCTGAGGATGGGCACTGTGGGGCAAAGGCAAGCCTGCTGGTCCCTACCCTGGCCCACCCTTCCCACCCAGTTCAGTGGGTGGTGGGCTGGAGAAGCTTTAACTTGAAGCTAGGAGAAACATGATCAACAAACTGGGTGAGACTTGGTGATGTGTCAGAAGGACTTTAAAGGCCAGGTCCATGCCAAAGGTTTCAGCTAGGGTAAAAGAACGTCTGTCAGTCAAATCCCACATAGACTGCTGTTCCAAAATCCATGAGCAGAGAGCTTTATCATCTGGCCCTGCTCAGCACTACCTTCTGAGTTACAAGGCTGGGCACACATTGGCCACCCCTCTTCCCTCTGCCACCCTTTCAAGGCACCTCTCAGTGGGCAACTGTCATGTGTATGGGTTTCCTGGCTCTAGTTCTTCACATGTGCTATTCCAGCCGAGCAAACAGGTGGCACTCCTCATCACTCCAGATGCTAAGCCCACCAGCTCACTTCTACTGGGAAAGCTCCTAGGAATCATTTTGCTTGTCTTTGTTTAATCATTCTGTCTCCATGTTGTTCTTCCTCCTTCCTCCCTCATCCCTCCCCACATCTGGAGTCACCACATCCTGTTGTGCAGTCTCCACGATGGTCCACCTCTCCCTCCACATCTCCTACTGTCACTGCCATACCAGGGTCTCAAACTCCCCCGGGGTTGCTGCCCGCTTATGCCACCATTTGCCCTCTGCCCTTTACCACTGTGAGCATCATCTGAGACAGAGAGGTGTTGAGAGGTTCAGATTCCAGTGCCATGACTCCCCTAGATCAAACTGCCTCCCGTAGGGTACAATCTGGGCTGGGCTTGCTGCACGCACTCCCTTCCATCCTCCATATTTTCTGTGGCTGATTGATCCTCATTATTCAGGTCTCAGCCCAATGACACCTGCCCAGACCCTCCAGGCCTGCAACCCCCGAAATCCCTCTCATGCTCTTTGGATCACATTACAAGAAACAGAAACAAGACATCTGAATGTGTGAAGTGATCTGAGCCCTGACTTTCCATCTGTCCCGTCTCGCAGGCAGAATAGGGACTTATCTGTCTTGCCCTTTCCTGTAGCTCAGAGCCCCGAGGACAGCCTGGCATGGTGAGCGTGCACAATGTCAAGCCAATGGATGAATGACGGGACTCTGTGGGCAACTCTGGGCAGCCAGAGTTAATTTACAGTAACTGGGAAGCAGAGTGGCTGAGTGGCTTGCCTTGTGCACACAGGGAGACAGTGGCAAGCTAGGACTTCAACTCGAGTCCCAGGGGAGGCAGGATCACTACCCAACTCTGATTCCATCTGTGTCACACCTTAATGTATGATTCCTTGCTGTCTCTCAAAACCACAACGCTTTCACACGGTGGGCTTGCAAAAAGTACTTAATGACCGGGGAAGAAATGTTTCTTCCTAATGTGTCTCGGGGTTACAGACCATGTGGTCTTCTTCCACACTTGCCTAAAACGTCCCCTCCTCTCTGACCATATTTTCTATGGCCAACGGACCCTCAGTCCGATGATCTGCCATGCTCTCAGTTCCATCAACCCTGTCCCCACCTGCCCATCTTCACATGCATCTGGGACCCAGGTCTGTCCAGTGGGGTCTGCTGGTACCTACACATTATGCTGCAGTTGTCCATTAGTGTGGTCAGCTTCTCAGATCAGCTAAGTGGTCACCATGTTTCATTCACCTCTTTTCATGGCAGCAAATGTGCATTGAATGAAAAGTGTGTGCCAGGCACTGTTGTGGGCATCCTCAACATCCTGAATGCCTTCTAGCATTTTCCACCTGGATCCCAGCTTCTACTCTGTAGAACAGTTGCTCCACCACCTATCTGTGCTCTCTAGGGCAAGGAAGTGACAGCACATGAATCCCGTTCTCTCAGTGGATTCTCCAGGATCCTGTCCTTGGCTCCTGGACCCACCCCAAGCTTCTTCCTGCACTGCTGGGCAGCCTGGACTCTCTGTGGCCTCTCCAGCTCTAAATACGTGCACTGCCA
Organism: Marmota marmota marmota; assembly: GCF_001458135.2. Lineage (NCBI taxonomy): Eukaryota > Metazoa > Chordata > Mammalia > Rodentia > Sciuridae > Marmota > Marmota marmota. The sequence goes on along the minus strand of NW_026000068.1, from coordinate 3,913,374 downwards.
GCCCAGCTCACTTCTAGACCCTTCCAGCTCCAGGACTGGTGTGCAATTTGTGAAGCCCACTGGGAAATGAAAATGCCAGGCTCCTCGTAAAACATCATGAAGTATTGTGAGATGCCAAAAGTGAAGCCTCGCGTTGCAGGACCCTTGCGAGTCTGGGTGGTTCTTAGCACAGACAGCAGGCCCAGCAAGCAACACTGCCAGTGACTCCTGACCAGTCCTGCTCCCACCCCTGTACCCACGTGGTGCCATTACCTCCAAAGCCAGAGTCACGGGGCTGGCTCATCATCCCTTTCAAACGTGAGAAGCTACCCCCACTGGCCAGCCCAGAGCCATCATTGCCTGACTTTTCACCTTGCCAACCTGTGATGCTAGGCATCACATCTCTTCTGTCTGTCTGTCTAGTTCTTGATGAGTCTAGTCACATAGAACCATGTTATATATTACTCCTTTTTCTTAGGGATCTGATTTTAAAACTCCAAGGAGCCCTAAGGTAACTTCAGGATGACTCTTCAATTCCAAGGGATTGAGGGAGCTACTCCCACAGGACTGTGGCCCGTGCCTTTTGATCCCTGTATTTCATTCGAAGAGAATCATCTGTTCAAACTTTACCAAAAGGTCTCATAAAGTGACATTCTCATGAAGGTGGATTTTTACCATCACCTTTTTATGGTTACTAAATTCAAGGAAGATGGATCCTATTCAGTGGTTGGTACAAAACAACCCTTTAGTGTCTTTGCTCCCTTCTGAGTAAATATTTTCCTGGATTTGTGAGCCTGGCCGGAGCCTTTTTTCCACTGGGTTCTGCTAGAAGGACTTGAAAGTAGTGGCCTGTCTGTAAGTGGGCTCCGTGGGACTTGTGACGACAGTGTTTGAAAACTGCAGATTCTTACTGTGCACCAGGGTCTCCAGCCTCAGCATGCCTACCATTTGTGGAGGGGGGCAGGGACTGCCCTGTGTCCTCTAGGACATTGAGCAGCATCCCTGTCCTTCCCCCACTGAATGACAGAGGCAGGCCCCCTACCTGCAGCCCCCACTGTTACAATCAAACCCTCCCGGTCCCTGCCAGATGCCTCCGTGCGGGGTGGCAGTGGTGGGGGTAAGAAACGTCTCCTGGTTGAGAACTGCTGCTCTGTATCATGGCAGCTGCTTCCTCAGTTTTCTTGGTGCCTGGAAGGGGGCATATGGAGTCAAGGGAGAGACGTTCTAACAGGAGGTACACACCACAGCACCGAGTTCTCATCCAACACAGTCACAGCAGCAGCTGCCCTCTTTCCTCCTTGACTCCAAGGCTTTCCTGGCCTTCAGGCTCCCCCTCTCTGGGGGCTCCCCATCTGAGGCTACTCCTTCTTGGACTCTTGATTTGGCCCCTCTGCACCTTCCAGAGCCCTGAACGTGGAAGTGCCCCAATCTCTGTCCTTGAAGCTTCTCTTGTCCCTTCATGTTCACTCCCTATGTGTCCTCCCCACACATGGCCCTGAGTGCCTTCTAGCATTTTCCCCTGGATCCCAGCCTACTCTGTAGAACAGAAGCTCCACCACCTATTTGTGCTCTCTAGGGCCATGTATAAAAAGCTCCTTAAACTCAACAATTCCACACAAAACCCCTGATCTCTTCCCCTTCTGTCACAGCTGTGTGCTCCTGCTTGCTGGAGCCCAAAGCCCCAGAGGCCTCCTGCACGCCCATCTTCCCCCAGGGGGACACCCATACTCTGTCAGGAGAATGGGCCAGCCAGCCAGAAGATACGCAGCTTCACACAGAGTTCTTCTCCATCCTTGTGCCTCTGACCCGTGCGTTAACACAAAGGGTGCTTCCAAACCTAAGTCACAGGAGATCCTCTCTGGACCTAAAGAGAGAGCCAGAGACCTTGGAAGACAGTTACCCCTCTGCTCCCACTCCTGCTCTGCCCTGCTCCCCCTGTGCACCCGGGGGTCCCCTCCCTATCACTTGGCCAGCGCCCTCCTTCCTGGAGGTCCCCAGGCTCTTTCCCTTCACCTGGACTCCCCGGCTCCCGACCTCTGTGGCCTCTCTCCCTCAGCCCACTCCTCCCTGCTCCAAGCCAGCCTGTCAGAAGGCCGACTGGCAAGTGGACCCAAGGCAGTGGCTCCTGCCGATCTCTCTTCCTCCCCCTGCTCCCTTGTCCCTTCACTTATCGTCCCCAGCTGACAGTGCCTACATCTGCTGACCCTCCTTCTGGTAGAGCAGGGGCTGCAGTTGGGGAGAGACCCTCTCTGTTTACTGCCATGTCCCCTGTACCGAGAACACACTTCACAGGTGGCAGTATGTTTCAAGAAGTGGTTGTTGAAGGAATCGATGGGTGAATGATGGAGGAAGGTTTTGCTGCCGATTCTGGATAGAAGATGACCTGGTGAGACAAGAAACCAAGAAGTGCAGCAAGGGTGTTCCTCAGTATTCCCCCATGGGCCTTGGAACTCTCACTCACAGACACTTTATTCTTAACTGCCCAAGCTGGAGCAAGCCATGGTACCTCCATCCAGATGAAAGAATATTAGTCAGGATTAGAAAGAACTGAGCCGTCAAGCCACGAGAAGACATGAGGAAACCTAATGCCCGTTACTGAGTGAAAGAAGCCCATCTGAAAGGAAGGTGCACTGGGTGATTCCAATTATGGCACTCCAGGAAAGGCGAAACTACAGGGTCAGCAAAAAGAGAGTCATTGCCAGGGGTTACAGCAGAGGGAAGAATAGAGAGAGAACAAGATATGCGGGAAGAGAGACTATTGTGTATGACATGGTAATGCTGGACACATGTCATCATAGACTTGTCGGTAGACACTGCAAGAGTGGACCCCCGTGTGGACTGTCAACCTTTAGTTAATGCCAATGTATTGGGACTGGCTCAGGACTTTAACTGATGTACCATGATGGTGCGGGATACTGTTGGTGGGGAGACTGTGTGGGGACAGGGATACAAGGGAAATCTCTGTACTTTCTGCTTGACTTTTCTATAAACACAAGAGTCTCTAAAATGAAAAGTCTATTTGAGCCATTGTGCAGGCCCGGGGAGCAAAAGTAAGAAGACTCCAGCATAGGAGTGACTTGGTATGCTGCGGTGCCAGAAGGTGGTCGAGGGGCTCCAGATCATAGAGAGCAAGCAGCCAGCAGCACTAGGTGACAGGTGAGGGGTAGGCACCAGCCAGATGGCACAGGGCCTTGTCAGCCAGGGAGAAGCAACCCAGAGCTTTGAAGGGTCTCAGGGCACGGTGGCATCATGTGCCTTACATACACAATGCTTCCTTCTGGCTGTCACGGGAGTGCACTGGGGAAGCCATGGGAAGCAGAGAGACAGTGACGGAGGTGGGCGAGGAGAGATGTGCTCAGTGCTGGCAGGATGGCTGCGTGGATTACTCTGGATCAAGGCGAAGGAGGGCATCATGAATGGCTCCTGGGGTGCTGGCTTGAACCAGGAGAAGGAGGACTGTGGGGCGAGGGTGCCATTTCCTGAATGTATTGCCCACTTTGGAGTTCCACGTTGTGGGGAGGACAGAAACACAGCCCTTTGGGTGGCCAATGGCTACCTGTATTCCTACGGTGTCTGTAGCTAAGACTTAAGCAATAAAAGAAAACCAGGTTTGGGGGGCAACTGTGAAGGCAGGTTTCTTTAGTGGGTGGAATCCTTTAACCTTCACCCAGAGTTGGTCATCTACTCTGTGCTAGGCCTGTGATGTGCTAGGCCTTGGGGGTGTAAAGCTCAGCAGGCCTCCTCCCTAGGAGCTCATTCTCCTAGAGACTTAGAGGCCCCAGCCAGGACCTGCTTTGACACTTCTGAGCCAAGTGACAGAGAAAAACAAAACGTGTCTGCCTTGGAAGATGCAGAAGAGAAAGAGGGACGCCCTGCAAAAACTGAAGGTAAAGCATCCCCAAAATGACTGCATTATACCCGGGCCTTCGTTTAGAGAGCTTCAAGGGAATGTCGTACAAAAAGCAAGGGCTTGGCTCTAGGGAAGAGATTATTTAAAAGGAATGAACAAAAGTGCTTGCTTCGCACTCATTTGGGGAACTGCCCAGGTGGAGGTTAGTGGTTCAGATGAAGTAGCTCTAGCCGGGACACTAGAACTTAAGTAATTGCAATTAAATCATATTGCACACAAAATATCAGAGAAGAGAAGACAGCCAGCTTCTCTGAGGGCACTGAGTCAGCAGACCTTTATCCATTTTTAAAAGAAAGCTGCTCACCAAAGGGCACCAGTTTCAGAGAAGTTTTTCAGAAGCCGAGTGGACAAGATGACTCGGCGTTTCATCCTGTTTTCTCAGCGGGCTCGGGGACAAGATGGCAGGGGTTGTGGATGAAGATTAAACAGGTTGGACAGTGAGGGCCTTCCCTCTTTAAGGCTGACTCAACCCATCCCTGCCATCTAGTCCACCTGCCTGTCACCAATGCCGGAGCTTGTCCGCCCCCTCCTCCTTTCTGGTCCTCCTTCACCTGCGCTGTCTCCCCCTGGCTCGCGGGCCCCGCCCCCAGCATCACCTGCTTGCTCTTGGCACAGCCTCATTTATCTGTCTTCAAAAGCACAGATTTATCTCTTAAAGTAGTTTAAAGCAAGTTACTTTTTTTCCTAAAATCTCTGTCACTGAGGTCACCTACGGACAAAACCCCGATGCTGTAAATTGAGTTCACACCCCTTCTTCATTCCCCTTAATCTTTGGAGTTTTATTCTCTATGTCACATTAAATCAGCCCTCATCCCTGGTCACTTGGTGGATCCCCCCACTCTGATCCCCTGCCCTGTGGAGAGTGCTGGCCGTCTGACCTCATTTGTCTATACCCGCCACCTCTGACTTCCTGCCCAAGCCCAGTTTCTCCATGATCTGTCCTTTCTTTATCTAAGTCAGAACAATTGCGCTGCCTCTCAGCTCAGATGGGATTTAGAATGCCACTGAGTCATGCACATAATCTCACACTGCTGCTGCTATCTCTTGGCCTTTTTTTTTTTTTTTTAAATCTCTTAAGCTTCTCTCTGCTCTTTAATGTGTGAGTCATCAATCCTGAGAACCACATATTACCACTGTATCTTCCACAATACATATGACAATAGGTTCATACAGCGGGGATTAATCCACAATCACCAACTGAAGTGAGCACTTGGGGAGAATAGTTGGGGACCAGGGCTCGTGCAGCCAGCTCTAATGACGGTGTGAAATACTTTCTAGAATCAGCTCAGCTATGTGTGTCTTCTGTGCATATTTTTTTTTCACTTGTGTTTCAGATTTTCTGCCCCCAAACTGGGGTAAGTACTCTGACTCACCTCTCAGGAATCCTGCGAAGTTCCGTGGTGTTCGTGAGGCACCTTGTTTTCCATGGATAAATAGAAACATGAGGAGAGTAAAATTTACTCTGTGAAATATGCTGAAGTCATGGATCTAACATTTGACCCAAGCAAAAAGGATCTAATACATTTACTTGACAAACATGATCCGTCGTCTTTAAACCAAGTGGTACTAATTTAGGAAAGAAGGAAGAAAGAAAGTCCTTGTTCCCACCAGGGTTTTTGTTTTCAATTCACTTATCTAAGCCTTTTATTTTATTTTATTTTTTTAGGGAAATTCCTATTTCCCGCTGGATTTGATGAAACTCCCATATGGTGCAGCAGGAAAGTATATGATTTCCTCACCTAAACACCTCCCCAGAAAAGTAAGGGCTCATGATAGAATGGACAAATCCCTACCCCACTCACTCACTCAGTGAGGGTGGAACTCACTCCTGCTCCAGGCCAGGCACAGCTCTGGGGATGTGGCCGTGGAGGAGAGGCCCTCCCACCTCCCAGGAGTTCAGATCCTGGCCAGGTAAGCCCCACACAGCGGGATGCCCAGCCAGCAAGCCCTGCGATGGAGGAACAGAGAGAAGGGTAGGGTCTGGGTTTTCACTGGATATCCAGGAACGCCACACGAAGGAAATAAACCTGAAATTCCAAGCTGAACGCCAAGAACATGGCCACTGGGGTCAGGCATTTCCAGGGGGAGGGAGCAGCCTTGGCTCTCAGGTGCTTCATGACAACAGATGAGTATCAGCACTAGAGGGACGGTTGTCTGGGGAGTCTGAATTCCAGGAAGGAGTTCATACATCAGGGACCCTGAATTTTGTTGGATGTCCAGGAAAGGAGGGGTTCTGTATGACAATCTGGGCTTCTAAGGAAGAGAGCTCTCTAGGGATGCAGCCCTTCTCTCTTTATTTTTTGTTGGACAGAGGTAAAAACACAGAGAACACAAGGGATCCTTCGTCAGCTCGTCCCTGTGTACACTAGGGGCAAGCGGCTGAGGAGCGGCTGTCTGGGCGTGCTAGGGGGCAGTGTGGGATCATGCAAAGACCTGACTTCTTAGGACCAAGGCTCCAGTTGGCCTTGGCCCTGCACTTAAATTCTGGGGACCATCCTCATTCCCACACCTGTAAAATGGGGCAGCAAATGTTCCCATTGTGTTGGGGTCAAATATAACGTACCTGACAGCAGCTAACGAAAAGGCACTCAGTAAGTGACAGAAGTTGAAGTTCACAAGTTCACAGACACACCATGGTCAAAGCCGCCTCCCCCCCCCCCGACGCCTGATCATTTCTCTCTACTCCTTTGCCACAGGCTGAGCTCTCAATGGAGATGGGTCTACACGGAAAACAGAATGCTCTGCTTGACTTTCTAAGTTAAAAATAAAAAATTAAAAAAATAAGAAGATTCACTCTCCACCCACACTCAATCCTCACGGTCGGTGTCTGGCAGCTGGCAGGCTGGTTCACGGTGCAAGTTTCGTTCTCCTGGTCTGTGGGTGTGGGTGTGGGAGGGTGCTGGGCTGAAAGGCAGCTCCCACAGTCCTCCCTCCTCAGTCTCCCCCTCCCGTGTCCCCATGTTCTGCCCTGGGAACACACCCTGGGGAGCCATGCAGGTGGGGTTTCAGGGGTCAGGCAGAGAAGTGTCCTGAGCTGGAAGCTGCCGACCCCCAGGTCACTGCCCCTCCCCTCCTGCCTCACCATTGCTCTGACTCCCCATTTCTAAGGGTGACCTCTGGCTTCCAGAAGTGGGGACCTCCTGGAGGCGGAAGACTCCCACGGCAGGGTGCTCTGCTTCACGTGACCTAGTTAGGGATTTGGTGGGCTCTGTTGGGAGCCAGGGCACCCACACCCACATCTGCTGGCCATCCTCCTTCCCCTGGAGTTACTCCTCCACTGCCTTGACCCACCTGACTTCCGACTGCAGGGGAGCCTGCCCGGGGGGGATTAACTTGCAAATAATGTCACTTCTAATTCCAGTTATTTTCCCCAAATTAATTTAAATGGACGCTAGACTATCCAGTTCACGGTGGGTGGTCCTGGGTAACTGTACACCCCTGAACTGTGGACTCTGCCTCTCCTGAGCAATCATGTCAAGGACCTCTTCCAAGGCTAGTCGATCCACCTCCTCTGACAGGCCTGCCTTAGTCTGGACAGCAAAAGTCTCATGAGCATCCCACCCTTGTCCCACCTTCTCCTTGACTGATGCGAGACTGCTGAAGCAGAGCTCACCCATACCTTGCTGAGCGACAAACTCAGCTTGCTGTATCCCAGCATGTCCTGTGGAATCTGCAGGGAGCCAGCATCTGGTGGCATGAATGCCATAGTGTCCTGGCCAAGTCCATCGCCTCAACATCCTGTGCCAAGTGTTGAGTGCCTGTCCCTCGGAGCCATCAGGATCCAAATGCAGTGTCCTCAGCAGCGTCAGCTGTGGACCCCAACGCCAACCTTTACCAGCATCGACATCTTGGCAAGCCCCAGTCCAGTCTCTGTGTCTCAGGGTGGTGGGCTGGAGAGTGGCGCCTAGGATTATCTGCTCCCTGTCCCATCCCCAGAAGGGACTCAGCAGATGTGAGCAGGATGCCTAGGAAGAGAGAGGAAGAGGCTGCAGCCAAGAAATGGGGGCCGCTAACGGGACCCCACAAGCCCAAGGATGGATCCTCCTCTGTCTCCGCAGGGACCTATCTTGCCACCCCTCTACTACAGCCCTATGAGACCAAGTCCGAATTCTGGCCTCCAGAACAGCAGGTCACAAAAAGTACATTTGTGTTCTGGGCTTTGCCATGGGATGACACAAGCCACCCAGTTTGTGGCAACTTGTTGAAGCAACAATTGGAAACGAATACACCTATTTTCTTAATCTCTAAAGTGCAAAATAGAATAACTGCCTCCTAGGATTTTTAGAAATATTAAATGAGTTTATTCATACAAAGCATTAAAATCAATGTCATACATAAAAAATAGCCAATGAATACTGAGTGTTGTTAGCATATCTATGATATCTATATCTAATGCTGAGGATTGAGTTTCATCTTCAAGACTGGCTATCTGGTTCAACTCAACACAGGGCTAACTTAGTGCCCAGTACCCAGAGGGGTTCCTAATAGGGCCTCCACAATTCATTGCTGTCAGGTCAATGGCTGATGCACAGCTTTATATTGTAAGAGATTCCACCTTTAAAATGCTTTATTAGTGAAAGAAAGCACTTGAAACAGTTAGTTATCCTTAAACAGTAAAAATCTCCAAAATTGTTGCACACCTGTAATCCCAGCAACTCAGGAGGTTGAAGCAAGAGGATCAGAAGTTCAAAGCCAGCCTCAGCAACTTAGCAAGGCCCTAAGCAACTTAATGAGACCCTGCCTCAAAATAAAAAATAAAAAGGCCTGAGGCTGTGACTCAACGATTAAGCACCCCTGGGTTCAATCCCTGGTGCCAAACAAATAAAATAAAAAATATAAATAAATAATCTCCAAAATTAATTTTATTTGGCTTTGAGATTACATAATGTTAATGGCAATAGAATTATATTCATGTCTTAATTGAAAAAGAATAAAGATTTCTTTCTCAGTCTTGAAGGCCCAAGCAAAACCAGAAGCTCAAGAGAGTAGGTGTGAGAGACAGGGAAAGGGGCTGAGCTCGCTGTTTTTCAGGAAAACCACTCCCCGGTGCTTGACCCCTTCCTTCTATAACATCCTTCATCTATGCAGGAGGGCAGTGCCTCAAGGTCTCACCACGTTTTAGTTTCTACTTCTCAACATTGTTCACTGGTGAATCCATTCCCAGCAGTGAACTCTGGGCACGCGCAGGTTCATAGCAACACATAAAGCTGCTCTCAGAGCAACATGGGGAAAACAACCGGGCCCCACTGGCTAGCCCAGTGGACACATAGGTTGATAATATAGTGTTCAGAACGAATTTATTCACTAATCTGCTGGACAGGTTCTGAGAGGGCCCATCATAAAAAGACAAAAGCCGTGGGTTAGGGGAAGCCAGCACTCACTTTCAGATCAATTCCCCTCCAGCCTTCCTGATCTTGATGCCACTGGTTACCCCCGGTGGTGAGTTCTGCTGCTTCCCAAGTTTTAAAGTTTGAACACCAGATAAGTGTGGGGGCAAATGTAAAAAAGCAAGTTTTATTCAAAGAATAGTGACACAGACTTCTCCCAGGAGGAAGAAGGGGGCCATAGCTGGTAACCAAAGACGTGTCCTGCCCCTTTTACACATCTTAGATTCTCTTTGCTCCCCTGCCCTCTTCCTCCTCATCTTGCTCCTTCCTTTCCCCATCCTGCAAACAGGACCAGGAGATGCGGGTGGGATGGCCCAAAGGGGAGACACTTGGGCTGGAGGGGCCTAGGGTGGAGTGATCCCAGGCAGGAAGGGAGCTGCAGCCCCGAGTCATTAATTAACAACTCTGATGACTCCCTGCAGGGAGGAACAATTCCTGGGAAAGGTTACCTTGGCAACAGGTTGGCCAGGAGCAGAGGGAGGGCTTTGGAAGAAGGAGGGGAAAGGGCAGCATTTGATTTTCTTTCCAACCAGCCCCCGTCCTCCCTCCTGATCAGACCCAATTATTTTCTATTTTTGTTGACCGTCTTTTTGCCCCCAATCTCAACCTCTCACGGAATCCCACTGAGCACATCTTCAATAGTCTCACTCGCGTCTCCAGATCTATGGGAAAGCACAGGTTGTCTGCACACTGTGTGCAGCTCCGCTACTCTAGAGCAGCTTGAAGAAGGTACCCGTTTGCCCCACACCAGGGAGACCTACAGGAAGTCAGGTTAACCAGGGCTTAGTCTCTACTGGCCCAGGAAGACAGTGGCTACCTGCAAGAGTGTACTGGGACAGTCCCAAAGGCTCAGCGGGAATGGTCCGTGCATAGTGTCCTCTTTTGTGTAACACACTCATCCTTCAGTACCTATAGGACATTGATTCCAACCACCTGGCTCCCTGCTGCAGGTGCCAAAATCCACGGATGCTCAAATCTATAATAAAAATTATGCAGTCCCAAGGCCTTAGGTTCGATCCTCAGCATCTCTCTCTTTCTCTCTCTCTCTCTCTCTCTCTCTCTCTCTCTCTCTCTCTCACACACACACACACACACACACACACAAACACAGATACAGAAAGATGCAGCATGCACATATAACCTGCACATTTCCTCCATATATTTTAAATCATCTCTAAATTACTTTAATACCTAATACAATTTAAATGATGAGTGTTTGTTATACATATCTTTTAGGGAATAATACCAAGAAGGAAGTTCTGTTTGTGTTTAATAAAACACAATGTTTTCATTTGAAATGTTTTCTATCCATGGTTGGTTGACTCTACAGAAACAAACACTGGGGGTAGATTGTACCTGATTTCTCAATTGTGTCTAAATGAATTATTTATAAACAATTCCAAGATTCATAATATCGTGGGATTTCATACTTTTTTGTATTTTTCTGTCAAAATTTTCTACTTTATACTAGGAACTTCTCTATTAAATATTTTCTAATGAGCCATTTATGAAATTGGATTTGGATTCTCTTCCCTTCATCTTTGCAAAATTCTGGTAAGTTTCCTGGAGATCTGGATCGTGCCAGGCTTGTGTCCTTCCCTCGACCCTGTGCCTTCCACGCTCAGGCCAGGCATTGTACTGATTCACAGGGTGATCACTGCAGGGTCCCATTCTCCCTGGGCTGCTCAGGGTGACCTGTATGGGATGGTCACTTGGAAGCCAGGCTCGTCCAGCTCAAGCACCAAAGCTCTCTGGTCCCCAGGGTGATGCTGAGAAACAAGAGGGCCTGTCAATCCAAGAAACCCCTCTGTGCACAGTGGGCTAATGTGCTGCTGATGTGAGCTATAGTCCACCTGATAAGTAACTGGACAATGCTTCGCTGAGAAACAGGGATCCTTAGTGGAGGGAATGCGGCCTCTGTTTAGAAAATAAGAAAGTGCCATGTGTACATGAGCCAAGGACTGGAGCGAGAATAAATAACAGAACATGTTTATATTTTGTGATTTATTATTTCCATGCTACTTTTCATAGAGATATATAAAATATATTGTTGTATAGAAACCATGAAAGGCGTAGTATGCTACACATATGGACATGCATTTGCATTTTCTAGCAATATGTATACCACAAATATAATTTTAAAATCATTTCACTTAATGATAAAAGTGAACGTGTACCAATAATTTCAGTCTTTATGATTGTGACCATCAGCCTTAGTTTGTCTCAGCCAGTCCCTCTGCAGGGCTTTCCTCCTTGCATTAGGGCTTGGCAGCCTGGGTGCTGTTGGCCCCTGAGGCCAGAGAATGCTCTGTGTTGGTGAGGGGCCCTGTCCTGTGCCTGCAGGGTGCTGGTCAGCATCCTCACCTCTGCCCACTTTGCGCCCTCAGTTCCGACACCACAGTCTCCGAACTGTGGAACATCCCTGCGAGACAACAGCTCCCTGTGCTGGAAACCAATGGTGTCGATTTTTTTTCTTTTTTTCTTTTTTCACAATATCCTTAGAGAAAACTGCTTGAGCTTCCTTCAGCTGCCTTCCACCTCACCCAGTTATATCCAGAGGGTAAAGGCCTGCATGCTGTTCCTGCTGCCAAGAAGAGACATTCATTTGAGGATTTTGCTATATTTTTACCAAATTGCTGTCAAAGTATTTTTGAAAAGCTAAGACCATGACTGTCATGGAATCATACAGTGAACAGATGTCAAAGATTTATTTATCTCATGCAGCAAGACAAGCAGCAGGACAGGAGGTGACTCAGAGGGTGTGGATGGGAGGCAGTGCCAGGCCTGGGGGGGCTGTCAGTCATGCACCAGGACAGCACAGCCTTTGGGTGGAGACACTGCCCGCTGCCCCTGCAGGACACGGTCATTTGAATTGCCATCAGGTTTCTATGATGACATGAACATGGTTCTGCTGTATCCTCATCAACAGAAGACAGTAAGCCAACTGGTCACAGTTTCCCCCAAGGGGAAGTTGAAAGGACTGAGTTATCTTTTGCCCATGCCCAGTTCTGTTTTTTTTTTTTTTACGTTGTCTTTCAAAAATTTGTAAATCGTACTCTCCCTTCGACTGACTCAGCTCCTGTAACCAAACCAGCATGAAGATTGTTGTTCATTTTTATTGCATCCTTTTGAACTGATATTTTGTTATTTTTTTCCCACTGACTTCATTACCAGTGAGGTCAAATATGTCTTCACACATCTATTGGCCATTTGAGTTCAAAGTTGCTTTGTCTATTCATGTCCTTTGTCCATTTTCCTTTTAGAGAACTCTACTTTTTCTCATTCCTATAATAATACAGATCATTTGTCTTTTATGGAAATGGCAAATATTTCTTTTTCCTAAATTTTCTTTGCCTTTTAAACTTAAGTTTTTCTTCAATATAGACTTTTGTGTTTATCATGTGTGTGTGTGTGTGTGTGTGTGTGTGTGTGAGTTTCAGTATTAGGGATTGAACCCAGGGGCACTCTACCACTAAGCTACATCCCCTGCTCTTTTTATTTTTTTTTTTTATTTGGGGATAGGATCTCATTAAATTGCTGACTCGTCCTCAGAGTTGTTATTCTCCTGCCTCAGCCTCTCAAGTCACTGGCATCACAGGTGAGCACTGCCACACCCCGCTAAAATAAACATTTATATGTAGTAAAAATCCTTCAAATCCATCAGCATTTTTCTTATGGCTTTACTTCTGATATAACACAGAAATATTCTTTCTTAACCCCAAGACTAAATATTTATGCTTTCTTCTAACATTTTTAAAGGTTATTATCTTATGCTTAGTTTGTATTCCATTTGAAATTCATTTTAGAGTGAGAGTTGGTCATGTAACTTTTTTTTTCCCCCAAAAGAATTAGCCATTCACTTCGTATTTGGAGGCACCAGGGTTGTGCTTGCTTCAGACATTTTCTGTGTTCTCGATACAGTATTTGTGCGATTGGTTGATCTAAAGTGGAGTCAGTAGAATGCATCAGAGCCTCCGAGAAGCTCCCAGGAGCTGAGAGCCTGGGAAGGCGTTTTGCACACCTGGTTGGGATGCTTTCCTCACCATCTGTCCCCTTCTGCTCCAGTGACTGAGAGACTGGTGGCTGGAAGGCTGACTTTGTACCTATGGTTTAAAAGGAGTCTACTTTGAGCTCCGTGGTTACCTGTAGGTTATATGGTTTTCAATATGCTTGGGGCAATTTAATAATTAAATTAAGGTACTGCTGATCTTCATGAGATATTAATGTAATTAACATTTTGTTTGCTCTTAATGATTTTGACAAGGATGTCACATTTTTGCCCCATGCCATTGTATTTCCCAGGAAACTCCTGATCTCAGTTTTTTGAGTCTTGATTGCAAGTTTGCTAAATTCGCTTCATTTGTAAAGTTTTTAGCAAGATCCTTGCCAATGAAAAATAATAGCCAAACCAGACTCCACAGGATCGTTGCTTGGTTGGACTCAGCTCTCTGCTTGCAGGCAGCACTGGGGGAAAGTGCTGGAGAAACGCCGGAAGCTATTCCCTCTCTGCCCCCAACCAGGCTCCTCCAGGTCCCTGTGGGCTGGAGGGGGCTGTGATTTCACATTTCCATGAGAAGCAAGCTCAGCTACTCTGGGGCGGAAGTGAGGAGACATGCTGCATCCTCTTTCTGTTCCCCGCGGGCCACCAACAAGCTCCCCTGCCCAGCTGTCCCCTCTGAGTTCTGATGTCATGGCATAAAACCAAGCCCAGGGACCCGGGGCTGAGGCTCACTTTCTCAAACAGGCCATATTAATATCATTAAGCTGCCTGGTTTTAATTTTCAACCCCTTCCCAACTGTCTATTTAGGAGTGCTTAAAGCCAAACCCATTCATTCTTTCCACCATTTGCTGGAGGTTGGAACAGCTTAATGATGGTCCTGTGAGGAGGAGAGGGGATACAGACTGGGAACAACCACCGAGTGATGAGAAAGAAGGGTCATAAGTTGGAAGAGAATGTCAAGATAATAAAAGGGTAATTGAAAACATCACACTTGTACAATTACCATAGTGTGCCTTGCTTAACACAGAATCTAAATTTCTCTCATTGTTGATAGTCCGCTGTGAGAAATAAAATATAAGAAGATCCAGGGGGCATGCCAGTATTTCTCAACAACTTTATCTAACAGTCTTGTATGTGGGAAATAGAGCACAGGGTGATTTAAGTGCCTCAGTGATCCCCTTGCTCTCAGAAAGTACACCAGACCTGTGATAGACTGTTCGGGTCTGAGCCTGGTCACTGACCAGGACTCCTCTCCTATACACATATAGGGGGGAGGGCGCGGGTGGACAGACATGTTTCTGCCTGACTTTGATTGCAAGTTCTTCTCATATTGACAGACCTTCCATCTCAGGGCAGTGTGGGGACTGCTGAGGTTAGATTTTTTCAGATGTTTCCCACTTGCCTTGACCTGTGACTTGTCCACAGCTGTCCTGTGGGTATCTGGAATACGTTTTCCCAGCATCGGCCTTCACATTCCCCAAATAATGCCCTTCTGCAAAGTAGTTCCTCACCCTGGGAAGTGCCTGTGCCTCTCAGGACTTCCCCAAGCTCCAATCCTACCTTCCACACCCTTACTTCTGGGGAACCCCATGCCCATCCTGGCCTTTTTGCCCGCTAATGCCTATTCTCTCAGGTGCTGGAGGGTTCTCATTATGCTTAAAGTAAAGTGAGAGTGTTCAGACCCCTGCAGTGCCCTGCGGTCTCTGATGGCCACCTGGTGCCCTCCCACAGGAGAGAGCAGGCCAGAGTCCTGCTATCCTTTTTGTTTAGAGAATGGCTCAGGCCCCTGCACACTTAGGGGCCTTCCAGCC
Source organism: Marmota marmota marmota (assembly GCF_001458135.2). Lineage (NCBI taxonomy): Eukaryota > Metazoa > Chordata > Mammalia > Rodentia > Sciuridae > Marmota > Marmota marmota. The sequence continues at coordinate 3,898,286 of NW_026000068.1, read as the reverse complement.
CTGAGTCTTCTACCTGCAACACCACCCCCGCACCTCGAGGTTGTCCCCTGGTTACAGGTCTCTCTCTGTTCGAACACACCTCTGCAGAGAGACTGCCCTAGTCCCACTAAAGTGAGCCCAGAAGGACAGCATACTCCAGGACAAGCAGTTCTCAAGGCAAGTACTAGTGCCCTGTCCCCCACGAATGAGATGAGTGATTTCCTGTTATTGCAGAAGATTTAATAATTTATTCCTAGATATATTTTGAAGCCCTGATGAATGGCATTGTTTGCTGAATTTCTTTCTTGGTGGGTTCATTATTGGTGGGTAGAAAAGCTACTGATTTTTGTATGCTGATTTGTATCTTGCTACTTTGCTGAATTTCTTTATAAGATCTAGAAGTCTTCTGGTGAAACTTTTAGGGTCTTCTAAGTATAGGATCATATCATCTGCTTTTAGGAAAACACTTAACCAAGGAGGTGAAAATCTCTACAATGTGAATTAAAGAACACTTAAAAAAATTAAAGAAGACACTAGAAGATATATATATATATTTTTTTTTTCCCATGTTCATGGATAGGCAGAATTAATATTGTTAAAATGACCATATTACCAAAATTGATCTACAGATTTAATGCAACCTCCATAAAAATACCAAAAATATTCTTCTCACAATTAGAAAAAACAAAATTCCTAAAATTCATATGGAAGAACAAAATGACTCAGATTAGTCAAAACAATCTTGAGCAAATAAAAAGCAGTGCTGGAGGCATCACAGTACGTGATTTCACCTTGTGCTGTGGAGCTAGAATAACCAAACAGCCTGTCACTGGCGTAAGACCAAACCTGTAGACCAATGGAATAGACAGACGCACAAAGCTTCAGTCATTTGATGCCTGACAAAGGTGCCAAGAGCATACATTGGGGAAAATACCAACTTCTTAATAAATGATGTTGGGGAAACTGGTTAATCCATATGGAGAAGAGAGACTAGATCCCTCTCTCTCAGCCTGCACAAAATTCAATCAAAATGGAGAGAAGATGTTATAGTTTGGATGTGAGATGTCCCCCGAAAGCTCACGTGTGAGAAAATGCAAGAAGGTTCAGAGGAGAAATGATTTGCTTTGGTTGTGAAAGTCTTAAGCCAATCAGTGAATTCATCCCCTGATAGGGAGTAACTGAGTGCTAACTGAGGGCTGGCAGGGTGTGGCTGCAGGAGGGGCTTTGGGGCCGTGGCTTTGGGGTATACATTTGTATTTGGCCAATGAAGAGTCTTTCTCTCTGCTTTCAGATCATCATGTGAGGTGGTTCCCTCTGCCACACTCTTCTGCCATGAAGTTCAGCCTCACCTCAAGCCCTGAGGAATGGAACCTGCTGTCTATGAACCAAGAGACCTTGAACCATGAGCCCCAAATAAACTTTTCTTCCCTAAAACTGTTCTGGCCAGAACTTTTAGTCACAGCAGAGGAAAAAGCTGGCTAAAATAGAAGACCTATGTATAAGACCCAAAACTTTGCAACTGTTAGAAGAAAAAATAAATTCAACACTTCAACATATAGGCACAGGCAAAGACTTCATGAATAAGATCCCTAGGGTCCAGGAAGTGAGAGCAAGAATCAATAAAAGAAATGACATCAGATTGAAAAGTTCTGCATAGCAGAGTAAACAACTAACAGAGTGGGAGAAAATCTTTACTAGCTACTCTTCTGACCAAAGATTCATATCCAGAATGTATAAAGAACAACAACAAAAAAAAACCCTCAACATTAACAAACACAAATAACCCAATCAATGAGTGGGCGGATGAACTGAACCCTGGCAGGCACTGAACTTCATGCCTTTTAATATCACAGCGAGCAAATGCTTTCGTTTGAGGACCCAATGCTCAGCTGGGCTTTGGGGTTTCCTCTAGTTCTCTTCAACCCCATTCCCTTTCCCAGGGCTGTAGGTGGTAGAGAAATGAATCGGAGGGCTTCCCGAGCCCCTGAGAGTTCCAGCAGTAACACTACAGATAACCCTACATAGGTTGCCAGGGGCTTGTGGAGGAAGTAGTGTCAGAGGAGAGAAGAGGGGTGGCATGTTGATGAAGGAGAAGGGCAAACACAGCAAGGACAAGACACTCTGAAACTGCTCCTCCTGAGAACATGGAGAGGAACTGCCACTTCTATGGCCAACCCCCAGACACAGATGTGCCAATCACAAGAGAAATGATCACAAGAGGAAGGGCGACGGCTGCGGGGCATCTGCACAGATGAGACGGTTCTCCTTGCCCAGTCTGCCAGGGCCATTTTTCTTGGATGTTGGAGGCTGCGATTGCTGCCACCATATGTTGTACCAGAGACAACACAGCCAGCCGAGCTTCGTTTTGAATAAGTGTTGGCAGCCACCGCGATTTAAAATTAATATTAATGTCAGGGTTGCTTTTTATAGTTTTCCTCAAGTTTTTAACAACAATAGACTAGGTCAAGGTTCAGGGTACCTGAACCCAAATCAAGCTCACATTTTTTGATGCATATTTAATTTGGTTTTGGCAGAGAGTCTGTGTTTTTCTTGGGTTTTACATCATTTATGAGGTTGCATGGATACACTCTAACAAAACATCATCTATAATCAAATGAGACTCACAGAAGAAAGAAATGCATGCCAACTCCGACTAATCTTAGCCTTTATGGGAATAGCTGTTTGCTGTGAATGATTAGCCAAACATCTGTGTCAACACTTTCTGAGCTGCAGATATAGATGTTGTTAATCACCACATTTACAGTGATATTTCCAGCTCTATGGAGGGGGAAATGCCTGACCACAATCAAATCCCTTGACTAAGCTCTTCTGAGTAAAATCCACTCTCTTAATTATTTCTAACAATTAAAGGCAGGGCTATTTTTATGGAGTGTGTGTGTGTGTTATCTTAAGAGTTTTGTCTGCATCACACTAAATTTTATAGTAAAATGATCTTCAGTCATTACTATATCAAATTATAGAGTCATTTTAGGTAGAAAATGATTTTCTTTTCCCTGTTATGCACAGGCATCTGGCCCCATCTACCCCTCTAATCTGGGCATCATCCAGCATTTGCTGGGTTGAAAAGAAGCAGACATATTCCTCAAGGAAGATTTATGTGATCAAGGATGACAAAACATCTCAATCACTGAACGCACTGTAAAGCATTCCGTACAAGAGTCAACATCTGTCCCTGATTGTTGTACACATACGTGACAGTTTTGAGCTTGTTGTGGGGAACATATTTCTCCTGGTGATCACAAAAACACAGCTGCCAGACAAATTATGTCCTTAGTCACACTTCTGCTGCTTTGGGGGAGTGGGGATTGTGCGAGCTGCGCCTGGCAGGAATGTCTTCTTCCCCCTTGGCACTTCATCTTTCGCTGCAGGTTGCCCATGATCTGTTAGGTTATTTGTGCTGCTGGTTTTGAGAATGGATATTGAAGACCAAGTGTGATCTGCACACATTGCTGGCTAGATAATTTTCTCAGGTTTAGAAATAGTCCCAAGCTGTAGCCAATCAAAATCAGAATGCTGCTCACAACCTGGGGCGAGGCTGGTGCTTCTTTGGTGCTTCTCTGCTGTTTTCCTGCATTTCAACGACATCGGAGCCAGCTGAAAGCAGCCCTCAGTGTTGGGATCCGCAGCTGTCCCTGGCTGCTCTGTTTTATCAGCTGTGTCCTCTGTGGGCATGCTGGACTTTCTGAAGCCCTCAGAGGAGGCAGCATGAAAACTGAGTCATCAGATCAACCAGAAACAAATTCCTTGATATAATAAAGTGAACTTCTAAATCAAAAGAGTTTTTCTTTTTAAATATCTGTCTCTATTGAATTTGGATCCTCCTTAAGACCCCAAACTGAGGTTCGAAAGAACAAGGGATAGGAACACAGCAGCCCGAGATGGCTCAGTCTCTGATGCCCGTGAATTCTTTGCTTAGTAATGTCAGTCCAAAGACATGCCATTTCAGATTGGATCTCGCTCTGGAGAGGCTGTGTTACCTTTCAGTTTCCTTAAGTATCCTCACTTTGGAAGATTCGCCTACAAGGTGGGATAGGTGGAGAGCGAGAAGACACAGCCCCAATGTTTCTGGACAAAAAGAATGAGTCCAGCAAAGACCTTTTGCCCCTCTTTCCTTCTCAGAAGAAAGCCCTGGCTGTCCTCTAAGTCACCAGATTTCCAACAGGGGTTTGCAAGCAGCTCCCACCAGCTCGAGAGCATGCAAGGGTCAGCCTGGGCCTCTGGCTCCGCTCCACTTGTGTCCAATCAAGGGCCTCAGAATTGTTCTGGTTTAGGCACGATTAACCAGGAAAGCAATTTATTCCCTTCACCAAGAAGACTCACACTGACGGGAGAGAAGGTGGGTTGCCATTTTACTTCAAGGTTGGCAAGTCTGGACGTCAGTAGATGAGGCTCCCAGCTCAGTGGCCTCTGCTGGACCATGACAGTGTCACCAGAGTTCCTTAGTCCTCTTTCCTACTTCAGAGTCCAAGAGCCAAACAGAAGCTCAACTTGGGAAATCTTCATGGGAGCGGATTCATTCACAGTATCCTCCCTCATCCATAGCTCCCCTTTCTGAGGTTTCCATTACCCTGGCCATTGCAGTCCAAAGGCATTGAATGGAAAGTTCTAGAAATAAAACAATTCATTAGTTTAAGATTGTGTGCCATTCTGAGTGGGATGATGAAATCCTGTGCCATCCTACCCTGTTCCACCACGATCATGACTCATCTCTGTGTCCAGCTTCCTGCTCTCTGTGCATTACCCTCCTGTTAGTCACTTAGTAGCTGACTGGGTCATTGGATCAACTGACATGTTAAATATTTGCTTTTAAACGACCCTTATTTTAGTTGACAATGGCCCCAAAGCACAAGAGAAATAATGCTGGCAATTCAGACAGACCAAAGAGTAGCTGTGAAGTGCTTTCCTTAAGTAAAATGTGAAAGTTCAATAAAAAACAAATCATGTTCTGAGTTTGCTAAGATCTAGGGTCAGAATGATCTTACATCCATGAAACTGAGAAGAAACAAAGAAATTCATGATCCGTTACTGTTGTACCTCAAATTGCAAAAGTTACAACCACAGTGCTCGTAAGTTCTTAGCTAGGAAGAAAAAGAGCTTTGCATTTGTGTATGTATAGAGAAAATACAGTATATATGGTTTGGGTACTATCCATAGTGCCAGTGGTCTTGGAATGTGTCCCCTAGAAGAAGGGGGACAGCTATGCTCAGCACCATGTTTACCAGAGGACAATAATGTAGCTACAGAAGATGCTCAGGTACTCAAAGAACTTTCACCGAGTAGGAGTAAATGCTTTTTCTCAGTAATTCAATCTGACATCACCAAGTCCACCGGACTCCTTCCTTCCCTTGTGAACAACCCTTTGCTGGATGGCATCAGCCTCCCTGCACTATGTTAGGGAGATGGGGTGATGCTGAGTTCTGCCACACTGGAAGGTCCCTCTTACCCCCTTTCTTGAGCTCCAGAAGACTCACATTCCAAGCACCTGCAGCCAGGACACATTTGGAGCACAGACTAAATGTGCTAATAAGTCACATGGACGAAATGCTATTATCACACCCCTTACTTTGAAAATACTATTTATTTAACTAGATTGGTGGGTGCAACATGCTTCCTGGTCAAATGTGTGAGTCAGTCGCTGCTCGTTAACAGAATTCCAGGTCTCAGTCACTCTGGAGTGAACTGGCGTGGCTCTAGGGCTTTATATTCAAGGGGAATTTTCATTAAGTCTTATTTTGTTATGGTGGAAACAAAATAAAAGCTCTTCTTCATTTGAGTGTGAAATAAGAATTCACTTACTTTTTGAGACTGTAAACTAATTTAAACACTGGGAGGTTGGAGAAAGCCTAAAGAGGACAGCTGTAGGAATGAATAGGAGGCTGATCCCAGCCCTGGAAGTGACTTAAACTCAATCTTCATCCTTAAGATTTACCTCCCTGCACAGTGATTCACAAACTGCCTTGTTTCGCATGTCGTGAACAAAAGCCTGCGGGGCTGCTTGCTTAGATGAGCTTAAACATTCAAAATTGACCTCGAAGTTACAGACGGTGAGTCACTGTTTCCAGCAGTCTCTGTGGGCTTTGCCTTTTACTCTGGGATTTGGTCTGGTGACTTTCTTATGGTTCAAGTCCTCAGAAAGGTGCAGAACAATCTGATACCCTGTCTGTGATACAAGTGGTGTTTGAGTTAAATCCATCCCACATGCTCCCATATGCCCCTCTCCCCCCTCCAGATTCACCTGCAGAGGAACTCAGGTTAAGCAGCGGGTGGCAGGAAGACAGTCACCACTTACCAAGAGTCACTGAGACTTTTCTGCACCATGATCCACAACATTCCAGAAGGTGGAGGGGGAGCTGAGTTCTACAGGACAGCATGATTAATACAGATGATTTTCTGTATTAATCCATTTTTACAAAATATGTTAACTTTACAGGAGTTAGTTTCCAACTGTCAGACTTCCTAACCAGTTAATTTGAGTCATTGAGAAACTGTTTTGTTAAATAATTTTCTCCAATGTGTACTTTTTATTGAATTAAATGTTTGCAATTAGAATGATTAAAAGTTAATTTATTGAATCCACATACTCTGTCATTGTGATTTAGTTTTGATATTAGGATGTAAGAAAACATGAATATGAGGTTTGTTGTCTAAAATTTTCTTGGGATACTGTTTAAAGTTTTGTCTCAAAATTAGAAAAATCATCCTTTTGATATTGTCTTATTGACTTTTCCATTGTCCAAATAAAATAAAAAATAAAAAATAAATGGAAGGGGATGAACCAAACAGCCGATTAAACTTCTTTGCTTTCCAATGTCCTTTCTGTAAATCTGTCCAGGAGAGAACAGAGGGACATGAGGGAAGAAAGAAAGGGAAAACATGGGGATCCAGGCACCACCCAGCTCCCCAATTCCTGACACCCCACAGCTGGAGAGGTGCGTGTAGGAGCCCTGAACCAAGTGAGTGGGCAGAATTCCCTGCAGCATGTCCTTGTCCTGGGGGCCTAGGGGAAGGCGGGTGTGGGAGAGTGGGCTGCTCCACCAGGAGGACATCTCTCTAGTCCCTTCCTGAAAAGAACCAAATATTTTAAGACTTACAGATTTTACCATTTCTTTTTATTAGCCACTTTTCTGGAAATGAAACATGACTCACTTCCTTTGGAGGACAGTGGTCTGTCCCCTTCCTGCTGTGCCTGGCCTCTCCTAGGCGCTGTCCCCTTTCCTTTGGGTTAGCTCTCCTCTCTTCTTCCCCAGGCCCCCTCCCCTCCTCAGGACAGGAGTGCTCACCACCCTCTCAGGCAGGGCCCTGGGACACGGGTCTCTCTTCCCTTTAAACCAGGAGCCACCGACATTCAGTGTCACAGACACTCCATGCCGACTTCCACTCACACCTCAGGCTGGAGCTCCCCCTCACAGCTGGAAGGCCAGCTCATTGCTGGGGAGATTAGGTCACTGTGGCTTGTCTTCACAGCTGTGTTTCTGGCAGGGCCCAGGAACCACACTAATCCCATCCCTCATGGCGGAACCAAGAGTTTAGTCTCAAATCCAGTTTCCAGGCAGGCTCCCACTCCTAGAAGCATGACATATTCACATAAAGTCAAAGCAAGAGTCACCCAGCCCTGAATGTAGCCCTGCACCCACTTCCAAATGCCCCTCTGTAGGTTCCGTTGCTCCTGGAGGGGGCCCTGGCCTCTGCCTTCCTCCCAGCTGGTGGGTGGCCAGAGTGGTTGCCATGATGACCCCTGAGGCTGGCGCAGTGAGTTCTGCAGACCCGGGTTGTATGTGGGAGCTGATCTTGGGATGATGAGGGCTGTGCTGCAGCTTCAGGGTAGGGAGGCTGGCAGCTTCAAGCTGGCCAAGTTTTGTCGCAATAGACACACCTAATTTGGAATCTGATGGGTGTCAGCAGGACCCATAAATTGGGTCCAAACCAGAAGAACGTCAAAGACATGCCAGAGGGAGTTGGGAATTAGGTAATAGGGAGGGAAGAGTCTAGGCCGTGACTGGGCTCTCGGTCCATCTGTGGTCACCGACAGTCATGGGTTGGCTGAGGTCGAAGTGAAGGCCAGGCCAAAGTTGTCAAAATAATAAGTCTGCTTCAACACAGACCTTATAATCATGGGAGGTCAGAGAAGAAAGTGACTCAAGCCACTCTAAAACCTGAGAGGTTGAGCTGGTGGCCTGAGGTCACAGAGGCTTGGGACCTGAGTCCAAGTTGCTTCCCTCCCACTGGCCAGTAGAGGTAGGTCAAAATGAGACAATGAGGAGCTCACTGACACCCATGCACCCCGCTGCTGTTACCCACAAAGCTTGTTGGAGGCCCATGCATTTCTGCAGTTGCTGGAAACTTTATACCCCGCATCACTTCCTGAGTCACTTAGAAGAACTAAGTCATTGTGGCATCTGAGGATAGTGAGCAGAAGTGACAGGCCACCACAAGCTGATAGGCCCACATGGTCCCCTCAGACTCCGGCCCTCTTCTCTGTCTTCCAGGTGGCCAGATCCAGAGAGGTCCTGTTGTGTCAGGAGCCTCTACCCAAGGCCCTCGTGACTGACCCAGGGATAGAAACCTGATCCACACCACGAGACTCTGACTCGTCCCCACGTTGCTTGAACAGGAAGTCCCTTGCCACAGTCCGGCTGGCTGCAGCAAAATAACCGGGGGGTGACGAATAACTTGTGTACGTTGATACAGCAGGAGTGGGAGCCGTTTATTGCAGGACAGGAGCAGTATTTATACATTCCACACAGCTTATCTAATTAGCATAAACTAGATACATCAGTCAACCAATCAGGAATCTCCACACTTAATGGCTCACTTTTGTTACTTCTCAAACCACTCCCTCTGGCATTTTGTCAGGCACCATCCAGACTTGTTTACGAACTCTAACATTCCCCTGGCAAAATGCCAGGTGTTATTTTGACTTGTTTACAGACTCTAACAGTCCCTGGTGGTGCGAGTTGAGCAGAGTGGGCCGGGGCCATCATGCCATGTTTCCTGCCATGGGGAACACTGTGGCCCACAGAGAGGGGCCACAACGGGGGTCTGAAGCTGAGGACACAGCATCACCTGTGTCCTGGGGATAGCAGTCCTGGGGGTCAGGGTCAGAGGATCCCTCCTCCTCCAGGGTGGTTGTGCAGCGTCCCCTTGAATTCTGCCCAATGACCGGCGTTTCCACAAGCTCACTTGAGTCAGTTTCTGTGTCCTGCCACAGAGGCATCCTTCCCCCAGCCCTCGTCATTCTGGAGCCCAGGTCCTTGTGAAAGAAAACTCTTTGGAGCCCTAAGATGAGCAAGAGGGTCACCTGTCCTGATTAAGGCCTAAAAGTGGATGATCCCACACCCTGGCTGGGAATGAAATCAGCCTTGGCCACGAGGGGCAGGGCGGCCTGTGCCTAGCAGGGTCTCCCTAGAGCCAAGCATGGCCACATCTCACAGCGAACCCCAGGCACATGTCCTCTGGGACCAGCATGTTCCAAAAAAGGCAGAGCTGGAGAGTTAGTGAAAGTGAAAATGTGTCGGGATAAGGAGACCTCAGCATAGGCCTGGGATCAGTGTCATTTACTACAAGGGGGGAGTGGGAATTTATGACCAAGGAGCAGGCTGGGGGCCAGCAGATAGAACATTTCTGAAGGGAAGCCTCAGGGGTCAGGGGATTCTGGCTAAACTGACTTACCAGGATTCCCGCGGAGGCAGGCCCCAGGGATGAGAGACCCCTGGGGGACAGCAGAGGAGGAGAAACCTGGTAACACTTGTGAGCTGGTCGGGGAATGGTGGATTCCAGCTAAACTGACTGAACAGGATTCCTGGTAAGACTGAGCAGTGCAGAGACCAACTCCAAGTCCAAGAGTCAAGGCCTAGTCAAAACCACAAAGGAGCCTCAGTGGTCTGGTCCAGGAAAGAAACTGTCCTCTTGAGATTTTTTTTTTTTTTTGGTTAGAAAATAAAACGATAAAAAGAAGAAGATGATGATAATTTTAAGATGAATTTTAAAAATGAAAAATGATGGGGGCATATCACATAGAGCTACTGATAGGGTTGTCAGTACCCAGATCTCCCCAAATAGTTAAGAATGATGTTTTAGTCAGCTCTTTCCCTGCTGTGACCAAAGTACCTGACAGAAACAATAAGAGGAGGAAAAGGTTAGTTGGGGATCATGGTTCGGAGGTCTCCTCTATAGCTTTCTGCACCATTTCTGGGCCTGAGTAAAGGAGAGAGAGACAGAGAGAGAGAGAGAGAGAGAGAGAGAGAGAGAGAGAGAGAGAGGGCGCTCCTCACCGGGACAAAATGTAAACCCCAAAGACACACCCCAATGACCCACCTCCTCCAGCCACACCCTGGCACCTATAGTCACCATCTTGTTAATCCTCATCAGGGGATTAATGCACTAATTAGGCTGAGGCTCTAATTTCACCTCTGTACTTTCTGGCATTGCCTCTCACAGGAGCTTTTGAGGAACACCACATGTCTTATCATAAGAAATGGTAATGATCTGAAGAAAAGTCTTGAGCTCACTCACTAGTAATTAGGTATGTACAATAAAGGGAGAGAAGGGGTGGCTCTTGCTCCAGTAGAAAGCCAGTTTGGACTGGTCAAAGGGCGGGGTGAGGGGTGGGCGGTGGCCTGGAAGCCCAGTCTCCTCAGGGAGGGCGGGTTCTGGTGAGGAGCAGGACAGGGGTGTGTCTACTGAGCCTCCTCAGAGACTGCCTGTTAGAGGAGAGGGAAAATCTAGTAACCACAGAGGGAGAACCCGGGCCACACCCTGATAAAGGGCTGGGTAATGAAATCAGCCTTGGCCCCAAGGGCAGGGCGGCCTGTGCCTAGCAGGGCCTCCCTAGAGCCAAGCATGGCCACATCTGCACAGCGAACCCCAGGCACACGCTCCACAGTCATTTCAGAGGAAGGGTGGCCGTCTGCACAGTGTGGGACGAGCAGAGTCTAAGAGCAGTCAAGGGGCTGTGTAGGCATAAGGTTCTGTAAGAATGTCATTGCGGTGTGTGTGACCCACACTGGATCCTTTCCAGGAGAGGAGAAGCCACAAAGGACACCCGTGGGCTTTTTGACCCAACTGGAATCTAGATGGTGGGTTGGATAAAAGTACTGTACTGACGTTGAATTCACTGACATGGATGACTGTACTGTGGTTATATATGAAAGACTGTTTTTAGGAGTAAAGACATACGACGTGTCCAAGCTGTTTTTCAAATGTTTTGAAATACACACACACGCACATACACATGTACACACAAGCACACACATACACACACAAATAGTTATTCCCTCTATCTGCAGTTTTACTTTCTTCTGTTTTAGGTATCTGTGCTCAACTGCAGTCTGAGAATACTGACATTTGTCTTCACTCTTTTAAGGCAGAGACCACAGTCGTATGTATGTATATATATATTATAGTTCTATTTTATGATGAGTTATTGTGTTTGATTTCTCCCTTTGCCTAACTCATAAATCTAACTTGATTGAAAGTATGTATGTACAGGAAAACCGTAATACCTACAGGGTCTGGTAGGGTCTGAGGCTTCAGGCATCCCCTAAGGTCTTGGAACATATGCCCCATGCATGAGAGAGAATTACTTGAATTTGTGTATATGTATTCATATGTATTTATAGGGTATTGCAAAATTTCACTCAGCAGGTAACACTTGTTATCTTTTCACCTTGAAAAAGCAAATGGAAAAGGTAACATGAGTTGCTTCTGCCTACACAGAATACATGAGTTTTAATTCTGTTTTTACATTTTTTTCACTAATATTGAAATTATTTACAAATAAAGAGTTAAAAAAACAACAACACTGCAACAAAAGCAATGTACCCACCTAGAATTAAGTCAACCTAAGTCAAGAACAAAGAAAATTACATTCATTTGGGGATAAATAGATTGCCATCTGGGAAGCACAGACTCAGGCAATTTTGAAAATTTGCTCTGAGGTTTTGCAAAATGGAGACTGCACTCCTAGCTGTGAACCACATGAGGGTTGGAATCCTTGCCACCCTCCACTCAGCAATTAGGACTGGTGTTGGCAAAAGTCAAGGTCCCTGGCAAGAAGGGCACAGGGTGCAATCTCAGCATCTGGGTAGTGTGTGCTGAAGTGACCTCAGAGGAGTTTAGCAAGGTGTCAAGGGGCACTGCACATCTGGGGACAGTATCTGCAGCCCTGAGGGTTCAGCTGTGAGACTGATGACAATGGCCTCTCAACTCCACTCAGAATGCCCTGAATCAATGCTATGCCATTTTGATTTTTCCCAAGAGCAGGACCCACCCAGTGTCAGTGAGTCCTGTGTCCTTGCTGCCGCTGGGCAGCCTCAGCCTTGGTCCTGGGGCCTGGGCTGCTCAGTGCCTGGCCCTCTGCTATTTGTACTCACTCCTCAGGGAGTGTGGCCTGGTTCCCAGGAGGCACACTTCCACACTTCCTTGTACTTAGTTACTTTCTCCTTTCCAGGATGTTCCTTTCAATTAACCTCCAGGTAGCAGAGGGTGAAAAAAGCCCAGCTGGATGCCAACAATTAGGCTTGGCTCTCCTGCGACCTCAGAAAAACTGCAAACAAACAGAACGTGAGTGATTTTATTTGATCTGGAAAAGGGTTAGTGAAGTGTTCCAGGATGTTGGAAACAAAAGATATTTTGAATACCACAAGGTCTTAAAAGAGTGCTTCAGAGGGTGTAATACTGCTCCTACTAGCTGACATGGATTGGAAGGAAACCACAGCTAGGAACCAAACCCCAAATGTAAGATGAAGAGAGAAAAAACAACAAACCTCAGTATCTTAGAAACTAACACTTGGAGGCTCTCCATCTTAAGTGAGCAATCATGACATGAACCTATGTTTGAGATACTTGAGCTCCGTGACCAGAAGGTCACTCCTTTTATGTCCATCATTTCCTTTCACTGCTACAGCATTCAGAGCTCAGAGAGGCTGTGGGATTGCAGCACGGCCAGGCTGGAGGATCAGAGTAAGAGTTTCTCAAAGTAGGGCCTCGGGGCGGGCAGCATCAGCACCACCCAGGGAAAGTGTTAGGCATGCACCTTATTGAGCCCATGCACCTTATTGAGCCTAAGTCAGACCTGTCCAACCAGAACTCTTCCTGGACGTTTTAACAAGTCCTGCATGTGATTCTGTTGTACTCATTGGTTTGAGAACCATGGAGTAGTTCTCATTTCCATTGGAAATCGAGTGCTCAGGAGAAAGGGTCCAATCCAGCTTTATTGCTCATGTGACTTTGGGTGAGTTAAAGCAGTGGGCCTTATTAGTAAATTCAAGGAATCTGATCAGAGAATTCCTTACTTTCCACTTCTTGCTTCTTATTTGTTTACGCAAAATAATATAAAATTGGATTTATTTAATTCAAAGGTGTTTTCAACCTTGATACAAAGGAGCGGGCTGAGCGTTCACTTCTGTACTGACTTATTAACAACAAGGAATCCTGACATCAAGTTTTCTGGTGCAGGGTTTGTGGAAAGACATTGGCAACTGTGAGAAACTCCATTCTGCCTTCCCACCCCAGTCTCTGGTCGGGGAGAAGATGGCCATTAGAGAAGTTAGGCTTAGGGTCCTTCTAACCTTCCCTTTGGCGAGCCTGTGGGATCACAGGGTGCCTCCAGTGGCCTTGCTGGAGCGCCTGTCAGCTGGCTAGAAGGGTAGCTTCACTTCTCCCGTGACGGGGGAGGCAAGGCACAGGAGCTCCCATGTTCCCCTCCTGCATGGGCTCCCAACCCTCAGATCCGGCACCTCCCTGAGCTTACTGCACCACAGCAGCCTCTGATGGGAAGTCGATTCTCACCAAGCCAGGTGCGAGGCAGGGCTGCTCAGTGGGTGGTATAGGGAGGCTGGGACAGCCGGGCACAGGCCTTTCCCTGCTGCCACGATGGAAGCCCCCCAAGCCTTGGGCTGCTTTCTGATCACCCCTAGATTCATGCTGGGTTTGAATGTGGCCACCCCAGCTTTCTCAGGAGGGCATCTCTCCTTCTATGAGGAGGTCCTGCTGCTGACCCCTTCCCAGGTTGCTCCTTTTCCTTCACCAAGAGTCCCAGGCTCAGAAGACATCCTGGGAAGGGTGGTCCTTTTCCTTCTCCACAGGAACTTGTTTCCTGATGGTTTGCGGATCCGATGACACCAAGTAACCTGCTGCTTTGATTAGATCTGTTTCTCAACAGTTCATGGGTTGGGAATCTAGGAGGTAGGGGCTTTTCGAGGTAATTAGGATTGAATGAGGTCATAAGGGTGGGTCCCCCATGATGGTGATGGTGGCTTTATAAGAAGAGGAAGATAGACCTGAGCTGGCATGCTTGCCGTGTCTTCACCATGTCAAGGTGCAGCCAGATGACCCTCACCAGATGCCAAGTAGACTCTAGCATCATGTGCATGTACTTCCCAGCCCCCTGAACTGTCAGCCAAATAAACTTCTACTAATGATACATTACCTGGTCTCAGGCATTTTTTAATAGCAATAGAAAACATCAAGATACTAACCTTCAAGAAAGAGAACAACAACAACAACAAAAAACCACAAGCTTTTCTAAATGTGTGGCTCAAGAGACACAAGATTCCTCCCTGATTATGTTCCTTGCTCCCCATTCCTGACCCCTAACACAGGAACCTGTTATTGTCCAGGAGGACTGGGTCCCTTCTGACCGTGTGTGTTGGGCATGGCCCAGCTGCCAGGGCGCCCCTGGAGGTGGGTCTTGGAAATGCATCCTCCTTGTTGTGGCTTCTCCTTTCAGTGCTCTGGGAAGGCATTCCTCCAATGGATTCTCCCAGGTCTGAGTGTGGGAGGGCTCCCCTGGATCCCACACTGGCTCACGTTAATCATGACTTCACTCCATTCGGGACTGAGGACTTTTGTGGAATAAGTAGAATAAATAGGAGAAATGATGGCCCAGGGTTAACTTCTGGCAGAGAGGGAGATTTCTCAGCCTGGCATTCAGAGTACTTGGGGTTTCTCTCTCCCGTACTCCCCTCTACCTCTCCTGGACAGGGGACTCCCCAGTTAGGAGATCCTATCATCCTTATCTGTATCTCAATGGCTTCATCTCCTGGTGTGGTACATGGCAGATGTTCAATAAATGAACAGTTCAATCCATGAACTCAAAAAAGAGTGTCACCAATACATTCCTGCAGGAAAGGCAGCGTGTAAGTGAGCAGTGAGCTAAAACATAATCTGTAAATCAGAAATATCTGCATGAACTTCCCAGAGCGCCTGGTCTTTCTGTAGGTGCTCAGCTTGCTCCTCAATGACAAAGCCATCAGGGAATGGGATAGTGACAGTGAAGCCTGATGAGGTGGGGCAGGGGAAGACAGTCTTCAGGCACCCGCAGGCCAGCAGCTCAGGAGGTGGCCACTCCATCATCAGAAGCACCTGGATGCCGAATCGGAGAAAGGCTTTGGAAGGTGTGAGTAGTGAGGCTAAGGTGAAGGTCAGTGGTTGGAAAGCTGTGAAGCTCTCCAGGTAGATTGGCAGGAAGTGAAATGGCAGGTTTTTTTTTTTTTTTTTTAATCCCTCAATTACCACAGTTTATTTTCCTTCTTTCTAAATGTGTGCAGCTCCTCTCTCCATGGCCTTTATGCAGGGGCAATAGAAGGAAGTGTTCTCCATCTAGAAAGTGGCTCTGGGCAAGACAAGAGAGCAGGTGGACGTGGGGTGGACTCCTGCTCCCTTGGAGGCTATGTTGCCAAAGTGGAGAGTGAAACTCAGGGTCTTCCCCAGCAAGAAGAGTCACAGGATAGCCTCCAGAAGATGCTCTGAGGAGGAAGAAGAGGCTGAAGTTTTTTTTTAGCTAGTAAGTCCTGTCTCACTGCCAAAATAGTAACTCATGCTGGAACGCCATGAATTCATCAAAGGAGAAATGGTGGGGAAACAAATCTTGGAGCAGGGGTATGAAGGCTCTTGATCCAAACCTGCTTTTGGAATAAGTGGGTTGGAAGTCAATATGTGTGCGTGTATGCATATAATGCATGTGTGAACGTATATGTGTGTGTATATGTGTGAGTGTCATGTGCACATGTGTGTGAGTGGATGTGTGTGCACATCTATAGGTGTGTGCTTGTATGTATTACACACATGTGACTGGATGCATGTACATGCCCTCTTTGTTACCTTCAATACCTAACAGAGTCTTAGTGGTCACTTGAGAGTGGACAGGAAGAGCAAGAGAAAGCAGGAGAGAGAAGCAGAGAAAGGAAAGGTCCCAGACTAAGGGTCTCTTGGTGGCAGTCGAGGGAACAGGGCTGGCCAGGTGCTCCCCAGGGTGGCATGTGTTGGGCACAGCATCTCTCTCCAGGCTGTCTGCGTGCCTATCCTTTCTTCTGTCCTTGTTCCACTTTGCTTTTGTAAAGAACAGCTATCTTAGTAGGTGTCATCAGGAAGAGCATGTGTGTTTACCTGGAGGGAGGATATTAGAGGCAGCTGGCTGCCCGTGGACCCTAAATTCTAACTCTGGGCCTGCTGGGAGGCAGCCGAGCACCATGACTCATGGCTTAAATGCTGACAGTTTGTCAGTCAATCTGAATACTGATCAAATGTTACCATGACACACATTGCACTCATGGGCAATTCTCTACTCACCAACAAGACCAACTTGCAGAGAGAAAGTTGTGTGTACACATACCTGGAATTCAGTATCTGTTTTATGTCCTATCTGATCTGAATATATAGTCAAGCACTTTGCTTATTTCCAAATTCAATAGCTGACTTTGAAATAAAATGAAAAAAAATGTATGTAACTTAGCTCAGGGACACAAGCTAAAATGAAACTGTGAATGTACCATTCACCAAATCACATGCTTGAAGGGGACTACAATTATGACTTCTATCCTATGTGAACTTCACCCCGCAAAGTTACATACATAACATAAAAATGAAAATGAAGAAATCACCCTCACTTGAAAGCTCCCATTCTCTAATCAGGCTTTCCCACTGCTGCTCCTTGTGGGGCACACAGGGTGTTCAGAACCTTCTGTGCCGGCTCACCCTGATTCTGCATGGTACCCCATTCTTACTGTGATTGGAGAGTCAGGACCCCCAGTCTCCCTCTGGTCCCTGGATCCAGAACCAGCAGTTTCAGGACAAGGGGAATCAATAAAGGACCCTGGGGGTGCGTCTCAAGACAGCTCAGTGCCTGCTGGTTTCACAGAAAGGGGCTGTGCGGGGAGGTCAGCCGAGCTGAAAGATGCCCTGGAGAGCAGCACTTCCAAAGCCCTCTCCTTCCTCCCCTGGAGACAGCAACCCTGTTCCTAATTCAAACAGAGGACTTAAGTGACCTGTGATCAAAATTCTGGTCTCAGCTCCCAAACAGAGCGCTCTTGATTCTCACCTTAAGATACCTTAGCCAAGAGCAAACTCCCCAGGCGCAGCACAGGGAGGGTACAGAGAAGAACCGCACTGCAGTCGTGTGTCCTGAAAGTGCGCCTGGGATAAGGCAGTTGTGTTGGCAATGGGCAAACGCCTGGCTAACTTCTGCAGGAATGGGGTTATTCTAGTGACCTGGGGTCTTCACAAACGGAGCACCTGTCCATCTGTAAGCTGAGGAGGAGGCTCTAATTACCCCTGAGGGGCAGGCACTTTAAAATAAATGCTTGGCTTTTGTGTATAGATTGAATGTAAAGTCACATCCAGGCCAGGCCTAGGGTGCCCGGAGCATGCTGACAGAGAGGACAGGCTATGGCAGGGCTGCAACTTACGCATTTTGTTTAAAGGCGATTGGGGGTCGTTGCTCCTGTCACTGTGGTGCTGTGAACAACTGCCCTCCCAGACTATCACATAAGAGCAGCCATTCTGAAATGGAACAACCCAGAGGCACCATGAGAGGCAATTTGCTTCCTGTCTAGCTGGGATGTGGTCATTCCTGACGGTTTCAGTGAGCCGGGGCCACTTCACACTTCCCGAGCTCCTACGATGCATCTTGCTGTCTGATTCTTGGGCAGAAACGGTTCCTCTCCTGACAGAGGCCCTTATTCACCAGGACTGACTGTCCCTGTTCCAGTGGTCACAACTGAGCAACTCAACAGGCCTGGAGACCCTCCTTTCCTGCCAGCATCCTGCTCCAGGTCTCCGCTCGCCAGCACTAGCCCCGGCCTCTCAGCCATTTTCCAGGTGAGTGTCCTGATTGGAGGCCTTTCTCCTGATCACTGTGGGCAGGTGAAGGCCAAGGGGGCTTTGTGGGATTGCACCTTCTGTGCCCAGCTAGCTCTGTTTACCAACTCATCTGGTGACCCTGGAGATGGCTTTGTCCTTTGCACAGACTGAAAGAGCTTTGAGAATCAGAAGCCAGAGGCCGGAGGGACACCTGGGCCATTGGTAGCCACAAGTTCCCAGGCTCTGAGCCTCTTTTGCTCACAGTTTGGGGGATCCCCGTGTTCTAAATGGCCTCAGGTTTCTTCAGCTAGAAGAGGAAGAGAACTTCTGTCTTGTTTACTCTCCTAAATCTGTCCAAACACTAAAATCTTTGTTCAGCAAAACTATAAGAAAGACTCATTTATGGAAGTTGTGTTTTATACTTCTATACCCCAGGCTTATTTTGGCAAAGGTCATTCAAAGATTTGGGGTGTGAGGTGGTTTCTTCTGGACAATTTGTTATTCTGTTGGCTGTTCGTCATCAAATACAACAGCCTGTCCCAAGTCCAGCCCTTGGGAGACCAGGCATCACACACAGAAGGGAGAGAAAGACCTGTCGACATGGCCTGCCCATCTGGATCCTCTTGGTGCTCTTCAGAATTCCAGGCAGCTCTGCAGGAATGAGCTGTTGGCAAGTGGCCTCAGGAAAGCATCCTGTGGCAGTCAGGTTCTTAGTGCAATCACACCACTCAACTGTCAAGCACCAAAGCACAGCAGAGCAGTCGTGGTGGATCTTCTCACCTTGGACTGAGCGTGAGCTCACTGTGCTCTCTGGACCCTGCCGGCCTGGAGCTGAGCCAGCCCCACACCCTCTTTCTTCTCCAAGGCTGTCCCCAGCCCACCCTTAGGTCCCTGTACGGCATGCCTTGCTCACAGCCCCTGAAGTCCCCTTGATTTCTGGGTGTGGCTGGTGCTACTGAAAAGCCTGAACCCTTTCCCCACCTGCACCCTTTCAAAGAGGCACCTAAGGGAGGGAGGTCCATCATCTCTGGGGAGACTGGAGCCCTCTCATCTCTTTCTTTGCCCTCCCTTCCTTCCCTGGCCTTAAGGGCTTTGGTCCTGAGGAATGATAGGCAGTTCGCTGGCTACCCCAGGGCTTGGCTCAGAGCTTGGCTAGGAAGGGCACAGGGACCCTGAAAGACCCTAAAGACCCCCGCGGAGACACATGTTCATACATTTATTTTTTCTGCTTTAGCAATTCCGGGACACTAGGACTGAAGCCACACAACAAAACCAAACAGGTGAGAGAATTGCAGCTCCCAGGTGTGGCTCATGCCTGGGCAGTCTTAGAGTTCACAGAATAACCCTGGTCTCCCTTGTCAAGAAGGGGCTGTCTGCCCTGTACACTCCACGTGCAGCCTGGCCGTGTGTGGAGGGGAAGCCCTGCAGGCGTCCTTGTTCTGCCGAGAGCGCCCATACTCACAGCAGAAGCACGTCTGTGCGAGGCTAGAGAGGGCACATGCTGATGTGACAAGGTGTTCTTCCACAGTCATTTAATCCTCTGGGGGGGGGGGGCAGCAAGCCGGCTTATTGGGTCCCAAGTGCTCCTGTACATCTTGGTTGAGGTCCCCACCATCTATGTCCTCAGATACACGGGTCTTGGTGAGAAAATGGATGAAAAGTAGTATTTCTCCCCAAAGAAAAATAGTGAAGTCCAAATGCAATGCTGCAAGTCTTTTGTCATCATTTTACACTTGTGCTGAGTTAAATTGCCACCCAATGTCAGAAAAAAAACTTTGACACTCCTGAGGGTGGCAGGCGGCCAGTGCTAAGGAACTGGAGTGATCTGAGACTGAGGGCCGCACTCTTCAGAATCTCCCAGTGAGGCTGAGGCCTTCTGGGTCCACCTGGAGAGGCGTCCCTGCAGAACTGGCTCTTTGCCAAGGCTCCAAGCCACATACGTGGTTCCAGGTCAATCAGTCCCTTCCAACACCCACAGGAGAGATTTGTGCCCTCTACCCAATTCATATGAAGTTCAGGCTTAAAATGATTGACATGAATATGTTGTCCCTGAAATGCTGCACCCAACCGCAAGGTATCCCAGACTGGGCATGTTGTATGTCCCCTTTGAACCCAGGCCTTGTTGTAAGGACAAGCTGTGTCTCAGCACAGGAGGTCAGCTGCCAAAACTGGCTGTCCAGTCACATTAGTCTTAAAGTCAGCTCAAAACATTAGAAAATCTGGAATATTAATTCCATGACTTGTGCTACATGTATCCTGTTTTAGGATAAGCCAGAGAATGCAGACAATTCATTTTAATGCTTCTTGAAAGAAATTACTTCATTAGTTGGAAAGATCAAGACACTCTGGACGGTGTGGACAGCCCGAGTTTCCAGGCTCTCCTTTGCTCTGCACGAGCACGGACATTTCCCAGGTTCCTCAACTGCTAACCTCGTGCACAGAGAAGGTCTGCACTGTAGCCAGGGCTGTGTTCACACTAGCTCTTGATCTGCAGCTGGCTGAGAAGGCTTTCAGTGCTTCTCGATCACACTGGGATTTATGTTTGTGCACTTGGGGCTGGTTTATTTTGCTTTTAGGTGTGGGGATATCTCCTGTCCAAAACCAGTCTGTTTGATGATCATAAGATGTTTATATGTTAAAAAGAAATTTGTGAGTATCATTTATTCCAGTTTGTCAAGAAGACCATCCCCTTTGACCTCAAGGTCTCTAGCTTGAGAAAAGCCCAGAAGTTTATCTTTGAATTAGGTGACAACTTTAAGGTAACAAAGTCTACGTATTTCTGAAGGGATCTGTTTTAAGTCTGCAGGCCTGGCATATCTGAAGACCATCTATGTTTTGTATCCTACAAAGATACATAGATCATTGTGATATTAAGTGATTTCTAAGAAGACTACACACACACACACAGAGAGAGAGAGAGAGAGAGAGAGAGAGAGAGAGAGAGAAAAGTATATTTTATAATTATGATTAGCACTTCATTGTTGATGATTTTTTAAATTAAAAAATGTACTTCTAACCCAGAGACCTTGCAAATAATTTATAATGCCTGAGCTTTGGAATATTTTCTAGAATTTAGTAATGCTAAACTTAATTTATCATTGCAAGAATGATTGTGAAATTCAGTGACATGACTTTCAAATAAAAATAAAAGCTAATTTTTGGCTTCAAATTTCTGCTTATTGAGTAATTTAAACCTCTGTGACCTTAACTTTTAAATATTTTGCCCATATTAAAGTAAAATTGGCTTGCTAGCAATATCAAGTTTTGTGGATCCATCCATCCATCTGTTCCTTCCTTCATGTTCTCACATTAATGAGTCTCGTTTTCATTCTGTCATGGGAAATGGTTCCGAGAATTCACCTGGTATGATATGTATGTCATGTATCTTGCTTTCTCCCCTTCTCTAAGGTCAAAGTTAATTTCTTTTGGAGGTCTAGGAAGGAATGTGGAATTGGAAGCATGAATGAAGCTTTGAGGGATAGGAGCCATCACTGTGCCTTGGGAAGAAGCCTGTGGGACCAGTGAGGACCTGGGTCACCTGAGCAGTGGATCACACAGAACTTCCGGCAGCTGGACCCTTGGAGTCAGAACACAAGCTGGAAGGAGAAGTGATTCTGGCTGGAGTCACTGGACATACCTCATCCACTTGAGGTGTCCACTCCCGAGTCCCTGGGACCCACAACGGGTCAGCAAGAGCAACCTGCAGCAGTGGGGAGCCTGACGTACCACGGAGGGGCCGATGACTACCAATGGTGAAGGAATGCAGGGAAGTCCTCCATTACCAAGTGCTGGTGGTCATGGCTGAAGTCAGAACAGAGAGGAAAGTATCAAACACCGAAAGACAGAACCGTGCCATCAACATCATAACCAAATCACAACCATCAGATAAATAAAGATAAAGCAATTTACTTTCCCAAGCAACAAGAAAAACAGCCAGTCTATGGGCTGAGTCTAGCACCAGCACACTTTCATCCCACAGGGGGTAATGTCAGTGGTTAATGTTAATTATGATTTCTTTCCACTAATCAAAGATCTAAAATTAAAGGTCTCATGAGTTTCTAGGCTTCACGGGACCACATTTCTCTCGAGTAACCTAAGATGAAAAGTAATTTTTAAATAGCTGAGTCCATGGTTTTCTTAAGTAAAGAAATATCAGAAACATGTAGAATTACAAAACCATATTCGAATCAGCGGCGTTTCCTCATCCTGTGATTGATGACAGGCCACTGGGGCACTGGTGTGTCACACCACAGGGGGCCACTGTGCCAGACTGTGTTTATTTACTGAGAACTTAAAAGGAACACAAGACCATTGGGATGCTCACGACCTTACAAAGGATTAGATCAAACAGGAGTGGGCTTCAGCAGGCTGTCCAAAACCAATGTTTAGAATAGGACGAGGAAGCCCCAAATGCAACAAAACCCCAGTCCTCTGGCCTTTCCATCAAGACCTGTATATGGGTGGGGCCACGTCAAGATGCTTCTCCTGGGTGGGACCAGTTTCCTTTCTGTTGAAAGTGAGGCCCTGGCTTTGGAGGAGGACATCTCTGTTTTGGTCTGAACACTTCTTCTTCTTGTCAAATGTCTATCAACCTTCAAGGGAGCCCGTGGTTCCTGCCCTCTTCCTCTCCATGGGCCCTTGGTCTGCACAGTCTGGAGGTAGGGAGCCCGGCCATCTGTGCCAGCAGAGGTGACTCGGGGGCTTATAGGGTAAAGGCACAATCAGACATTGAGGCATGGTGAGCTGGCGACAGGGCTTGCCTTGCTGGGTGTTCCCTGGAGCTGGCAAAGTTTGGAGGCACTGATGCTCACAGGACAAAGTTCTGCCTTGGGCTGGCCACATGTGTCCTCCTCAAGATGGGGATGACCTGCGATGGAGCACTGGATGTGGGGCTGGTCACACAGTGGGTGGGCTCTGGTCTGCCTTTTAGTGCTTGGGTGAGCCTGGGCAGGTGCTCACGCTGCCCTGGTTCTGTCTCTTGGTCTGTGCCAGCCTTAGGTCCTCTGTCTGTCATGGACTGGGAGACATCCACCCCTATACCTCACAGAGTTGGAGAAGATTAAATGAAAAGTCCACATAAATCACCTTGTCCAGAGATGTGTAGCTATGAAATGCAATATGAAAATAAAAGTCATTTCAATACATGCTACCGGAACCACTGGACATCAGCGTGTGGAAAACGAACCTCACATCTTGCACAAAAAGTATCTTCAAGTGAATCACAGATAAATATCTAGCTAAGTAAAGAACTTCTACAGAAAACATGGGAGAAAGTATCTGTGACTCAGGTAAAGAACCCTAATGACATCACCAAAAGCACAACTCAAATTTAAAAAAAAATGCTAAATTGAACTTCATCAACATTGCAAAGACTTATCTACCAATAAGAAAACAATGAGATTAAAAAAAAAAGATATTTTTGCCAGAGATGCTATTTGGGTGGCAATGGGAAACATTTTGGGTACCTGGGAAAGAGCTTATCATCATTTGTCATCAGAAAAGCCAATGAAATCCATGCAGGAGACCAGTGCATTCCTATTAGAAAGACTCCAGCAAAATATCTCAGCAGGACCCAGTGGAGAAGCCACAGGTGGGCAAGCACCCTGGACACTGGGTGGTGTCCTGGGGGTAAGAAGAAGAAAGGGGACATTCAGAGCAGAGACAGCCAGAGCCTGGGCTCTAGCAGAGCAGAGCCCACCTGGCAGGAGGCTGGAGAAGTAGCTGACGGTAGTTGTCTCTGCCATCGGCAGTAGGGGACCCTTGAAGGTGGTTAGTCCATCTATGGAGCCAAAAAGAGGCATATCCATTTCCTAAAAGTCTGGATTGTACTGTGACCCCCATGCTTTATCCGCACACTTGAGAATACCCAACTTTTGGAAAGAATACTCATTCTGCAAAATTAAATGGCTAGGAGGCTGGAAATCCCTTTCTCCCCAGCTGCCAAATGCCCCCTGGAGATGTGGTCCATCTGTGCTCATCAGCAGCTCCCTGAGGTCCTCATGGATGGGACTCAGCAATGGTAGGAAGACCCCGGGGTCCGCAGAGAGGCAGCTGTCAGTTTTAAAGAGAACATTTTAAAGGATTCCGCTGCAGTGGAGGGTTTCAGGTATTTTTAGCATATTTAAAATTCTGTTTTCCAGATGTATGCACACACAAAACCCCAGAAGGCAGAGCAGATAGACAGGCCTGGGCAGAAACCACATTTCTGGTGGGTGCAGCTCCCAGCCTCCGCATCAGGGGAAAGTCACTGGGGATCCACTGGCCTCCGTCCTCTTCAGCTGGGAGTCTCTGTACGTGCAATACCATCCTGCGAGCTGACTTTCCAATGGAGCAGGCCTCTTGACATTCAGAAGATTGTGGTTCCAGAATATTTTTTAAAGCCTAGAAGGAAATGTATAAAAAGTTTAATAGTGATTATTTCCAGGTGGTGTGATCAGTGATATATATTTTTCTTTTCTGTACTTTCCAAATCACCTACAGTGAGTATGTGATAATTTCATAATTGTAGGAAAAGTGGAGCAGGCTGCAGGGTCCAGCAGACTGTGGTTGGTTCTGGAAGGCCAGTACCTGAGAGAGGCTGGGCTTCACCCCAAGAGGGGCCTCTGTGGGACTGTGGCTTTAAGGAGCTAGTTTCTAAACTGTGACCCATGGGCACGTCTCCAGAGAAGACCACTCTGGCTTTTGCTTCCTCCTGAGGGAGTGTGGATCCTGCATGTTGCCCGTTGACTAAGATGTTTGATAGCAACTATTCTCTAGGGAGATCTTGTCTTTATGTTTATTGTGGTGGTGGTTGTGTGTGCCTGTGTGTGCGTGAGTGTGTGCTTGCATATGAGTGTGTGAGCACATTTATTATGAAGGAAGAGAGACCTAAAAGTCGATGCTCATTAAAGCTGGGAGTTTTGCATTGCGACTCGAAGGTCCCTTTCTGTGAATGTCCAGCTTTTGGTACAGAGTCCATGAAGAGCGGCCCTGCCTGTGAGGGCAGAGGCCCTCGCTCGCCTCACCCCTCTGGCTTGCCCAGGTCCAGGGAGTTCACCTAACCTCCCTGAGCCTTCACCTTCTGGTCCGCAGGTTATCCTTCCCAAGTCACCTGATGTCTCTGAGCAAATGAGACAATAATTGTTTATGTTTTGAAATATATGGACCAAGATATTGACAGATTGGTGTGTGTGTGTGTGTGTGTGTGTGTGTTCAATGGCAATGTGCGGCTGAATTCAACTGGGATTCACAAAATGCTCCATCTCTTCACCTTGAATACTCAGGGCGTTGACTAAGGGAATGAATCTTAGTGCCCAGCCGAGACCTCAGGGGTAATCATGGAAGTCCCCAGTGCCTCCAACCCCAGGCCTCTCAGAACCCACTGCTGATTCCTGAGCATTTCATTGTTTAGTCAGGAAGACATTTGGCGTGATGAGGAGAACAGGCTGCTCCTCTGACACCCACATCTGTGCCTCTGTTCCCTTAGAATCCATGGAGGAGAGAGCTGCTCACGTGATTGCCACACAGCGCATCCCACAGCCCAGTGCCGCTGTGACTGCGCCTCCCCAGAGCCCGGCCCAGATAGCAGCAAATGTTAGTTTTCTAAGAACACAGGCCGGAGCAGATGTGCAGAGGCACCCAGTGACGAGGTTTATGTCAAAACTACAAACAAAGGGCTGCTTTGGCCACCCAGCGTCAGGCAATGGAGCTTGTGGAGATGGCCTTGCACGGGGTGACAGGAAGCAGTGTTGAGTGGGCACGTCCTGTGTAGAGCTAGGCTGGGCGTGCTCCTCGGGGCGTAGTTCCCTACCCCCACAACCCCGCCAGGAGGCGCCCACTTGGTGGAGTAGGCACAGGTCTGCCCTCGCCCTCCCCGACTCTGCTCTCTATCTCTTCTAGGCAGACAGACAATCAGAGAGTGTGTGGCAGTGAGAGACAGAGATGATGAAATCCCTCCTTTCTGAGACTTTGAGCAGAACGGTCCCCACAGTGGCTGGAGGGACAGCAACTTTCATTGATTCTCTCACATCTCTCACACCACATCCAGTTGCACCGTGGAATCTCTGGCACTACCCGGGTGTCCAGTGACTCACTTCAATTCCAACACCATCTGCTACAATTTGGATATGGAATGTCCCCCAAGGGCCCCGTGTGAAGGCTCAGTCCCCAGCCGTGGCACTGTTTGGAGGTGTGGGACCTCTGGGAGGTGGGGCCACAGGTGAGGGGCTCGTTCCCACACGACTGCCTTTACTTGGGTTGGAGCTGTAACCAAGTGGCCATGTCCTGGGGGGTCCCAGCACGTCCGCTCAGGCTCAGCGATGTCCTGTGGTGGAACTCACAAAGCCACTGTGCTTCCTATGGCTCGTTTATTATTCAGGAGACAGGTGAACAGCCACAGGGAGAGGCTCTCAGGGCCAAGCCTGGAGGGGCCTGAGCCCAGGAGCCTCCGTCTCATGAAGCTGTTTGCCCCCTGTGGCAGGTGCATGTGCTGGCCAGCTCTGAAGCTCTCTTAGATGGTTCCACGGATGTTCCATAAGGTGGACAAGGCCAACGAAGTCACTGGCCCTTCTCCAGCCCGCCTCTCCCTAAACGTGTGTTCAGTCTTATCTGTGATCTCAGACCCTGTGAGGATCTTATGAGTCCAGGATCCTCAGATGAACGTGGCAATGTGACAGTTTGCTTCTTGGTCCTTAGGCTCTTGTGATCAGCTGGTGTCTTTGAGAGCACAGACTTGACAAATGCTGTTTAGGGTACCACTTAAAACCTGCCAGCCCCTGTCTAGAGATCACAGCCAAGTCAGGAGGGCGCTGGCTTGGAGACACTCCTTTTCTCGAGTCTCTTTCTTTTCCCGAGTTTACAAGCTTACTACCTTAGGGATATTTGTTAATTTTATATCCTTATATTTTGTGCATAAAGCCTTTTCTACAAGGTAGATGTCCTCAGGGCCTTTTTTATTCTTTCTAAATAGTTTATAATCAGGATTTTGACTTCCAGAGGAGCTCCAGGAAGCCCTCCATCAGTGCCATTGGCGGAGTGACAATGTCTCCAGGTGTGGCTTCTCATTCTTTGATGTCCAGGCTCATGGGTGTCTATTTGTTGTTGTCTGGGGCTTTATTAATCTGTTTACAGTAGATAACTAAAATTTTTATGTACATATTTGATGTACAACGTAATGCTTTGATTTCTGCGCACACTGTGGAGTGGCCAGTCAGGCTAGCCAACGCACACGTCCCCGCACGTCCTAAAGCTCTCCTGTGTGCCAACAGCACTTCTACACCTGCTTTAGCAGTTTTTGGGTACGCAGTCAGCATGTTAGGGGCAGTCACTGTGCTGCACCATGGTCTCTTGTACTCATCCTCAGGTTTAATAGGCTTTGCTTCCCTTGCCAACCTCTCCCCATGTTGCTGGGGCCGCGCAGTGCTGGGAATGCTGTTGCTACTCATCTTTCCCTAAGAACAAACCCACACTAGCTGCATGGAGCTGGTGCTAGGGATGTGCCACCATCTTTCTGGGTGGCAAGGAGGACTGTTGTGGACATGGTCTGCTGCAGGCAAAGCCAGTCGTAAATGTGTGCCCACTGAATTCTTCCACAGCTGTGGGTTTAGGAGGAAGCACCCCTCATAGGTGAGAAGGGGTCAGGGCTGTTCTTCCCACCCAGTGGGAAGCGGCAAGAGGGAGGCCTCAGCAAGACAGACTAGGTCCGTGTCCATCCAGGGGGATGGTTGCCTCATGCATGCATGGAGACCCCTCACACCATTCTTGGTGCACCTTATGCCCTTTATGAAGTTGCTTTCTCCCTCGATAGAGGCACAGGGTCACGCTCGGTCATATGGGGGTTCAATTGGGAAAAGCTATTTTCTCAGTTGAGAGGCCGAGGGCAGGGATGCTAGGCAGTGCCCACTGATCAGGCCTAATGATGGTGGGCACACCAGTGTGTTCCGAGGGTCTCTCCTCCTGTCCCATCCCATCCACATCACACCCACTCAACACTGAGCTGCTCAGGGTCTGAGTGGAACACCTGAAGCACACTCAGACACACACACACACACAACACACACACACACACACACACTCATGCTTTAGTTTCTGCTAAAGCACTGGTTTTGAAACCTCTGATTGGTTCTCATGTGACTGATTGTCATGGAGCAAGGTGACTGTGACTCAGATTCTGTGCTGGGTCGTGCCTCACTTTGTGGGAGGAAATGAGAGGTGAATGCAGAGGAGTGAACCCAGTGACTGAGACCCCCAAGAACACACAAGTGTGCTCACCCTCTTCTCAAGGATGCCCACGTCGCCGCTGTCCACTTCAGTCCACTTCAGTCCACTTTAGAAAACCCTCCTTCCCTGTCCCCCTGCCCCTTAGACCACACCCTCCCAGTGACCACAGCTACCCCTTGGCCAAATTCCTGTGTTTTACCAGCTTTTTCACTGCTGTGACCAAAAGACCTGACAAATACCGTTAGAGGAGGGACAGTTTACTAGGGGGCTCACGGTTTCAGAGGTCTCAGTCCACAGACAGCAGGCTCCATTCCTCAGGGCTCGAGGGGAGGCTGAACATCATGGCAGGAGAGTGTGGTGGAGGGAAGCGGCTCAGGTGGTGGTCATTCCTCTCCTCTCTCACTTCGGCCTCTCTCCTTTGTTCTCCTCTTGCACTCATGATTGAGTCCATCTGCCCTCTGCCTCAGGATGTGATCCAGGAGGACGTGACCCAGGCGGCTGTGACAAGCTGATGCCCGACTCCAGCCCAAACAGTGGCCGAGTCTCTGCCTGCTCCTCTCTGTCCAGCCGCTGGTGTCTCACACCAGCCCAGAGTGTCTCCCTTGTCCTCCCCCAGAACAGCATGGGGCTGGGGTGGGTGAGGACAGGCTGTGGGACCCCACTCTGTACTGCAGTAGACAGTGGCCAGTCCTCCACCAGGTGGATCTGGCTGACGTCCTCATTGGCAGGCAGGTGTCCCTGCAGGGAGGAGAGGATCGTGACTCTGTCTGGGGAAAGAGCAGGTGAGTCCTCTGGGACAGGGTCAGAGCAGGTGTCCCCCTGGGAAAGTGAGAGGAAAATGGGTGGCCTAAGGAGTGCTTGCAGATGTTTGACCAAAAGAATAAAGGACCCCAAAACATAATCAGGGTTTGATGCAACGTCTGTTGTCCATGTCGCAGCGGCGAACGGCTGGGTGAAGTTGGTGGTTTCTGAAGGTGCAGCACCAGGTGGGGAAAGGCTTGGGAGGATGTGCAGAGAGACTTGAGTTCCAATGGGAAGATCCAGGACTTCTGCAGCAGAGCCCTGACCTCTCGCACCTTTGGACTTTGCTATGGTCAGGGGAAGTGAAGGTGTCCTTGGTCTCACCAGTCAGGATCTCTTGTCTGGCCCCATCCTTCCACCTCTCTGCAGGGAAGGGCCCCCAGCCTGGAGGGTCAGGGGCTCGCTCCTGAGTGGCTGTGGTGGGATCCTGTGCTGCTCTCCCTTCCTCAACGCTGACAGGAAGCTGGACCTGCCCAGTGGCCTCTGTGGGAGCAGAATGGGGGTCAGCGTTTCCTCCCCAAAGGGGAAAATTTAGGGGAACCAGGCTCCCTACCACGTCCCAGAGGCCTGGCTTCTCTGCGACGTGCTGGGCCTGAGACATGGTGCCACTGCGCATCTGGTTTATATGTCTGAGATATTTCACAATTAAAATGAAAAGTAGTGGGACAGAGAAAAATCAAACATGGCAGAGAAAACAGCTGACTGAGCTCATCCAGCTTTGAGAACTGGTAGATGGGATTGAGAGAGTGTTGATGGCCGGACAGGTGACAGACTTGGGAGCAGAGAGGTCAGGAACGCTGCAGCCAGGTGGGCACAAGATCAGCTGCGAGGAGAACAAGAGCAACAGCAGAGGGAAAGTCTTCCTGGGAAAGCGCTCAGCTGCCCTGTTCCAGGCAGAGCCTCACAGACACGAGAATCCACACGAGTTTAGAGGTTCCTGGTGGCTTCTGAGTTGAGACTTGCTTTGTACTCAGCTCTATCAGGTTTCATGGGAGGGATTCTTTTAGGAGTAAAATGAAGATGCACATCTTTAAACGCCAGGAGGGGCAGAGCCAACAGCATGCTTGTCCCAACCATGGAAATAGTCAGGACACATTTCCAGCAAGGAAGGTCCCCGGCCACCGGGAACGCGGCAGGATGAGCACCCTGCCTCTGCCTGCCCAGTGGTATGAAACCCTAGGAAAGAGGCACTTTCACCATCCAGGGTGGAACTCCATCCAGGGTGGAAGCTCTTCTGGGCCTACTGAGGGCAGGGTCACTGGCACAATGTCCTGGGCTCCATTGCTCCATGGCCCCCTCCCTCCTGGTCCCCAGGCTGGAGGCAGGGGTGGGTGAGAACGGGCTGTGGGACCCCACGTCTGTACTGTATCTGCAAAGCTGGTGGGTCAGACAAGCACGCTCACAACCGCTGTTTACACTGCTCTGCAGGCTGAAGAGACCTTGGGCATCCAGAGTCCAGACGGATATTTAGTGCTGATAGCAGTCGGCCTGGTGAGTCCATTTGTCACTCATCTCAACAGCTGCCACCACTTGTCACCAGGGAGCACAGTGCCTGAGAAAGGACCCGAGATCGGGAATCGCAGCCTGGGCACAGTAGAGAAGAAAAAGGCCCTTCCTCCAGACGAGTGCGGGCTCTGAGGCCTGGTGATGTGTGCCATGTCTCCCTGCAAACGCGGGAGGACGGTTACGGGGCAAAGCTTGGGAAAGCCCACGTTCCTGCGGGAGGCCAAGAAATGCAGCCATTATTCTCCCCTGATGTGCCGGCACCCAACAGCCCCTGCTCTTGCCCACCTAGGGCCCCACGACCCAGCCAGGCCCGAGCACCCCCTGCTGGCTACAGAGCCGCAGGTGCCTCCTTCCTGCTGAAGGGGTTCTCCAGTTGCCCTCCCAGGGTGCAGGCTGCATGGGACCCGCTGAGTGTTCACTGTGGAGCCTTTGGGGCTGTGGACAGGGGAGCCACCGGGGCAGGGGTCAGCCCTCAGGATGTGAGGAAAGGGTGCCCTGGGTTCTCAAGCCTGTCACTGTGGTGCCAGTGGGTGGTAAGGAGTTCCAGTCCTGCTTTGCATTTCCCACCAGGTGACCTCGGGAGAGTTGGTTATACTCTCGGCTCTCAGTGTTCTCACCTATGGCACAAATGGCTTTGGTTCTATGATCCCTTCTTTTACAAAACTCCGTTTTTCCAACTTTGAATGAAGTGAATTGCAGTGCACAGAATTAACCGGTTTATGCCAAGCCATCAGATCACCCATGGCTTTATCTTTAAATTTGTTATTTTTATTAATTTTATTTGTGTATATATGTGTGTGTCCAAATGAGGAGTGGCCTCATTTTCTGAAGTTATTTTTATTTTGTGTCGTACACAAGGGGGGTGGCCTCCTTTTCTGCTGTTCTCATTGTTGCGTGGGCTTGCTCACGAGGGGCATGGCCTCATTCCTGAGTGAGGAGTGGGCGAGTAAGAGGGGTGTGCACCTATTGTCCTCTGGGTAGACAGGCAGCTGCTTGCACAGCTGGGTTTCAATGCAGATGTCTTATTGCTGTGCACATTGTTCTAAAGTGATTGGCAGTATTGCAGCTTGGAGAAGGAACATGTGTCCCCATGACTGCCTGAGAACTGGTGGTCCTGCGACCAAAGGCAGTAAGAAGTGCCCAGTGTCCAGAGCAGAGGCTGTGGCTCAGGCCTGAGGTGAGGTTGGCAGAAGCCACAGCACCCACGTGTTGGCACCCATCTAGCAGTGACAGAGAGGTGCCACTGAGCCTCAGCAAGAGTGTAAGCGGGCAACATTTGGCTAAAAACAAGCATCAGTGAAACCTTAATATCCCTCAAAAATGCTTCAGACTTCCTCGTCCACTGCCATAGATTGGGCTGATGGGTTCTGCCTTTTATCCCTCTGCCGAGTCCTGGCAGGGAGCCCAGGCCATTGCCGAGACAGGCCACACGGCACCGACCTTGGCGTCAGGTTGGCTCCCTGCTGCCCACTCCCACCTCCTGCCATACAGCAGCAGGTCTTCCTGCCGCCCCCCTCACAGGGACTCTGGATGTGACCTCCTTCCGTAGCCTCCACCTCCAGCACCCTGGAGCCTCCCCCCTGGATTTGTGATGGCACCTGTGGGCCTTGCTGCCCCACCCCTCCCTCAGGCCCCTCTGCTCCACAGTCTCAGTCACAGCCTGTCCCTCACCTGCCCTCACCCCCTGGCTCACACAGGCCAGTGTCCTGGAGACTCCACGGCACAGCACCCTGGACCTGACTCGCTCTCCAGTCCCTCCCTGACGTCTGGAGCTCTCTCTCCTGCCAAGCAGGACACTGATTCGGGGAACTTGTCCTGCTCTTCCCTCTGGCCAATGCCTCTCCGGTGCTTCTTTGCTTCAGCTCTCACTGCCCCTGAGCAGCCAGGCTGTCCTGCAGATGAAGACACCCCTCCTCACTGTCCCTGCCTGCGGAGCCCTTCTGCACTCGTGGCCACCAACTCCCACAGCCTGGATGGTGCGAATGACAGGGATTTACTGTCCAAGACCAAGGTGCCCATGGGCTTGGCTCCTTCTGGGGCTGACAGGGGAATCCAGCCCAGGCCTCCCCTGGTTTCTGTGGTTTGCAGTCCTTGGCCTACAGGGCCATCATCCTGATCTCTGCCCTCATGTTCACAGGACGTTTCCTCTCTGTGTGTTTCACTTCTCCTGTCGACAAGGACAGCAGTCATACTAGGGAACACCTAGTGACCCCGATTTAGCATGATTACCTCTTTAAAGACCCTACCTCCGGTGTGCACATCTGTAATCCCAGCTGCTCAGGAGGCTGAGGCAGGAGGATCATGAATTTAAAGCCAGCCTTGGCAACTTAGTGAGGCCCTAAGCAACTGTCTCAAAATAAAATATAAAAAAATGACTGGAGATGTGGGGATGTGAGCATGTGGCTTAGTGGTTAAGGGCCCTGATACAATTCTTGGTACCAAAAAAAAAAAAAAAAAAGATACCTTACCTCCAAAAAAGGCCGCAATCTGAGGAACACGTCAATTCAGGGGATATAAGTTGCCTGTGACATGGGAGGCTCAGCACAGAGCAAGAGAAAACAAAGTGGGGGGTGCACTCGAGTTGGCTGTGGGCAGGATGGAGGCAGCTCAGAAGTGTTTTCAGGGTGGACTGCAGAGCAGACAGGTCAGGATGCAGACAGATGTAGCTTGCACTTTAAAGGAAAGAGTGTTGGTGAAAGTGAAGTGTGGGTGTGTGAACGTGTGGGGTGTGTGTTCAGCGTCCTGGGCCAGTGTGCAGAAATGCAAATAAGGGAGACAGACAGTTGCCGAGGAGTGGTCTCTGGGACAAGTGGGAGCAGTGCTGGGGAACCTTCGGCATGGCTTGACCCCTCTCCTCCCAGCATCGATTCCTCGTACGATTAAAGAAAAGACCAGTGGAGGGGAGAGTGGCCCAGCATCTCCAGGGCTGACCTCAGGAGGCAGAGGGACAGGACTGAGGACAGGGCTCGGGGGCTTTACTAGAGGAGGGGGGCAACCACAAGGCCATCCTTCAATCTCCTGCCTCCCTTTCCCCTCTGGCCTTTGGCTCAGGACCACAACCTGGTCAGACGTCTCACTTGTCCCTGGTGCGTTTTAAACCTGCCCAGAGCTGGGCTGAAGAGTCTGAGCTTGGGGAAATGGAACAGCCTTCTGCAGGCACTGCTGACGATAGCTGGAAGCTCTCTGCCATCCAGGGCTGATCAGGAGCTCTGATGACAGAAATCGTCTCTGTGGGAGGTTTCCCTCCAGCAGGACCGACCCATCAACACCCCACGGCCTGCCTTGCTTCAGCGATACAGGTTCAGGAGGAGGCCCCAGGAAGTCTTCTTGCACTGCCCCCCCGGGCTTCCTCCACCCATGGGGCTTTGCTCGGGTGCCCTGGGCTGCAGCCTACACCATCGATCCAGGCCCAGGGACTGCAGGACACCGGTGGCTTCTTCTATATGCCCAGCCCACTGAGGAAGCCAGCATTAGAGCGTGTCCTTGTGGGGACCCAGGGCAGAAACTCCTCCACGTCTGCATTATCAGGCACAGACGGCTTCTTTCTGAACACTGAATTTATTTTTATGTGTATTACATAGTCATGTTTCTGCATTCAGCTAATTTTCCTACAGATCTAGCATGTGGGGCTGTGTCTCGCCAGTCCCTGACAGCGTCCCTTCAGGGCCTGGGCTGCTCGGCTTTTCTACCCTCCTCTGCCTCTTCCCCAGCTGCCCGCGCCGCTGATTTCACTATCCTGTGTTTATTTTTACAAAAGCCCTCAAAGTCTTTGCTGATCTAAATAGGCTTATCTAAATAGACTGCTCTTTACTTTAAAAAATGAAAGATTATTAATTTTTCTAAGGCTTCTTAAGGAGTGGTATGCACCCTAGGGGTTCTCCAGAACATTTCAAGGGGGATGCAGACAAACACATTTTTAACTATAACACATACAAATTTATGACACACATTCAAATACACATAGATGCAGATTTTAAATGAAAACTAAGATCCCATGAATAGAATCAACTAAGACAAGGTCAAAGTAAGTAGCACCTATTTAAATTTTTTAGTCAGTCAAGATGTATAATATGTGTGCACGTGTATACTCACGTTATTAAGGAGGCTTAAAGAGAGGTAAACACGGCAGACTTACTTGGAAGATGGGAGCTTGCAAAACGTGGATACTCAACACACACACAGTTGCAACATCCACTCAGAAGTGATCAGAGGCAATTTTTTCACATGTAAAATCTGGCTATATGCTGACACACTTACAGCAAGAGGTACAGTAAAGCTGCAAGTAGGTACAGGAAAAATGCAAAAGGCTACATCCAGGACATGCCATGCAGCTGGCACAGCCTTGTCCCATTAGATTCAGAAAGCACCAAAAACAAAGATGGCACTTCCTGGGGATGAGAAGAACAACTGAATAGGAAGGTACACGGAATGTCAATCACTACGTGCCTAATAACAGAGCCTCAAAATACATAAAGTAAATCCACAAAATAACTGGCAGACATTCACAGGGCAGCCGTGGATGCTGTTAGGACAGGAGGTGACTTAGCCAGAGTTCCTCAGCAGCCTGAGCCCAGCCTCCCCAACATGCAGCCACGTGCCACACTGGCAGCTACAAATGTGAAGCAGAGAGCAGAGACAGCTGCTCTAGGAAGTGCAGTGGATCACGCTGCTCTTGAGACCTGAAGAGCTTTAAATGCAGAGAAGCAGCTAAAATGTCACCGTAAGGCACAGAGGACCCTCGGGTGTGTTCTGCAGCGGGTCGTATGCTGTGAGTTTTACCTTGGAAAGGTTGGTCTGAGGTCTCTCAGAAAAAAGTGACCTGCCATCTGGTCAGAGTCCCTGCAGCTGGGTTGGGTGGGGCTTGGAAGAGTGCTCACTAAAGCCCAGCTCCCTCCCTGAGCCTGAGACCCTGGGTCCAGATTAGCCTGCACTTCCAGTTCTCAGGTCACACACTACCTGCTCCTGTGTTGAGCAGCCACAGGCTGGGCAGTCCCGACTCTTCAGCATGTGCTGTGTGGGTACTCCTCTCCCATGCCCCATGTCTTTCTCTCAACTGTCGTTTGGGGAGATGGGTAGCTGAGTAATGGCCGCTTCAGGCCTCTAGAAGGGTGAAAGAACAAATATGTGCTGCTTAAAGCCATTAAGTCTCTGGAAACTTGCTACAGCAGCCACAGGAAACCAGACAGGTGGGCTCCACTGTTGAGAACTTGGCATGGGAGGGGGAGTGGGGATTAGCCACTGTGGGCCCAGCCTGTCGAGGTGCAGCCTGGAAAACGGAGATGACCACTTCTCAACCATGATGACCCTGGCCCAAAGTACTTGCTCACAATTTCTGAGGCTGTGAATTCTGATATGGAAGTACCCCAGGGGAACAGGCTGGGACCAGACATGGGGAAGTGAGACAAAGTTCTCAGAGTTTCCTGGTGCAAGGCTTGGTGCTAGAGAAGTTTCATTTCTCCAAGTGCATTCTTCTCCAGGGGCTGCTTCCCCAGATACAGCACCTCTCCTCACCTTGTAGAGACAAGTTTTACTGAGCTCCTCTGTTCTCTCACAGGACAGTGCATTTCCAGACCCATGTGGGGTGAAATGGCGTGATGTGTTCCTTCAGCAGCCCCCAGGCATCTCCTCTGATGACCCTGAGGCCTTCTGAACCATGTGCATCTAATGTCACTTGCGTGAGAGGCAGGAGGACTGAACAGGGCATAGAGAGTTCAGAGCCACCACGTTCTGTCAGAGGCCACAGTGGTCCACACAGCCTTGCAGAGGAATTTGCTGCAGCAGAAGTGCCCCTTGTGTGCTGAGATGGAGGATTCCATTTCTAAGGTAGCACGCAAGCCTGAAGACAGAAGGCACATCTCAATTCTTCAGCCAAAAATGAGGAGAGAGTATCTTCTACTTGGTTAGCTCACCTGATCTGAAAGAGTATCATTGAACACACACGTTGCACAGGTTGATGTTAAATCTTGTAGCTATTTATTAGTATCCACAAGTAATAAATGCTGGGTGGTTTGTCTCTGCATCTAAGATGTCACAGATTGCCACCTCCAGGGCTATATGTCATCTGAAGAGTCCTGGCCCATTCAGGCTGCTGAAACAGAAAGCTACACATGGGTGTCTCCAACACCACCCATTTGCTCCTCACAGCTCTGGGTTCTGGGAAGTCCAGGATCAAGGCCGTGTCCTGGTTCATGGACAGCTGTCTTCCCGCAGTGTAGCACATGGCCGGAGGCTGAGACAGCTCTCCTGGGCATCTTTTTGTACAGGCACTAATCCCGTGCCAAGGGCTGCACCATCGTGACTTCATGACCTCCTAATGCTATTGCCTTGGGGTTAGGGCTCAAGGTGACTTTCAGGGCACACGAACCCCCAGTCTGCAGTACAGAACCTGTGTTGGGCCTGCACTGTGCTGGCCTCTGGGAAGACGGCTTTGAGTCCTTTCGCTGAACTGCACGTGCTCTAGCTTGCCAGGCTCTGCACTTGCTGAGTCTCCTCCGTTGGCCACTCCGTGTCTTTGTAACTTTACAGGATCCTCGAGGATGCAGGTTTTGAGATGTTGCTTCAACAAGGACTATCCATCTTAAAATGACTTGTATGTTAAAGAAGCTGAGAGCAAGAAGAAACACAGCCATGATTTGTAAGCTGTGTCTACAGAACCATCCGTGCTGGAGGAATCCGTTATTGGCTGATTTTTGATTAATTAATAGAAGATGGGTGAACTTGATACAAGATAGACAAAGTTTTTTTTTTGTTGTTGTTGAGTTGGCACACAGATTACTCATGTTTACCTGCGAACAAAACTTTTTTAAGGGTTTTTTAAGGTAGAAGAGACATTCCAGAGTACCTGCGTCCCTGATTTTTGTTTTGAAAGAACTGAGGCCAGAGGAGGAATTTGGAAACTTCCGAGTTCTTTTTTCTTTTGTAATCTCTCCTTCAGAACTTATTGTGAGAGGCATCATTTTCTTTGCCAGAATTTCAGCCCCCTCCCCTCCCTTCCCGCTCCACAGAAGGGATTTCCTGGGACGCTAGGCTGAGATCTGGTGGGATCCACCTGGAGCGTCTGCACCCGGGGCAGGTACAGGCTTTGTGACTGACTGAGCCTCATCCCATGCAGATCCGCAGGGCAACCACCTCGGACGCTAGATGGGACAGGAGGCTCCAGGGCTGCAGTGGACACCACACTGAACAGTGGAGAATGGGAAGCCAGGTGTGGGTGAGCTGGAGCAGATAGCAAGAGTGGGGCGGGGGGTGGGGGGCTGCCAAGAGACTGCGGCCGGAGCGGTCGAGAAATAGGGTCAGAACAGGGAGCCACGGTGATCCTGCTGCGTGTATGCATTTAAGATGCTCAGCCGTGAAGCTTGTACCAAGCCAGCAGGAGCTTTGCCTGACACACACTAATACTGATGATAAAACAAAGGGCAGAGCACTTCAAACATCTTTCTCTGGACTGGCAAACTGTGCGTCTCTGTCTTTCTTTTGCTCAGACCAGAGGTTCCTCTGAATCACTTCAATTAGTTCTTACCCTCCCATAAATGACCTGATGGTGGCGGAATGACCTTGCTGCACCTTTTAGACTCGAAGCAAGGCCTTGTCCAGGCAGAGCTCGTTGGGCACGACCATAGGTCCCGTTCTGATCCTGGGGCTGTGGGGCAGCAATGACCCCTCCCTTCTGAGCTTCCATGCTGGTCAGGGACGCACATGGCAGATCAAACGGACAGATGGCCACGTGGTTGTCAAAATGACGTCTGACTTGAAGACCCCCCCGCTGGTGATCCTAAACTTGGCTTTGCAGTCAAACCTGCCTGTGTCCCTGACCTTCCACTTCTGTTGACCTTGGGTTACTGGAAACGCTTTAAATTTGATTTTAGAGTTCTATGAATTCAGGTGCTAACACTGTTTTCTGAGTTTGGAGTTCCTGTTTACAAACACTTTGCATCTTGTCTATTTAGAGAACTGTTACCAATACATATTATTAGTAATGCAATATTCTTTTCTTTTTTTTACTTTTTAATTTGTTGTTTTTAGATATTCATGACAGTATAGTGTATTTTTTTTTTTTTTGTATTTTATTTAATTTAGAGACCGAGTCTCATTGAGTTGCTTAGCACCTTGCTTTTGTTGAGGCTGGCTTTGAACTCATAATCCTCCTGCCTCAGCCTCCCAAGCCACTGGGATTATAGGCATGTTCTACCGCACCCGGCTAATAAGGTGTATTTTGACATATAATACATATATGGGGTGCAATCTATTTCAATTTTGGTCTCATTTTTGTGTTTGAACGTGATGTGGAATTATACTGGTCATGTATTCATATATGAGCATAGAAAGTGATGTTGATTCATTCTGTCTTTCGTATTCCCATCCCCTCCCCCCTCCCTTCATTTCCCTTTGTCTAATCCAATGAACTTCTATACTTCCCCTTCCTACCCTCCCTGTTATGGGTGAGCATCCACATATCAGGGAGAACATTTGACCTTTGGCTTTTGGGGCTGGCTTATTTCACTTAGCATGATAGTCTTCAGTTCTATCCATTTACTGTCAAATACCATAATTTCATTCTTCTTTATAGCTGAGTAATATTCCATTGTGTATATATTTTTCCTTTTTCATTTTCTTTATTCATTAATCGGTTGAAGGGCACCTAGATTGGTTTCTTTTTAAAAAAATTATTTATTTATTCTAATTTGTTATGTATAACAGCAGAATGCGTTTCAATTCATAGTGCATATACAGAGCACAATTTTTCACATCTCTGGTTGTTCACAAAGTAGAGTCACACCATTCGTATCTTCATAAATGTACTTGGGGTAATGATGTCCATCTCAACTTTCCTATCCCCATGCCCCCTCCCTTCCCCTCCCTTCCCTTTGCTCTATCCAAAGTTCCTCCATTCCTCCCATGCTCTCTCCCTATCCTCATTATGGATCAGTATCCACACATCAGAGAAAACATTTGGCTTTTGGTTTTTTGGGGATAGGCTGACTTCAGTAAGCACGGTATTCTCCAACTCCATCCATTTACCTGCAAGTGCCATGATTTTATTCTATTTTAATGCTGAGTAATGTTCCATGGGGTATATATACCATAATTTCTTTATCCTCTAGGTTGGTTTCATAGCTTGGCTACTGTGAATTGAGCTGCTATAAACATTGATGTGGCTGTGTCCCTGTAGTAGGCTTATTTAAAAAGTTCTTTGGATATAAACCTAGAAGTCTTGTGATAATTTATGTGTCCCAAATATCTGACCAAAGGTTATTTTCCAGACTGGAGAAGAATATCTGTATGACAAGTTCTCAAAATTCTTTATTTTGCACAGGGACTAGAGACATTTTTTGTTCATATACTTGAGAACTTTGGCTATTTTGCACTTGTGTTTTCTGAGCAGGCCTCTCTGTCACTACCTATAGTGTTTTCCTTTGAAGAATCTGATTGATTTTGGTACTATATTTTGCTAAAGTCTGGAGAATCTGGACGTATGCTAGCTTTGAGGAAGTGGTTTATCCTTTGGGTTTTCTGAACTCTTCTGAGTGACATCTGAGTGACACAGAGCAGCTCAAGGGTAGACAGTGAACGGATACTGAAGGAACAGCGTAAGATGAGAATCCACCCATCTTTTGACATTAAACGTTCAAATTCGAATATGCAGTACTTGCAAAGTAACTTGCACTATGATTATAATTTTTGAATTTATGGCTAAATGATTTGGGATATATCACTGGGAGTAATGGAGTGGTGTGTGTGTGTGTGTGTGTGTGTGTGTGTGGTTTTATCTCTTTCCCATCAAAAGTGAGTTGATAAAGGATGGGGAGGTGGATGATGAAACACACAGTGTGATCAAATGCCAGGGGTTGGCTTTAACTTCCAACCTCCCCCTCGGTTTGGCAGCAGAAAACCAAACCAAACACACTCCAGGGATCCCTGTGTATTAATGAGAAACTTTGGCCTCTAGGGGCAGATGTGATAAAATCTGTGAAAATGTGGAGCTTGAAGGATGTTGCCTAGGAAAGAACCATAGATGGATTTTTGCTGGGCAGGATGCGTGGGTTGAATGACTTTCTATTTTATTTTTTCTTAATTTCCTGAATTTGTGAGCAACAGTTGTGAGCCCAGGGGCCTGGGGTGGGGAAGAGGCGCAGCCATGTCCTGACCCACTTGGAAGAATACCGGGTGGGAGGAAGGAAGGACCCGGTGAGCCTAGGTGGAGGCTGGGAGTTCACTTTAGGAAGGGAGTCCCGGTGTCTGGAGAGAAAGGAGGACAGGCCCTTCCATGCTGAGGGTCTAGACACGTGACACCTAGTGTCCAGGAGGCTGGAATATGCTTCCTGTCTGCAGGGAGGTGGACGTAAGCTGGGAAGCCCCCTGCTCTGGAGGAATGGTGAAAACTCTGGAGTGTTAGATTTTTAGAGCATTCTAGAAAAAGAGGAAATGAGGTTTGGATGTGGAATGATTTCAGCTGCAGAAAAATGATTAGAACGAGACAGGGAGTGAAGTCCTGGAAGGGCTCGGAGCCTCCTTCACCCACCGCCCGTCACTGTGCCCAATTCGATCACATTGCAGAAGGTGCATCCAGGAGCTAAGAGGGAAGGCTGCAGAAAGAACCAGGGGTTCCCCAAATATACAAGTACACCTCTTCTACTCCACTGTCAGGGCTGGTCTCCTATCACTCTGGCTTTAATCTCTCAGGATTACCTAAAGAGAATGAAACGGACTGACTCATTTTTCTCTAATATTTTTCCTTCTTTTCTTGTCCTCCTTAAAGAGTGTAGATCATTGCTGGACTCCTCAAGAGCAAAGGAGGATTCAACTCTCAGAAGAAAA
Source organism: Marmota marmota marmota (assembly GCF_001458135.2). NCBI lineage: Eukaryota > Metazoa > Chordata > Mammalia > Rodentia > Sciuridae > Marmota > Marmota marmota. Next base: position 3,856,889 of record NW_026000068.1, on the reverse strand, counting down.
CACAGGCGTAAATCTTCGAGATCTGGGATTGGGCAATCTTATCTTAGAGAAGATACCAAAAGGCCAAGCAGCAAGAGAAGAATCCAGATAAACCAGATGTCACTGAAATTCACTTTTGTTGTCCAGAGGACAGTGTGAGGACAGTTGAAAAACAATCCTCAGAAAGGGAGAAGCACTCGCGAATCCTGTCTCTGACAAAGGACTCATTCCCACAACACGTAAACACGCTTAGAGCTCAGTGACAAGAAGACATGTAACCCAACTGCAAATCACCAAAGACTTGTATTGATCGTTATCCAAATAAAATACACAAGCCTCCCCCCAGCACTTACAAGATATTCAGTATCATTCGTTATTAGGACTATCAAATCAAAAGCACAAGGAGGCGCTCTTTGTACTCACTGGAGTGGCTTTTAAAATAAAGATGGACGGTGGAAGGGCTGTGGAGAAGGAGCACAGAGGGCGCCCTCACGGCTGGGGGGAAGTGAAGGGTGCTGCTTTGGGAACCAAGTTGGCAGTTCCTCAAAATGTTAAAGAGTTGCCACCTGACCCAGCTGTTCTACTCCTAGCAACAAACCCAAGAGAAATGGAAACATGGGTTCACATAAAGCCTTGCACACAACTGCTCCTAGCAGCCCCAATGCCCATCAGCTGATGAGTTGGTAAACACTACGCAGGACTCCCATTATCTATGATAAAGAAATGCTTTTACTATGTAAGTGAGAGAAGTCATATATAATAGCCATGCACTGTATGATTCCATTTATGAGAAATGCCCAGAGTAGGCAAAGTCACAGAGACAGAGAGCAATTTAGTGGTTAGCAGAGGCTGAGACTCTGACTGCTAATGTATGAAGTTTGTCTTTGGGATGATGAAAGCATCTGGAACTGGATAGTGGTGACAATTGCAAAACTTTGTGAATATACTGACAAAACCACTGAATTGTACATTTTCAAAGGGTGAAACTTACATGCGAATTGTGTCTCGATTTCAGAAGAAAAGCCAAGAGGAGGAAGGCCTCGTGCATCCACAGGCCATTTGTAAATAAATTAGTGGGAGTAATACTAAGGAACCCCGCCCCCAAGTATTCCAGCCACAGATCATATGTATGCATGTCTAGTGGCGTCCTTGGTGCTGGTTGGATGGCTGGGACACTGTTGTCCCCTCTGGCACTCTCCAGTAGCTTAGTGGACGAGTAATTAGTGAGGTTGTCACTCTTGGAGAGGCGCCTTGCCCAGCTCTCCTGGTGTCCACACCCAGGACCAAGATCGTCCCCAGCTGCCAGCCTCAGATCGGGGGGAGGGGCTCCTTCACCTTCTGCTCTGTTCCAATCAACCTGGTAGCCAACAGGGAGTCCTGGTGTGTGTATGGACGTCAGAAGGCGCCAGGGTTTTAACTTATAAAGTTGACTGAGTGGTGGCACAGAGAGGGAAAAGACACAGAAGAGAACATGGGGGATCTTTATTACTTAGGCTTTCAGAGCAGGGGTCTCCATGCCACACCGGGCCATACAAGGAAGCACCAGTGTCCTCAGGAGGCAGAAAGGAGGAAGGAGGAGGGAGTCCAGGCCAGACCCTCCATCGCATTTCCTTGGAAAAGATGGGGAAGGGCTCAGGACTGGCCACTTGGAATAATTCTGGGTCTCTGGCCTATGGGGGTGACTTCTACTGGCAGGCTCCCTGGGCCTCTGGTGATTCTGAATTCTGTTTTCAGTTATTTTGAACGGTTACTTTCTCCCAAATAAACTCCTCCCTCAAATTCAAGGCCCTGAAAGGTGGACGGTGTTAAGCATCCAAGGCCTTATTTTTCTAAGCCCAGTCCTGGACCATTCATGGACGTTGGGGCCTGAAAACACCGATGCAAAGCACAGGAAAGATGCAGAGGGCAAGGGGTGCGAGGTCGTAAAGGTCCATCTGTAATTGATTTCTCAGATGCTTAGAGATAAACCAGTCAGAATCCCTTAAGAAAGGGTGGTCTGTCAGGGTGTAGGGGATGGGGGTCACATGCCTTGGGAAGGTCCAGCCATTGTGGAATGAGTCATGCTAAAAGAAAGTGAATGTGTGGAGGGTCCACCACACAGGAGGCCAGCCAGGGCCTGGTGGATGGGACTGGGGAGTGGCGGGCAGTCTGGGAAAAGTGTGCTGATGTTTAGGGTCCCCTTTCCTGCCATTCCCCTTGCCGTGTCTCCTCACAGACAATGTGATTTAAGTGGGTTGGTGGATTAATTGCTTTCCTCCTTTGTTTGCCTGTGAAATCTGCTCTACCTCCCTCACCAAGGATTTGGCCACACAGTTTTCTTCTGGCCTCAGATCCTACTAGGGGGCAGGAAGGCACCAAGAAGAAGTGCCAGGCTCCAACCCTTCACTACAAATCGTAGCAATACCAATCAAAGAGGCAAATGAACATTGTTTCATAAATCTATATTTGATGTGAACAATTTTGGATTCGTTGTAAAACACAGTAATAAAACCAAAAGGAGTTCTGTCCCAGAAACAGGTTAGTATCACTGAGAAGAAAAGAACACATGGTAGGTTTGTCTGCGGGTCTGATTTAACCCTGGGGGTGGCTCATAGAAACACCCCAGGGAAAGCCACAGGCACCTTCCCAGCCCCGGGCTTGACAAATCCAGGAGGAAGTGTGGGTCTGCAGCCCCCGTGGGCTGTGAGAGCTCAGGCCAGCCCTGAGACCAGAGGCCTGTCAAGGTCCAGGTTGTCCCGAACACAGAGACGGGAGGGAAGGTGCTCAGGCACTGCCTCACCTGGCGCAGATCTGACGTGAACAGGAGAGGCCATTGCTTTGTTCCCGACTCTCACCTCTTCCCAGCGGCTTCTCTGCCTCTTGGAACTGACTCTCCTGGATTCTAGCAAAGGGCAGTGATCACGAGTCTCCTGAGCTTGGCTCCTGAGCAGAGCAGGGCGATGTACTCCAGGGAAGGCCAGTGTGTGGGCCTAGCTATTATGAATAATGTCACTATGAATATTCATGAGTATTTCAGAGAGTGTGCTTTTCAATTTTTTTGAGTTTGTACCTTAGAGTGTAATTGCTGTATCTTATGGTAATGCGGAGTTTTACTTTGTCAGGACCTGCCAAACCATTTTCCACAGTGGCTGCAACATTTTGCATTCTTAACACTTGGCATTTTACATTTTTATCATCATTATTATTATAACTATGATGGTGGGTGTGAAGGGCTATTTCACTGTGGTTTTGAGTTTCCCTAATGACCAATAATATTTAGTGTCTTTTCATGTTCTTGTTGGCCATCTGTATATCTTCTTTGGAGAAAAGTGTAAAGCAATTCTTTGGCCATTTTTACTTGGATCAAATAACCTTTTAAATGTCCTTTTACTGTCAATCTGTACAAGCTTTATTTATAAATATATAATATATATGTATATACTCTGTATGTTAGATCCTGTCTTACCCTGGGTTGTTATGACAGAACGCACATACTCTTTGACTTGGGATGGTGTTAGGCCATAATTTCATACAGCTCCTCTTTCCTATTAAAGCACTGAGTATCTCATGTATTTTTTCTTTAAATTCTGTCCTGAAGGTGCAAAACAGAATGGCTATATAGGTATCGTTTTGTATCATTGTAAAGTTGAAAAATGATAAGCCAAATCATTGTAAGTTAGGATCGTCTGTACCTTAGACTGGGAAATTCTGAAACCAAGACCTTCATGGTTCGGAGTTCTGCAGTCTGGGAAGTTCACCATCAAGGAGCACACCTGGCCCTCTCACGTTCTCTACCTCCAGTGATGGGCCTTGCTCCTCCTCCTGGAGGCCCGTCCTACCTCTACCCTTCCTGTTTCACTGAGGATGTGTCCCTGTCTCACCCCATGGCCCACTCTGCCTGACAGCTTCTTGATGATGCAGTCCTGTTCCCTTAGACTCCACTCTAGCCCTGCCTCCAGGGCTTCAGTGAGAAGGTGTCCTTGATACTTAGCCCCTTTCCCATCGTCCTCCCTTCCGGCTGCACTAGAGAAGTGCTCATGTGGAGGTACCAGCTGGAGAGTCTAGCCTCCCTGCAGACCCCAGCGCCCAGTCTGAGGACTGGCTCCTCTTTCCACACCTTAACCTTAACACATGCCTTCCACCCTCGTTCCTGCATGCTTTTGGGTTGGATGCCTTTTGTTTCACATTTGCAAAACTTATTCCCACAGTTAGTTGAGAAAGCAGCTCCAGGACGGGGACTGGCTCCTTGTAACTTCATAGCACCTTGCTGCAAACACAATGGGGAAGAAGGACCTAGTGATGAACTGGGGTGAATGGATTTAGCCACATGCCTATTAGACGTTATTAGCTAACCCGACCCCACAGTGTGACCAGACATTTGCAAGTTTTACTGTCTCAAATGTCTTGGGGTGGGTAACACTGGGTAAAAGGGAGAAAAACAAAGAGAAGCAGTGATCCAGGGAAATTGGCAGAGAGGTTTCTGGAATGAAAAGTTTCTTGGGGTTTGTGACCCTAGAAACCACATGCTTTGGGGACCTGGTGTTCAGGACAGAACTGCTGAGCCCTGAGGAATGTGTGCACACTCGCTCCAAGTGCAGCGATCTGAGAGCATCCACAAAGAATGTCTCATGTGACTGAAACCAGATCATGACCCCCAGGACGGAGATTCTTGGCACACAGTGGCTGAAGCCGGCTCCAGGCAGTGGTTTTCTTGTGTGCTTGAGTACCCGCCCGCACTAAGGGAGAGCCCGTGTTCAGATCTTCCTCCATGCCCACCGTGCACCCAGCCCTGGTTGGCAGCACATTATGGTTTAGGAGGAGAAAAGAAAAGGTATCTTCAACGATGAGCTATGAATAAATTACTGTGAATATTAGTAACATACTTGTTTTCCATTGTCAGAAGACAGAGCTGAGGAGTGGTTAAGGAGATCTGAGATATGTGCATAGGGTTTCTTTTTAAAAGGGAATTAATCACCACTGAGTCATCACAACTTTATCCTAACAATATCTTGCATTTTATGGCTTTTTTGAGTGTTTTTGTGTCTTTGATCTGCTTTTCAAGACGAAGCCAGCAGCTGCCTAGCAGGGGCCCTCTGCCTCACTGTGCTGGGTCTGCACAGTGGCACCACTGGCCATTTGATTTCAACCTAGAGACTTAGGGTTTGCTAAATACCTTCACAATTGCTCTCTCGTTATCGAAGAAGTCTGGTTAAAACATACACATTAATTTATTCCTCAATAATTTATGACTTATTCCCTGATGACATTAACTTACAAGAAGATCAGGGCCTCTCTGGATGAGAATCTTTGCCCTTCACTTGGCTCATGGCTCTCATGAAGAAGTCCCCGTCCTTCCACCTTCAGCACACCTGCTGACTGAGAGTTTGTCCTGTGAGACCTCCTCTGGCTCAACCTCACGGCTCCCACAGAGGCTTCCTGAGGCCTGATGCTCCCCATCCTGGCTTCTGGGCTGGGCCGTGGAGCATTCTCTGTCTCTTTCCTGTAAGCTGAGGAGAAATCCTAAGCAAGTCAGCCTTCACTGAGTCCTAAAGCAAAAATGTCTCACCCCTCTCCCAAGCCAAAGGCCCAGGGGCTTGTGCAGCATGGCTGATGGTCCTTGTGCCATCTTACTTTCTGGCCACTGGTGCTCTTCTGAGACAAGGCTCTGTCCCCATCTAAACCACTTCCCCTGCTAGGAGTAACGCAGTCGGGTCTAGGGTGTTCAGACCCAAGGTTCAAGCTAGGCAGTTCTTGTGTGAATGGAAGGAGGGGTGTGTTTGGGAGTCTTCAATGTACAGGGGTGACAGAAGGTGGGAGGGATGGGTCACAGGAGTGGAGCTGGGAGGGAGCTGGACAGAGGACACACTCAGATCTAAGGTGAGCTGGTGATTTCGCCAGGACTCCCAGGGAAGCAGCCCTCGGGGACCAGAGTGAGAGAGCCTGAGGCTGAGGCCATGTGGAGCTTGTGGGCCAGGGGGCTGTGGGCATGGCGGAGAACGTCCAGGGAAGCCCTTGCACAGGGGTGAGGACAGCTGCTGAGAGAAAGAGCCAGGCAGAGTCAGGCTGGGGCCTTGTTTCCCTACACCTTTGGCTCAGTTGGAAAGAAACAGTCAAAATATTAAGGGGAGCTTAGCTTCAGAAGTCCCCCCGTTGCTGTGGTAAAAACTCGGAAAGCAGGTTGAAATCCTCCAGGGTGCTTTGGAGAAAGTGTTCCTCTACCTCAGGACTGGGAAATGACCCCCGTCCTCCACAAAGACCTTAAACCCCAGGTCATAGGTGTTCGGCTTCTGTAGCCCCTAAAATAGAGCTTGACTGGAGGCCTACCAGGTCATGCCACAGCAGATGCCCGTGGGGACATTGTCCGGGCTCTCTGCCCCTGTACCTGGTCTCCACCTCATCTCAGCAGTCTTCCCAAGACAAAGCTTCCTCCTGGAGCTGGGAGGGACCATGAGATAGGAACTGGTGGGACCTGGCACGGGGCTGGAGACCCTGGACGTGAACATCCATTTCCAGACAGAAAAGCCATCCACATGAAGGGTGTGACGAGTCTTAGTAATTCTGTCCTGCTGTGGAGGAGCACCGGAGGGGCAGTGAAGCCAGATTTAAAATTAGGTAGTCAGTGTAGTTAGGTAAATCGGGTCTAATATCGAGTAAGATCTAAAATGGAGGCCATGCTGACGATGATTCCGGAAACGCAGGACAACTCATGGAATGTTAATGAAGTCCCCGAAAGGCCCTAGGCCAAAGTCCACCCCAAAGAAATGTTAATGGAGCCCAGGAAACAGCCCCCAACAGATTTGGAGATAGCCCATCCCAGAGAAGTGATAAGCCCATCCCCAAAAGTGATAATTAAGTCCTTCCTGCCCGTTTGGCCCACCTGTGTCCTAACCCTTCCCCCTTGCATTCCATCACCAAACCTATAAAAAGGGGAACATATTTGCCTGCCAATGGATTCCACCTTTTGGGTCCCCTTCTTCCTCCGGGAGAAGTCTTTTCTGCTGTCCTTTAATAAACTTCTAATTTCTACTCTGACCTTGCCTCGGCGTGTGCTTTTCTGCTGTTATTCTTCAACATCGGGGAAGCAAGGACTCGTCACCGGCCAACAGCGGTAACAGCAGGACAGTACTGAGAGGTCCTGAACATTCACCTGCCATGGCCTTCTGTTCCTTCAAGTCGAGAAGTGTGCCATCTGTCACACGCTGCACCATTGGCTATGGTGAGAGTGAAACTCAACTACTTTGCCAGCCATGGTGGTGCATACCTGTAATACCAGCAGCTCACAAGGCTGAGGCAGGAGGATTTCAAGCTTAAAGCCAGCCTCAGCAACTTAGCAAGGCCCTAAACAATTTGGTGAAAATCTGTCTCAAAATAAAAAAAAAATAAAAATAAGGCTGGGGATGTGATTCAGTGACTATGCCCCCTTGGGTTCAATTCTCAGTATCCAAAATCAATCAATTGATCAATAAAACTACTGTGTGTGTGTGTGTATGTGTGTGTGTGTTTTCAAATTACACATGCTCTTTCTTGATGAAACTTCCAATAATGAATGGTTACACCTAGGACCTTGAGATCTACTTGACCACAAATTTATAAAAATAGCACAAGGTTTTTTTCTCTTCTTAACATCTGTTCTAACGTCATTTAAAATTTCCAAGAGCTGAGAGAGGCATAGATGATTACACAGCCCTCATTTTAAAACATGGAAAAAAGAATAAGAAAATACTGTGAGAGAAGAGAGACAAAGACACGCACATACCCTGGGAGGCTTCAACACAGAACTTTGTCTCCCCACAGTTCTGGAGTGAGAGGTCCCAGGTCAAGGGCCCAGCAGGGTTGGTTTAAGTGAGGTCCCTCTTCCTGGCTTGTAAATGCCACCTTCTCACTGTGCCCTCACATGGCCTTTTCCCTGTCTGTGTACACAGGGGGATCTCTGGGTCTTTTCCTCTTCCTACAAGGACAGTGGTCCTGCTGGATTAGGGCTCCACCCTGTGACTTCATTTAACCCCTTTAAAAGCTCTGGACACATTGGAAGTCAGGGCTTCAGCGTGGGAGCTTGGGGATGTGGTCCACAACAGGAAGTGATACAGGAGGAGAGTCTAGGGTGCCCAGGGGTGAGGAAGTGAGCTTGGGGCTGTGAAAACGTGACAGTACAGCACGTCCTGGAACCACTACACTCACCAAAGACAGGAAGCAGATAGACCCAAGGGGGTCCACATGCCCTGGGAGGAGGCCTGCTCCAGGTAGGACCCCTCTGCCACCCTCAAATGCTCCCGGGAAGGTACGGCTTTCAGCTTGCATGAGCACTGGGAGCTAACGGCATACCCCTGCACCATCATGAACCAGAGGAAATGGTCCTGCAGGGGGATTATGGAGACAGACCTGGCCTTCCATTTGTCCTGGTGATCTAGAGCCTGTTGTTTGTGGGGGAGATCAGCGGCCTTGGGAAGAAGATGGTGACAGCCAGATGAGCCAGCAAAGCAGATCAGACAGGCTCTGCCCAGCCCTCCCATGCTCTAGCCTGCCCCCTCCGCCATGGGCTCCTGGCCCGCTCTTGCTAGATGGTGGGGGGACGCAGGTGCTGCTGGCACTCTCCAGGCTTTGGATTCGCTCTTGTGATTTCAGACCCACCACAGATCCTTTGTGGTTTTCAGCCTCCTGCTGGGGCATCTGCCACAGGGCCAGCCATCCACAGCCCTGAGATCAGAGAATAAATCCCCATCATGAAGTCATGGTCCCCTGGCGGCAGCTGTGAGCACTGGGAAGCTCCTCTGTGACATCCAGACCCCAGAAGGGAGCCAGGCCACTGTCAGTGTGATGGCAGGTATGTGAGCATGGGTACGACTCCTGCTGGAGGCCACTGGCAGGAGGATCTCAAAGTCGCCTTTGATCCCCTTCTTCGCCAAGGGGGCAAGTTGTCCTGGACTCTACCCACCTGGCCTGTCCACATATCAGAGGTGGTTTCTGCTCTGTCCATGACCTGCAGTATGAATGTGGTTGTATAAGGCTTTCAAAAGGCATCACCAAAATCATCCTTAAAAATTCTCCAGAACTCTGTGTGTCTGGCTTCTGACAGCAGAACTTCCTCTTCGTCAACACCACGTGAGCCTCAGTCCTGTTCTCAAGGCTGGGGTGTGACTTTAAGTGAAGAATTGACTGCATAATAGTAAGTGAGAGGGAAGCGCTAGCATCTAGCATCGTATACTCTTGGAGGAACCTGGAAGAGTGAAGTGCTTTTTATAAATAACAAATCCAACAGCCAGGGAGGTGAATTGACTTACATAAGGTCACACGGGTAGCTAATATAACATACCTGTTCACTGTACACCCCAAGGGAAGGGACCCTGCCTTATTTAGCTTGGAACTGACCACCCTGCACATGTGATTGATGGTATCACTCTTCTACAGTTTTCATTCCTTCTTGGCACAGTGCATTATATATCCCACCATGCCACCGACCACACAGGACTTGACTATGTCCTGTGTTCAGCCAGTGGGGTGTGGGTGCAAGCCACAGTGTGCCCACACTAGGCAGAGGCATTGAGAGGCAGCCTGCATTTCTAGTAATTTCTTACTGTTTTTCCTGGGTCAGTGGAACAGGAAGTCCTGGATAGGAGCCATCCTTCCACTTGGATTCAGGGCTGAAGAAAAGGCAGAGAACAGAACCAAAGTCATGTGAGTCAACATGAGACAGGAAAGAGATAACCTTCATGGCTGCATGCCATGGGATCTGGAGGTTATCATCATCACAGGGACCACGCTGACTGATAGAAGGTCTGACTACAGTGTCCCTGAGATTTTCTCCAGCTCCAAGAGACCACAGGACTCCATCCTCCTGAAGGAAGTGAAAAGCAGATATGGGGCCATGATACACTCCTTGCACCTGAGGGACAGGGACAAGAAGCCGCGGAGAGGTGCCTAGTACCAGAGTCAGAGTTGAGCCTGGGAATCTGGCCTCCCTGCCAGGGGAGACTCAGCAGACCCCAGGAGGTCCCTGCATGCCCGGCGGCAGAGGCGTGAGCACCCAGCACTTAATGAGGCTCCAGGCTGAGGTGGTGGTTTGGTTTTCCAGAAGCTGCTGCTCAGAATGACAAAGCCCAGCAGCACAGCAGGTTTGGGGTGGCTGGGGTGAGTTCTGACCTAGGAAGGCCCAGAGGGAGTGCTGGGCTGTGCTGGGGGTGCTTCCCTTTCTGAAGTCTCCCGTAGACCTTCCTCATGAGCCAAGAATTTAGGCAGGGAGATTTTGCAGAGTTGCAGGGAGACAGATGGGCAGACGGCAGACTGGGAGGCAGGGCTGCTACTGCCAGCTCTGGGGTGTCTGTCTGTGCTGCTTCCTCCTCCTCCCACAGCTTTGTTCTGCCCATGCCTGGCTCAGCAGGGAATTCCTGGGGGCTGGTTCCTGGAGCACTGGGATGGCCCCCACCCCGCCCTTGGGCTCCAGGGAGCAGCACCTGGCAAGGTTCCTGGGGGCCCAGGCAGAGAAGGACAAAGGCTGTCTGTGATTCCCTTGTGGCCTCTGAAAGCAACTGAGAAACAAGCAGAGAAAATCCCCGTGAAGAGGTGAATCCCAGGTCTCAAAGCCAGAGTCCAGTGTCAGCCCCTGCAGGTGCCTGGGCCCTGTGCCGGTCATGAAGACGCCTCTCAGCTCTCCACCAGCCTGGCCCCATGACACTTGGAGATCGGGGCAGTGCACAGCACACCAGGATTCATCAGGATCGGGTCACCAGAACCAGAGAGCCACTTCCTGGGAGCTGCAGTTTCTGGGAGTATGTGGCTGAGACTGAGGCTGAGGCTGAGGCTGAGTGCAGTGAGAAAGCAACTGGGTGAAGAACAGTGACCGTGGACCCACCTGTGCTGGGAGCTCAGGGCATTTCACACGGGGGTGTGGGTGGTGGATCATCCTGCCCTCCACTCATCCTCGGGGCGTCCATAAGTTTTGTACCTAGAACTTTTCCAGCCCAAATTGCTGAGACTACATTAGGAACAAACAAGGAGAGGAAAACAGAAAATCCTCAAGCCCGGTCACTCTGCATGAACAGAGGCTCCCTGAGGACAGATATTTCCGAGCCCTGAAGTGGGGGGCAGAGCAGGGCCCAGCATGTGGTTCCCAGGAGCTCTCCAGGTGTCTGGACACCACTGGGAGGGCTGGGTGGGTCCACCTCACTCTGGCTGGGGTGGGAGGGGCTGCGCTGGCTACCGCTGAGGGAGGGCAGCCAGCAGAGAGGCTGCCATGGGGGGCTCAGGCCTGTCCATCAGGAGGGTCCACGTGGAGGTGAGGGTACTTGCTCCTTGGTCCAACCCAGCTGTGCCCCAGCTGACTGGCAGCCGGTGAGTGATGTGGCACGCAGTGCTGTCGACTAATCCTGTGGCTGAGCACGAGTGGGGCTGCAGCAGGTGCAGGCTCTGGGTGGGCCTGGCAGGTCTGAACCAGAGCCCCTCCTCCTCCTTGTCAGGATGTGAGCTGGAGGGGCCACGCCCAGGTGAGGGGGATTCACCAGTACTGGTCAGTCCCACAGTCCCCTCAAGCCTTGGCCCTGGGCAGCCCTTGGCCCTCCCTCGACTGCCCAGCACCTTCCCCGGATGGGCACAGATGCCCGCTATGCCTTCCTCTGACTGCTTGTGATTTCTTCCATTTTAAGCACCTGATCAAAGCTTCCCCTCTCTGACCCATCATTTGCCTTCTGAACAGAAGCAAATCTCTTCCTTTGCCTGTCCCTGACCCTGTCCTCTGGGGCCTGATCAGCCTTGAACTGCATCAATATGTGGCTGTGCATTTTCTCTCTGACAGAGATAGATGGGGTCCCTGGGTAGGGACCACATCTGGGCCGCTCTTGCCCCCTCTCAGCTCCACCCAGCAGGTGTCTGATGAGGAGCTACTGAGAATAGTAAGCATGGACACTGGAAGTCCTCTCTGTGCAGAGGCCTAGAGACCCGCTGAGTGCCTTGGAGAATCAACAGGTCCCTGGTGCTGGCGTTTTGGCGGTGAAATAGGTGGCCCCTTTTCTCCTAGCACCCCTCAGAGACGTTTTTCCTGGTGTGTGATTCTAGGAAGAGCCACATTTGTTTCCTGTCCTGATTTCCTCTCTGTGAAATGGGATGAGGGCCATCTCCTCCCGTGCTCAGGCCCAGCTACAGGTGGTGTGGGCTGAGCGAATGCAGGTGTTCTGTGAACCAGGCAGGCTCTCCAGGGGCCTGGGGCCGACCCCGTGGAGCTGCTGGTCAGCAGTTGACATTCTGAGGGGCCAGGGTCGCCTCAACGACGGGGCAGCAGTGGCTTCCCGTGGGCTGGTTACATCCAACCGTGGGGACTACAATGGATGAGTTCATGTGTCAGCTTGGACAGACTCCGTGACAGACACCAGACTAGACGCTGTCAGGGTATTTTGTAGATGCGATTAGGGTAAGTCAGTAGACTTTGAGGAAAGCCTGTCTCCCTCCACTCCATGGGTGGGCCTCAGTCTCATCAGATGAGCCCTTAGACACCAGCACTGAGGTCTCACTAAGAAGGGATTCTGTCCCAAGCTGGCACCATGGGGACCCTGCCCAAGTATGCAGCCCGCTGTCTCATGGAGGCAGACCCAGGAAGGCCACATCCACTCAGCCTTAAATGTCCAGCTTTGCAGTCCTCTGTATGGTTTCAGGGTATCCAGGCTCCACAATTAGGCAAGCCAGTTCCTTAACCCATCACCCCACTTTTCTCTGTATGTCCTATTGGTTCTGCTTCTTTGGAGAATGCTGATTGGCAAGCAGGGGTCGCAGGGTCAGGACAGCTTTCCCACTGGACATGGCACCAAACCTCCATTGCCTGAGGCCACTGTCACCCCTGCAGCCTCTGCCTCACGGAAGCATCTCTCCTGGTCTAGTCCAGCCCTTTCTGAAACCCTCCAGCCCTGCTCCTCCCTCTGTGAGGCTCACTTTCCAGTATCTCCTGCCAGCCCTCCATCTGGGAAGCAAAGCTCACGGAGAGTCACAGTGCCACTCAGGGGCTTTCCGTACAATATAAAATTTATTATAAAACTTCGGCAAATATAAATATCCAGATGCCCATTCAGAACGGAGCCACACCATAGGAGGGGAGCCAGAATTAAGCACCAATGAGGATAGGGAGACGGTGGAGGCCCACGGTGCAGCCGGCCTTCCTCCTCGACCTGTTCCACAGAAACAACCAAACTCACAGAATGAATTTGAAAACCCCACGACACACAAAATCAGACCGCAAGGCTTCCGGTTATGATCACACAGACTGCTCCGCAGACATCTCTCATGGCAGGAACCCCTAATGCTGGGAGAGTCAGATCTTGCTGTAACCTGTACATCCAATCCATCATTTAAAACAGAAAAGCACTAAGAAACAGGTTCGAATAGGAAACCTCGCTGGTAAGTAACTGAGAAAGATAAAACAGTAAGTAGGAAGGTCTCTCCTCCAGCGCCTGCGTCTGAAGGGGAAGAGGCCCTTGAGCAGGGATTTCCCTCTTTGGGTTCATAAGCAATGTCCAGATCAGGGGCCTGGGAGCACCTGAGGGATGACCTAAACCCCCCTGGCCACTTGGGTAGGAGGGGGAACCTGGGCAGAGCCAGGGAGCTCCACAGCACCTGCCCCTCCAACCCTGAGTGCAGAGGGGCCTCTGAGGTGAGGCGGGAAGCTGGTATGTTAGTGCACTTTTCTTATTTCACAGCCTCTCCTTCATTTTACAAAGCACCAATCGTTTAGTGTTCAGCATGGTCAGCTCTGCCTGTCTTTGGACTGATTTAGCTGGAATGTAAATGTGGTTGAGCACTGCTTCTCCTGCTTCACAGTGTGGGCCCTCCTGCCTGATATGCCAGAGATTAGCCCACAGGGCCCCACAGGTCACCCCAACAGGAGACCGTGCACTGCATGGGCACGGGTATGCATGTGCCTCACCCTGAAACACTTGTGCATGCACTCTGGGTCAAAGGGCCTAGCACTGTGTTCCCTGTTCCAGCTGAAGCTTCCTTGGAGGCATCCCACTGTGGACGGTACAGAGACTCTGTGCTGAGACTCCTCTGCTGCTCAGTGTCTTCTCTGCGTGGGGGCCGGTCCGACTCACAGGTTGGACTTGGAGCAAGTCTTGCAACACTGCTTGCCGTAGAATTTGTGGCTGCACATCCCATGCTGAGGCACCAGGTGGCACCAGTGGAAGTAGTCTTTGCAGAAGCTGTCTAGAAACAAGCACACTCTACGTTAGCCAAGTGCACTGAGCACAGCATCGGCAGACCTCTGCTTGCCAAATAACGGCAGAATTATCATTGGAGGGCAGCTCTTCAGGTCTAACAGAAACCTGTAGAACTTCTACTTTTCCCAAGACCTGTGGGAGTTTCTGGAAAAATTTTGAGCTTCTTCTTGTGTTACATGCACCCACCCAATCACCCATCCTCCAAGATGATGGGTTCTCTAGGACTGAACACCAACTGCCTTCTTCTCTGGGTGAGCCCATTCCTTGTCCCCTGTTCCATTTGCTGTCAGAGGAACCATGGCAGATTGCCAGCTCTGCAGCTGCTTCAGGCACGGGTGGTGTTTTGAGACCATTAGAAGAAAGTGAGACCTTTGTGTAATGCAGGGTGAAAAGCTCCGTTAGTTAAATTTTTCTTCTTCAAGTATTGTAAATAGCCTTGCCAGAGTCAGGAATCATATGCCTTTTAAGGTCAGACTTACATCACAAACAGCTCTGTCTTTCTAAGGAGGCATGAAGATGGCAGAGGCCTGCTTCGTAACTATTTTATTATAAAACTGGAGGACGAAGTGACAAAAAAGAAAGGGCATAATGGACAGAAGGCCCAACTCTGGATTTCTCCAGCCATGGGCACCCCCACTTCCACAGGCCTTCCAAGGAACTACTCCTGAAACCTGACACCCCCATCCCACATGAGGGGCCCCAGTGCTCACCTTTCTTCTCTGGGATGGTGCAAAAGTGAGTGTTGCAGGCCAGGGAGGACTCAGGCTTCTGGTGTGGTGAGCAGTCAGAGGCTGGCCGGCTCCCTGCCATGCACTGCACAGAACGCCTCTGCACACCTCCCCCACAGCTGGCTGAGCACTGCGAGAGCAACACAGAATGGTAACCAGGCTGCCAGGTCCCAGCACAGGGCTGGCATCACTGTACCCACCCACCAAAGAAGGCAGCTGTTGCATGCCAGCACATCTTCAGTGAGGATGAGGGTCAATAAAAGGCATCTGAAGTGATGCTCAGCCCCAATACAGACAAACTGCCCCTGCTCACCCCCTCTCCAAGAGTGCTTCATGCTGGGCACTGGGTTGGGCTCCTGCAGGAGATTTCTGAGCCAGCTGGTGACCCTTCCAGGTGCTCAGGTGGGAGGCAGCCCTGGTATGACTGGGGTCACTCAGGCTGGGGTTTCAACAGCTACAGCCCGAGGGAACTCCTGAGATCAGGCACTCTGGGGCAGAGTAAACTTGGTAAAAATAATTATACCAAATAATAATGGATATTCATGGATTGGCATGTTATCTCCTCAAATAGGCAATAGTGAGAAAAAAGATACCCTTAGGTTCCAACCTCCAAGAAGGTTACCCATGAGTTATTCTTTGATCACAGAACAAGAGGCTCCCCTTTTTGGTTTCTAATTAAGTATCTGAGAGAATATTGCTGATGTCAGACCCAGAAGCAGGGCAAAGGCACTTTCTTACCTGTTGGTTCTCCCCTAACTCTTAGGGCCTACACCAGCCCTGGCTACTGTGGAATGCAGGGTTCCTCTTCCTTCCCCTCCCAAGCATCCCCGTTGCCCAGGTGGTCTCCCTCTATGACTGTGGTTGCTGCCCAGGTCCTCGATTAACTTCAGGTATGGACAGAGGGGAAAGGTTATCATAAGCCTGGAATGTTCTTGGGGAGCCATTGATGGTCTGATGAACGCAGGAAATGGGTGCATTTCTGGTGATATCAGTTTTGCTCTCTGTGTCCGATGTAAAAGAACCAATCCTTCAGGGAATGTCCTCACTCAGCCACCCTTCAGGTGGTCCTCACTGGGAAAGGCTTCATGAGCCAGCTCCTGGTCACTGCTCCACCCCAGGTTCACCGGCTGCAGTGCCTGGGCGGTTCTGCCAGCTGCAGGGATCACTGCTCATTGTGCCTGGGCCTTCACATCCCAGGGCTCTGGGCAGGAGCAGAGAAGGAAGGGGTGTGCCCAGTAGATGATCCTTCATCAGCTGGCTGGGTGCACACACCACAAACTGTGAACTGGACCCATCCAAGATCCACTGGGGCAAAGAAATCAGGGGGTAAGTGACTAGAGAGGCAGCGGCACCTGGACCCATTGTGATTAATCCACCTCAAAAGGCCACTACACAAGTCTAGACTAAATCACGTACGTGGCACTCCAACAAGGCTACCAGCTCAACAGTGTTAAGGGTTAATCCATGAAAGAAGACCTGCAGAAGATGGCCCAGATCAGGGTTCAAAACTCCGGGTGTGTGGTGCCAAACTAAGTGGGTGCTTAGCTTGAGGGATCAGGCTGTGCAAATCTGGGGACATTCATGACCAACACTGCTCACCCAAACCTTGAAGACCACGTCCTGGAGTCCCGCTGCAGCCTGTCACAGCAGAGGCTGTGGGGGCTCTCCATGGCTGGCACCAGCCCACAGGAGCAGCCAACCTGAGGCCCAGCTTTCTTTGCCTCTCTAGGATCTGCTGCAATCAGCACTTTCAAAGTGACCTTAAGTCCCCTGGAAGAGCAACCAGGTGATGGAGCAAGTAAAACATCTTCCTGTACCCTCGGGAAGGGAGAGGTGGGAACACTGTGACTCTAAGCTGAAGCAGTCATTCGCTTTCTGCTCTCTGGTTAAGGCAGAGCAGGCCCTGGGCCTCTGTCTGGAGCATTTCTCGGAGGCTTAGCCCCTCACTTCAACGCCAGTTTCAGCAAAAGTCACCAATAATTCAGTTTCGATATATGTCCATGGCAAATGAATAAATAATGATACGGGCAGATTCATGTCTGGTTTCTGAATTATCAGGGTCACCCACAATAGAGCCGGACGTTTCCTGTTGCTTACAACATCTTTCTGAGCATTCTGTGGAAACACAGCTCTGCCTCTGTTCTGTGTTCTGCATGTCGGGGTTGCACCGAGGGCTTTGGGGCACGGATGTGCCGTGCTGAGATGGCCATTCCCAGGGTCTCATTGGGCATATCCAACATCTGTGGGGTCCACAACATATTCCATCCTTCAGGCTGAATTTCTTTCCTAATCAGCAGCTGGGGAAGAATTCTACTCTTGCTAAGGGTATTATGCCCACCTTAGCAATCAAGAGAGCTCTCCAGAGACTTTCATCAGTCATAAAATAATTAATATCTGGTTTGATTCATTTTTGTCATTGATTCTCTTACTCAACAAATATCAATCACTCATCTCTTCTGTACCAGGTATTATTCTAGGCGGCAGAGACTCAGTGATGAACACAGCGACTGGCCCTGGCCTCAGGGTGCTTTAAAACCCAATTCTCCACATGTCTTTGGTGCAGCGGTGAACAGCTGGGACCTTGAGGTGGTGCTGACTCTTGGCATCCCCCCCTCCCCACATGGCTGGATCGGAATCTGCACCAGGCTCTGATGATTCAGACACACAGTAAGTATGAGAAGCCTTGGTCTAGAACGGTTTAAAGTTCCCCAGGGAAAACATACTTGTGGGATAAACAGCCTCTAAATTCCTCAAAATTTGCATCTCTCATGTAAACTGGAGGAACTAAGATGCAAAGCTCCAAACTCTGAAAATATTTTGAAAAGAATGTTTTGAATCAATAAAGACATTATTACACAAGGAGATGGAAGGGAAATAAGAGACTTGAAAATGTGTGTTCATTTCTCTCCAGGAAGGAAAAAAATGCAAGTTGTTTGTCAACAGCACTAACATGGTGGCTCAGACCTCAGCAGGGTGTTTAGGACTCCCATTCCAGACTGTCCGCTGAGTTGGGCAGCCTCTGGTTCCCAGGCAAACTCAGCTAAGAAGCACCTGGACCCCTTGACCACCAAGTGAACTCCAAGGGTGGAGACCTGTGGGCCAGGCAGGGACGGGAAGAGACCAGGAGGCCACGGTTAGACAAGACGGTGGGCAAGTCACTGAAACAGCACCACGGGGGAAAATAATGCTCAGTGAAAAGACAGTCTGGACCCTGGACCTGGAGGCTAAAGCTTTGGCTTCCTCCTCCGGCTTCATGAGACTCAACTGAGCCTCCTGCTGATGGCCCAGATAGGCCTCCATGCTGCTCAGTCACAGTGACCTGCTCATCCAACCCCCACCCAGGGCCAATTGTTGGCTCCTTCCCCAGACCACAGTTCTCACTTTTGAATGTGCATGGAATCACCTGGAGGACCTGATAAATAGACTGCCGGGTCCCCAACAAAAACCTGAGCTTGGGCTGGTGTGGGAGGCTTCTGGGAGCCTGTATTCTAACAATGTCACTGTGGCTACAAGTGGGGACACGCTGGGGGAGCTGCTGCCCAGGTTTTCAGTTCCATTTCTGTGCTGTTCCCTTTTATACTTTTCAGAAATGACCTCAGCTACCTCTACCTCTAACAGAAAGGGTCCACGGAGTCAAAGTGTTCAGACTGTGAATGCTGAACCAGATCACCCTTTAAAAAGATCGAGGCTCAAGATCATTGTATTGTCTTGAGCAACTAATTAAAAAAAAATAGTAGAAGACAGAATGAATAAATGAATAAATAAATAAATAAATAAATAAAAAGATCGAGGCTTTTTCCAAAGTGTGGCCTTTGCAAACGCCATCATCCCTTATTCTCAATGGGCTGCTTCTCACTCCGTCCAGTTGTAGCCTTGGAGAAGACCCTTGGCCCCTTATTCTAAATGAATCCTTCTATGCATAAAACTCCCCCCCAACACAGTACAGCCCCAAGTCCCAGCAGCTCTGCAGGATCAGTGTGGACATTCTTTAAGGTCCACTTCTCCTACTGGTATGGAGGCTCCCCAACAGGACTGGGCTGTTGATGGGTGAGCGCACCCTGGCCTGGTTGTGAGACGTGGTGGTGGGGTGAGGATACAGAGCAGGACCACCCTGCACTCCAGTGGGTTCTGCTAGGGATGGGCAGCATCTCACAGTGCTGGCACCTTCCTGCACCCAGAGAACCTCTCCTTGCCTCCCTTCCTGTTGTTCTCAACCCTGCCCAGCCTGAAGCCATTGCAGTGAGCCCAAGACTCCCAATTGCCAAGACTCTGTCCAGCTGGAAAGATGGACAGAGATGTGGAAGAGTCACTGCAGTATCCAGGGGGACAGTCCTTCCCAGGCACCAGCAGTGAGCGTCTTCTGGCAGTTCCAGTATGGAGTCAGCTGCCTTGGGATGACATTTATTCCTCGGCTGGGAGACCACCTTGCTGGTTATCAGAAAGACCACCTTGCTGTTATCAGAAAAATGCTGCAGATCCAGATTGGGTCTCATGTCCCCACCCACTCCAGTGGGTCTAACATAAGACAGGTCCTGAGAACACATTATTCAAAATGGTGAAGAGCCCGATTCTCTTCTTTCTGAGAGTCTAAGACCCCGGAGTCTCCCGTGTCACTAGTGATCTGATGTCTGATTTTAGAGAGACCAGCGGCTCACTTTAGGAAACAACACAATGAGGTGAATGGGAAAGATGGTTACTCTCAGTCATTAGTAAAATAAATCAAAGAAAAGCAAATAATAATGTTTGCTTCTAGCACTTTTGTTGTTTTTAAATGAGAGAAGTACTTCTTTTCTAGGCCATTGAGCTTTGTGGAAAAATGCCAGTGGAACATGGTGACTGCCAGTCTCCAAGTGGCGCCTGATGTTCTGACTGCCCTACCTTGTCACTCATAGGACACATTGAGATCATGGGGCTTCTCGCATGGGATACTTGTCCCCCAAGCACAGGGGACAGTGAATACCTAAGTACTTGCCCACTTCCGAGGGCCACAGGTTTCTGGCTTTCATCTCCCGCCTGTCGTGTCTCCACTGAGAGGTCCCCATTAAACTCTCCTTTGATGTGCCGTTTTCTGCTGGGCCTCCATGCATTCTCTGCCTTCAACTCTAGAGGTTCTTTGCACTGTAACTTGTCCCTCTGTTCCAGAGCCAAAATGCCAACTCGACTGAGAATGGAACCACGCAGGTCTCAGTGGCCTGACCCAGGGCAGCTTCTGGTGGCTTATGCTGCAAACCTGAGTTGAGGAGCTTTGGGCTGTAGCTGTGGTGCCAATTCAGTCCGTCACAAGCCCAGCTCCCTTGAACTCGGGAGGTGTACCACGGCCCGTCAGTGGTGGTGAGCTGTCCTCGCCCGGTCCTGGCCACATGGCAGCTGTGAGGACGAGGTGCGGGTGCCCTTGTTAGAGGTCGGCATTTGGCACTGCATCAGAGCCACAGTTACCAGGGTGAAAACCCAGCGCTCCGTCTGTGACATGGCTGCTCACTCCTCACAGTGCGGCGTGCTCCTCCGTCAGTCTGTGCACAGTCCTGGTAAAGGGCTCCCAGAGAGAGAGCTGGGGCCCCCACACACTCAGCAGGGCCACATTCATCTCTGTCATGTGGAGCGAGACACAGTCCAACAGGTGATCCCGCTTAAGCCGTTCCCAGACCAAACAGTGTGGGAACCACCTGACTAAGCCCACATGACTAAAATGATCTGGCCAGT
Organism: Marmota marmota marmota; assembly: GCF_001458135.2. Lineage (NCBI taxonomy): Eukaryota > Metazoa > Chordata > Mammalia > Rodentia > Sciuridae > Marmota > Marmota marmota. The sequence continues at coordinate 3,836,311 of NW_026000068.1, read as the reverse complement.
GCTTCACCACGCCCACCGTAAAATGTGGGGATAAGCAACGCCATTAGATCTGCAGAAGCCCCACCGAGCAAACCAGGAACAAGGACCTTCAATTGCTACAAGAATAAGCCTGTCTGGTGGCAGAGCTCAGTGGTCACCGGCCATTCACTACACTGGCAACGTCCCAGTTTGAGGGCACAGCCATGGGTACAAGTGCTCACGGCAAGCGTAGCCCCTCGAGTTATCACCTTTCCCAAAACAGCTGCAGTCTCCTAACAGTGGATGAGTCACAGTGGATGGAGACTTTAGTCTGCTGGTGGTAAAAAATCATATATTAGACGACCAGATGGGATTCTTCAGACTTGCAAAAACGATTGAAGATGTCCTTTTGGTTTTAGGTTTGGGTTTGAGTTAAATATTAGTAAACCTTGTTTTACTCTTTCTAAATGTGCTGGCCGGCTCCGTGCTGAGCAGTCGGGGTTAACAGCTGGGGTTGGGGGCGGGACTCACCTTAGGATCCTCAGTGTCCTTCCCTGGTGAGGACCAGACCTGGGCTCGTCATACCTGCATACCCACAGCATCAGTGGGGTGAAGTATGGCATCGTGTGGGGGGGATTTTAAACTGCTATTATTCTAATGAGCTTTTATCTAATTCTGAAAATCATTCCGTGATGGACTTAGTTGGTTCTGTTAAGATGTCTGTTTTCTTTGGGCTTCAGTAAAATAAAAACAAAGGTGTGTGTGTGTGTGTGTGTGTGTGTGGTTTTTGTTTTAGGTACTGGGGATTGAAGTCAAGGGCTTTTAACTACAGTCACACCCCAGCCCTTTTTATATTTTAGAGACAGGGTCTCACTAAATTGCTGAGGTTGGCCTTGAACACACCATGGTTAGGATAAAGTCAACCTAAGGAGAGAACCAGGTTGGGGAGAGCTGGTCACTGCCAGGGAACCAGACCCTAGGCTGGCTAAGCATGTGAGACACAGTGGGTTGCTCAGCTCCAGGCTCTGTCCATTCTTGGACCTCACCCCTGGCCACCTCCTCAGTGAGCCCCTGACTCCATGGACACATATTTCCTTCCCAGGACGGGTTGTGTAGGCAAGTACCACCTGGCCTGTGGAATGGGCTCCAGTGGCCTTGCCCAGTGGGTCCCATCACAATTCTTCAATCCTTCAAACATACTCAGATCAAATTGGTCACTGGAGTCTATGGGCCTGGCGACATGGCGCCTGGCGGGATGTGAACTGCGGGCAACTGTTGATGAGTCACTGGCTGCACTCGGTTTGCTTTCTCCAGGAGCTCCCCTCACGCACCTGACATGCACATGTGCAGGGACAGCCTGGACCTCCCGACCCCAGCAGCCTGCTCTCCAGCTCAATCCTGGGAATCTGGGGGGACACACCGGCAGGCAAGCTGGCATTGTCTTTGGCTATCAGGGATGATGAGCTACGAGTGGGTCCCTTGGCAGAGCCTGCCACGCTGGCAGACAATGAAAATGAACCTCAAGACAAGGGCACCCCCTCCCCTGCGAGGAGTGGGCTCTCCAACAAGGCCTGAAGCAGCTGCCCCAGTGCACTCATTGGACTCGTTTCCCTGCAAATCCACCCACTCATCAAGCATTCCCTGAGCGTGGGCTGGGTGCAGTGCTAAGCACAATACAGCACGTGCACAGCATGTACATACATGGATATGTGCACATGTGGTGTTCATACGTGTGCAAGTGCAGTACATAGAACATGTGTGTAAAACACCTAGCAGATGCTTCCACCTGTGACCTGTGGCTAAACATCGTCCCCATGGTGATCTGCAGGGATCTCCCCTGTCTGGGCCTGCGGCAGCTGCACGAGGCTCCAGGTGGGAGGGGCGGGTACCTGGGATGCTCCAGACAGCAGTCTGTACTGTGTCCACACTTCCTTTATCAGGCCTGGGGGGCTGGGTGTGTGTGCACGCTTCCTCAAGGGGGCCGCACCCTCCCTGGGTGCCCTCCCTTACTGACGCTGGGAGCCCAGAGTAACACTCGCTGTGATGCAGGCTCCTGGGACAGGCTGGCACAAGGAGAGTGAGTGGACAAAGCGGGAGAGGGATGCTTGGTCACTGTCCCAGCAGGTCCCCTTTGTGGGCAGTGGCAGGAGTTAGACCAGGGGAAGACCATTCTCTGGCACCAGGCACTGGAAAGACCATTTGGGAAATGTCTTGGAGAGAGACCCGAACCCTGGAAGGTGCTTCTGAAAGTGACGTGGCACAGATACCAGCCCGTGTTCCCTGGGATTGGGTGCTGGAATCCACAAAGGCACCAGCTGGGGCTGCAGGAAAGCCCTGGGTGGGGCGGCCTGATGCCCCTGTGCATCTGATAAACTTGGGACTTTACCTCGGGTATGTTGGAGCAATGTACCTGACAAGCTTTGGGACACTGGCCAGGGACGGAGGTGTTTCTGTATGACAGGAGCCCATGGCTCACTCTGCTGCCAGCCGACCAGACAGTCACAAAAGGAAAATGTCCCTGAGCTGGACAGATGCGAGGCTAGACTGCTGGCCGGTGGAGCCGGGGTTGCATGCAGGACCCCGGCACCCATGGTCTGCGTCCTCCTGGCCTGTGGCAGGAATCCCAGCAGGTGGGAGAGGAGCTAAGCGTGGTTCCAGACAAGAGGGAATCCAGAAACTAAGGGCCTGGGAAGCAGGACCCCAGACCCAGAGAGAGCCAAGGCTGCTGGGAACCCAAGCAGGAAACAGGATGAGGGATGGGGTAGGACACAGTCTCGGCTGAGTTCTTCCTTAGAGTGGAGGACGTGTGGGAAGAGGAGGAGCATGGCATGAGAGAAACCCCGAGGGAAAACAGTGGGCACTCAGCAGAGGCCAGCCAGCTCCCAGCGCCCAGGCAGGCCACTGCATTCCCAGGGTGTCAATGGCCTCTCTACTTTTCATAGCCTCATGGTTAAACTACAAACTGACAGCTGGTGACTTACTCCAGATCTCACATTTCTTCCCATTCACACCCCTCTCTGAGAAATCCTGCCCAGATATGACCAAAACCATTATATTTCTTTACACTTAATGGGACAGAAACTCAGAACAATACACGCAGGGCCTGTAGGGCTGAGTGACATTTGGAGTCCATCCTCAGAACGAAACGCCCAGGAAAGGGGCCACCTGCACATGCTGGAGAGAAAGGTCATGGGGTGGCCAGGTGGGCTCGGGCAACACACCTCTGCAGAGAGCCCCCCACACCTCCCACAGGCCACCAGACCCTGGGGCCGGGAGCTGTGCCACTCCCCCAACAGGATGCTCAGAGCCTCTTACCTGGGACCAGGGAGAGGCCACCCAGCCGCCCCGTGGGGGCCCTGCGGCAGCCTGTAGGGGGTGCGCAGGGCACGGGAACAGTGCACAGGGACGTGCCAGCTCCAGGTCGGGCTTTGGCACGTGCAAGCACTTCCTGGAGGCCAGCTCCCGGTACTTCCCCGAGACGTACTTCTCAGCACATTTTAGGAATCGTTTCTGGGTCCCCCTCTCACACGTCGCAGAGCACTGAAAGAGGAGGCAAAAGACGGCTTTTTTTTTTCTCTTTTCACAATCAGCGGTTGTAATGTCTTCTCATGATATTAGCTTGAAAATTTATATGAATATAGACATTCAGTGGCAGTTATTGGGCCTTGGCATTCTGAAAGGCATGATGGATCCATCACTTTCACAAGGAGGATCTTGAGGTCACAGTGGTATCTGATCATAAGCAGGGGCAGGACAGTCAAGAACTACTATAGGAATAATTCTGAAGCTACTGTTTCACTGAAAGGTTAGAATATTGGGCTCTCACTGATTAAGAACTAGAGAGATTTTATACACAAAGAACATGAGATAAACGACACAGACCCACGGATTGATTCAGCCACCCAACTTCAGGCATGTTGTGGGTCCCTAAAGCAGAGACAGGTAGAAGCAGCCAAGGGCTCACAGATCTTCCCCAGAAAACGGGGTGCTGCCCGTGAAGACTGCAGCATGAACTGAGAGAGCAAGCACATCTCTGCTCCCTCCAAGGTATTCACTAAGCCTGGGCTGTCCCTGCCACCAGCAGCCTGAGGGCGCAGAGAGACCCTGGGCAAACAGCACATTGGGCAGAAGTCTGCAGCCGCCCGTCAGGCAAGAACAAGGCATGCTGCTTTCCCTCAGCCAGGCCCAGGGGCTCTAAGAGGAAGCCTGGTCCCCAGTGTTGGTGACTTGGGCTGGGGGACAGTGGGTGAAGCTGAGAAGCCCAAGGACCGCCAGGCTGAACTGCCATCAGGTGGCCTAAGCAGAGGGGACCAGGTGGCAACACCTGCCCAGCTCTGAGCTCACATCCCCAACCTTCACCTCGCAGGTGTGTCTTCTGTGTGTCCCGATGTCACAACAGAGATTGCACTGAAATCATCATCTAGGTTGTTTAGTGGACCATGCCTCAGAGAGAAGCTCTGGTGTGTGTGTGTGTGTGTGTGTGAGTGTGTGAGTGTGTGTATGTGTGTGTGCAGGCACATATTCCATTTCTGGCCAAGGGTTTTCTGCCTAGACACAGCCCACAGCCTGCACAGCCCAAGCTGCTCACTCCACCATTAAGCTCCAAGGGCATGCACAGCTGACATATCTTTTCTCATGACGTAGGATTCTGTCCGGAGACACTTGCTCCTGTGCCTGGGTGAAAGAGAGCCAGGAGCTTCTCATTAGAAATGACCAGCTTGCTCCAGTGAGCGAGCATGACCTTTCTAGTTTCTAGCGGCAAACAGCAGGATTAAAGACCCTGCTCGGCGCTTTCCATTCTGAACAAGGCATTTCTGAACTAGCATGGGGAAATGAGACACCTGACCCCTGTCCGACCCCGAGGAGTGTGGGACAGGGACGGCTAGGAGCTTGTTGCCTGTCTGTATGGACGTGCAGAGCTGCAGCCCGGGAGATGGAGACCCCTCGACACTCATGCGGATGGGTGCTCATTTGGTGGGCTGCTGCTGCCATTCTGTGGGTTGTAAGGTATTTGAGGTCCTTTAGCCTCACTTCGCCAAAGCAAGTCAAGAAGGCTTCCACACTCCAAAGCCATGCTTTCGCTGTGGTCCCATTGTGATGGTCTCTAGGGTGGCCCCTGAAGGGGGCAGCACAGGATGGGAATTCCAGGGCGCTCAACACAGAGACGTCCCCTGGGAATATATAGGCCGCCTACATATCGGGAAATGAGACTTCTTTATCCTAATAATCCAGCTTCTTACTGCTCTGCCCTGGGGGAGCATCTCCTAGAAATGGTTGCAACTGTTCTGGAGTTAGGGGATGCTCTGGGACCCCCTATCACCACGAGGAGGGTCCCCTGTACTCACGCTCGTGCCCTGTTCTCACACTCCTGTGCTGGATGCTGACCGAGTGGGCCGGCATGGACGTTCCTGGGGGTGATGCTCAAGGACATGACTTAAGGAGTAGACCTGAGCCCAGGGAGGGCCTTGAAGAGGGGCTGGGAGATTCGGGACTTGGGCAGTGCAAGAAGCCAGGTGAAGGAAGGGGAGCAGGAAGCAGGGAAGCAGGAGAGGAGGGCGGCCCAGGAGGTGACTGGCGAGGCTGTTCCTGAGGACTGGGAGGCCTACCTTGGACCAGGCGGACACCAGCCACTGCAGCTTCTTGTGCTTGTGGCAGCGCTTCAGCAGGCAGGGCTCGTGAGTCCTGGGCTTGGGCTCCGCGGTGCAGGTGGCGTCGGGCAGCAGCTGTGCTCTGGCTGAGGGGTTGGTGCTCTTGCAGGCCACGGCCCTCTTCCTCCACCCCTTTCCGCAGGTTTGGGAGCACTGCGCACAAGAGCCGACGGTCAGCCCCCGGCAAAGGAGGCAAAGGAAACAGACAGTGCTGGGGCCCCAGGCTGCAGGCCCTGCGTTCCATGGGGAGGGCCATCCACTGCCCCCTGGCTACCCCACCCAGTTACCTCTGCCCAGGGCCCGGCGCTCCATGCGGGTGGGCAGCTCTGAGAGTTGCAGGCCTGCTGGCTGGAGGGCACAGGCTGTGGACACAGGCTGGCCGGGACAGTCTCCGTCTTGTAGTTCGCCCGCTGTGTGCACCGCACAGGCCGGCTCTGAGTGCCCCCGCCACACGTCCTGCTGCAGGTGCTCCAGTTCCCCACGGACCAGCTGGGGGGTTGGCAGAGAGAACCACAGTGAGGGCACAGATGTGTCCTGGCCCCAGGAGTGGAGGTCGGGTCTCTAATGGCACAGTGTGGCTGGCACGGCTTCCGAGGTGCGGTCTGCACCTGCGTATGCTTTTCAACTACAGTTTTCACAGAGGAACCATTTCTGCCCCCAAATCTGTCCTGATCCCACTTGTTCCTCCCATCTTACTGAGGGATCTGCCATTCTCTCCCCTTCCCTGGCTTTTGGGCTTCCTGGACTTGGAAATAACCCAGCTTAGAGCGGTGTGTCTGTTCTCTTTTATTAAACAGAAAGCTCCAAACATATTCAAAATAAAGAACCTTCACATTCCCTCCACTCAACTCCAACAAGTGTCAGGGTATGTCCTTATGCATGAGGCAACTTAAAGCAAATTACAGAGATGAAAGATGGAATGGATTGCCAAATCCTGGAAGCCTACAGGACCCCAAACATCCAAAACTGTAATAGGCCAACTCCAAGACATATAATTATGAAGATAGCCAACATACAGAACAAGGAGAGAATATTAAAAGCTACGAGGGAAAGGAGGCAGATTACATTCAGGGGTAAACCAATTAGGTTAACGGCTGATTTTTCATCACAGACTTTGAAAGCGAGAAGATCCCGGAACAATGTATTTCAAACGCTGAAAAATAATGGATTCCAACCAAGAATACTGTATCCAGCAAAATTAAGCTTCAGATTTGACAATGAAATCAAAATCTTTCATGATAAACAAAAGCTAAAAGATTTTGCAGCCAGAAAAACAGCACTGCAAAGCATTTTGGGCAAAATTCTACAAGAAGAGGAATGGAAAAACAGTGCCCAAAACCAATAGCGGGAGGTATCTCAGTAAAGGGGGAGGAAAACAACCAAAAAGTAAAAACTAGCCAAACTAAAATAAATAAATAAATAAACATGACTGGAAGTACAAATCATATTTCAATTGTAACCTTAAATGTTAATGGACTAAACTCACCAATCAAGAGACACAGGCTGGTAACCTGGATCAAAAAAACAAATCCAACAATATGCTGCCTTCAGGAGACTCATATGATAGGAAAAGACNAAACAACAGCAGATGGGGTAGAGAGGGAAGACGAGAGGGAAGGGGAGGGGGGATAGTAGGGGATAGGAAAGGTAGCAGAGTACAACAGTCATTAATATGGTATTATGTAAAAATGTGGATGTGTAACCGATGTGATTCTGCAACTTGTATCTGGGGTAAAAAATGGGAGTTCATAACCCACTTGAATCAAATGTATGGAAGATGATATGTCATGAGCTTTGTAATATTTTGAACAACCAATTAAAAAATAAATAAATAAATAAATTTAAAAAAAAAGCAAATTACAGATGGAAATATTTCAGTGTCTCTGAAAGATAAAAGTTCTTTGTTGTTTAACATAATTACCATATCATGATGACTCCTAAAACATCAAGTATACTTTTTTTTAACATTACTAAATATTCAGCATCTGAATTCCCAATAGTGTTATAAACTTTCTGCTTATTAAAGCAAAATCCAAATAAAGCCTGTACTTTGCAATTGATTTGTGTGTCTTTCTTGTCTTCTGTCTCTAGGTTCTTCCTTAATCCTGTTTACTTTTGTCTTTGATTTATCTGTGACAGAGCTGGGTTGCCTGCCTTACTGATTCTCCCTCTGCTGTTCTGCTGATGAGGGATGTTGTGAGTTATGTCTCTGTGTCCCCCAGTCCTCTACCCTTCCTGTCCGTGGTTGGATCTAGAGGCTTTGATTAATTCAGGTCCAACTTGATTTCACATGACTGTTTCACAAGGGCTAATGTACTTTTCCAACAGCAGGTTCAGAATGTCTGATCATTTTCTTTTAATGTTGATGCTATATAATGTGTTTTTTCCCCTCAAAGTCACAATATTATTTTTCTTCTCTGGTTATAAAAGTATTCCTCACAGACAGCTGTGTAGACAGGTGATGGGATGTGGGTCTGTGTCAGTCCAGTGGTGCCCACATTGGGTCTCGGTCAGTCTGAGCATGTCCACAGACTTCGCTGGCTTTGCACAAGCCCACCTGCAGCAAGGCTTTGTGTGCACACGGGAGGGGGCCATGCAGAGGAGGGGAGGTCAGGAGGTCAAACATGGCCTGAATGAAGGTCAAACATGGCCACTGGGCTGAGGAGCCAAAGCAGCACCAGTGAGCCTGGTGAGGAGCACACGAGGTACCAGACACACCTGCAGCAACCATGTGAGATGCGCCAGCAGCTGGAGCCTGGAACCTGCGTGATTCAGAGAGTGAGGAGGGAGAAGATGAGCCTGCCCTCATACCTCCTGGCAGACTGCCGCTATCCCCGCACCCTGGCTTCTTGTGCTTTTGGTGTGTATGTGTGTAAATGCATCTTCAATGTGGCTGAGGCAGATAGTATATGCAACTTTTTATTCAGCATTTTAAAATTGCAATACTTAAAGCAACCACTTTCCCACACAGCAAAGCCTTTGTAAATATATCTCCAGTGTCTCTAATACTTCAAAACATGGACCAAGCACGAACCCAAGGACATGAGGACCTAACGGCAAAGGACCGCTCTCGAGCTTCAGGAGAAATCGTCAGGACTTCTGAGCAAACTGGCCAGGGCCTTTCCTCAAGTTCACAAGGAGGCCGTTACCCAGGTGATTTTAAAGCCCAGATCTGGGTTCTTTTGAAAGTCCCGAGAGTGGCTCGGGGGGCAGGGGGTGGAACCTCGAAGGAGAGGGGAAGGGACGCACTTCCTGGGTGAGAAGCGGGAGCCATCCCACCCAGAGCCCTTGGCGGCCCCCTCAGGAGGCTCCACGTGGAGCCAGCAGGGCCTCGGTAATTTTATTTGCTTTCATTTGGAGAAACCTGAACTGATCCAGGCTGGGTATTTTTCCTGAGAAGATTCCATTATGGTTTTAAGAAAATGGTGAAAAGACTGTAGCAAAAAATTTTACACACATAAAAAGAAAACAGGCAAGGGTGGTGGACCCCTCCCACACCAAGAGTGGGAGCGCTTTGAGTCTTCAGTGTCCACAAGATGGGAGCTTTTGTTACCTGTGAAGCCAGCTCAACGTCCCGTCCTCCTGGAGGAAGGCTGCTCTGGGCCGCCAGGCGGTGCTGACTCTGCCCTTGGAACCTCTTGGTGGCCCCTCCGCCACGTCTGTGTGCTCTCTTGTTCCTTCTCACATTTTCTCTCAGTTCTGCAGCCTTATAAATTATACTTGGTGTCCACACTGGGGCTGTGAAGGACGTCCTGGCTGCTCCTGGACTTTCCAACCACCCCACCGTCTGCTGTCCCCTCGTCGAAGACGTTCTCACTGGGTTCATCCAGCCTTGCCCTTCTCTCCTAGGTCATTAAGAAATCCTCCCGAACAAAGATCGTTCTGACTGCATCTGAAGTGCCAAGGTCTGCTCTGCTTCACAAACAGGACTCTGGGGAAATGTCTTTGTTTGAGCTCATGAAAAGGTCGGAATCCCACCAGCTTCTGGGCTGGCACCCGGGGGTCTTGCAGCTGGGCGGGCTGTTCTGTAGCTCACCAGGGGCCACAGCTGCTTTATCTCAGTTTTCCGAAGTCCACCAACTGGAAGGAAGTCAGAGGCTGGGATTCCTCAAACCAGCTGAGAGTACTAGACAGGACACGGGAGGACTTGGTCACCCGTCTGTCGGGGACTAGAAGGAAATTCTCCTTCAAAGATTAGCCTGACAGTCCCCTGGGAGACATCCTGCCTGGGAGGCATCCTGCAGCTACCTATCTCCCTGGAACACCCTGCGGTTATCAGGATCATCAGACATCTTGCACCTGGCAGTTTTACCACCCACATCCAGCAATTGTTGATTAGAGAGCGTCCCCATCCCCAGCATATAAATACCCCTGGGTGAACAATAAAAGTTTGCAGCTTGATCAGAATTTTTGTCTTGCTGTCACCTTTCGTGTCTCTTGTCCCTTCATTCCTCCCCATCTAGGTTCGCTGCCCACGTTGATGTGTCCTGCCGGACGGGACACCCGTCCACCATGGGAACCTGCCACTACTGAGGGGCCCACTGGCAGGGCTCTCAGTGCTCCAGGACCAGAGGCAGGAGTGGCTGCCATCACTGCCGAGCTCAGGTGGGATTCCTGGCACCACGTGCTCCAGGTCGTTGCTAGCACTGGGGACGGGGATGTCCACCAAAGGCCCACGTGTCAAAATCCTGGTTCCCCGGCGACAGCCCTTAAGCAGGGAGCCTCCTGGGAAGTGTCAGGTGACAAGGGTGTGCCCTCAAAGGGGGTCATGGGACCCAGGCCTCCTCGACACCCGTTTCCCAGAGGAAAAGGGGCTTCCTGCCCCACACGCGCCTGCCATGGTGCCTGCCTCCCCACAGGCCCAAAGCAAGAGAGCTGCTGGGTCTTGGGCTGATACCTCCAAAGCTGTGAGCCAAACTAAGCTAATAAACTTCCACTCTAAGTTGATTTATTTCAAGTATTTGTTTTTGTATTGTTTTTGTATTTGTGAAGTAAAGCGACTCGTACAACGGTCACTAGACATTTCTCAATAAAATGACGACACCCCCGTCTTTCAGAATAAAAGCAACCCTCGGGCTTTGGTCATGGACTGTGTCCTCGACAGTGCAGGTTTCGACAGGGGCTGAGGAAACCCCTGGTCAGGGAGCACCACGGAGCGCTCGGTGTGCCGGGACAACAGTCCAGACCCAGAGCCCCGCCCTGACCTCTGCTGCCCATGGCTGAGCCCCAGAGCCAGGCACAGCTGCTCTGGGCTTGGCAGCCTGAGTTTCCAGAGGACAAGGGGACGCCACCTTCCTCCAGAACTTGGTCCCAGGTCCTTTCTCTCTGGCTCTTGTTGGGTTTTTAGGTGAAGCACTCTGCTGCATTTTCAGTACTAACTCTTGGCTCCGTGCACAACTCTGGCTGCTCGGTAAACATGGGGGCACAGTGAGAGCACAGAAGCTGTCACACACCGTGAGAAGCCACCATGCACTTTAGGTACTTGGAGCAGGGTGCAGAGGAGGACATGGAGGCGTAGCCTTAGCACTTACTGCCGCGTGCTTCTTCAGCTTCCCAGTCCGACCAGGGCACAGGTGGCTTTCATACATTGGCACCCCTGCCACTTCAGGTGGGCTATTCTTCATGGAGTAAGTCACCCCTCTGACTTCCTGACATGAGCTCCGATGGATTCTACACGCGGACATGCGCACAGTCAGCCCCAGCAGCGAGAGGCCGAGGCAGCCGTGGTGTGGCCGGATGGGACAGGCATTAGCTGAGCCGCGAGGACACAAGGACCCCGTCCTCCTCTGAGCAATGACAGCATTTTCACATGTGTAAGTGACTGGAGATCTACCACGGTTCTAAATGAAATGTTTTAAACATAACAATCCCTACTCAAAAATAAACATATGCCGCTTTGAAAAATCTGCCTTTCCTTAGAAAAAAAAAAATCACTTAACGAGTTAATTTAAAGCCTGCCGGCAAGCTGCAAGCTGGTGGTGCCGCCCAAGGTCGCAGCCTTGGGGGACAGGAGGAGAGGAGCGGGCTTTCCAGCTGGCAGGTAGCCCGGCAGGTCACCTCTTCCTCCTCCCTGACTTGGGTTTATTATTGTCTAGGTCATAGGGCATTTTGTCAGAATCTCGTGGTGCCAGGTACACTCCGAGCCAGCTCAGGTAGAAGTCCAGCTCAGAAAGAGCCCATGGTCTTGGTAGGCGAGGGTACACGTCAGAGTCATGAGCATCCAGTCGCTGGACTGAGCTGGGCTTGCGTGTGCTGATGTCTGGGCGACTCAGAGTCCTCCAATCCTTCTAACGCAGAGAGTAAGGGCCACAGGAAAGAGGCCAGGTGGTGAGCACGCCGTCCCTCCTCACTCAGTCGGCTGGTGCAGATGAGCTGGGACCAGGACCTTCCAACTCTGTCTCCTTGATGGTTCTTCTCGGAGCGAATGTGGGTCCAGCCTGCTCTTCCCATCAGAACAGAAAGCCCACTACTGGCAACGGTTGCCAGGGAACGGGGCCCAGAAACCAGGCCTTCTGGGCACGGCAGGACTCGCGGCTTGAGAGATCTGCTTTTTTCTTCAGCCTCAGAAAGTCAAAGCACTTCCTTTGCCTTGTGAGACTCGGGAGAGATTTACAATGAGCCAGACACTCATGCAGGATTGTTTTCATGCTCCCTGGAGCATGCAAAGCCCAACTGGGGGACGCAAGATGCTCCCCCCCCCGCAGAGGAGCCACTGTGGGCGTTGATTTTATGAACTGTGAGAAGCCAAAGGTATGTAAAGTGGGCAGCGTGCTATTTTTACCAGGCTCCCCTGTCTTGCTGTCCTGTCATCAGATCTTATCTTAAAAAGACTCCATGGGACAGACAGAGCTTCATTTACGCGGGAAGCGGGGAGACAGGGAAATGGGATGAGACATGCAGACAGGAAAGTCTGACCTCGGTGTTCAAAAGGGCCTTAAGAATTACCTGTTTCAAAAAAAAAAATCCCTCATGTGGGGTTTCTCTCTGCACAACACTGGGGTGTCGTGCTCCGTTCCTACTTGGCCTCCTAAACTCCCTGCTCCCTGAAGCTCTGCCTCCTCAGGAGACTGCTCCTTCCTCCAGTGTCCATGGAAGATTTGCCAAGAGAAGGCGAGTGATGGGGCTGGAAGGGACATCAGAAGTGACCAAGGTTCCCAGACTTGTCGTCTGTATGGGGACACTGAGGTGGAGAAGCCAAATTATGTTTCCAATGTGTTAGTGGAAACACAAACAGGAGGGATGGGAATCCTCAGGCTGCACCTGCCCTGAGTGACTCCATGGTGTGTAGGACAGCAGTCCTCAGGCTGTGCCTGCCCTAGTGACTCCATGGTGTGTAGAACAGCAGTCCTCAGGCTGTGCCTGCCCTAGTGACTCCATGGTGTGTAGAACAGCAGTCCTCAGGCTGTGCCTGCCCTAGTGACTCCATGGTGTGTAGAACAGCAGTCCTCAGGCTGTGCCTGCCCTAGTGACTCCATGGTGTGTAGAACAGCAGTCCTCAGGCTGTGCCTGCCCTAGTGACTCCATGGTGTGTAGAACAGCAGTCCTCAGGCTGTGCCTGCCCTAGTGACTCCATGGTGTGTAGAACAGCAGTCCTCAGGCTGTGCCTGCCCTAGTGACTCCATGGTGTGTAGAACAGCAGTCCTCAGGCTGTGCCTGCCCTAGTGACTCCATGGTGTGTAGAACAGCAGTCCTCAGGCTGTGCCTGCCCTAGTGACTCCATGGTGTGTAGAACAGCAGTCCTCAGGCTGTGCCTGCCCTAGTGACTCCATGGTGTGTAGAACAGCAGTCCTCAGGCTGTGCCTGCCCTAGTGACTCCATGGTGTGTAGAACAGCAGTCCTCAGGCTGTGCCTGCCCTAGTGACTCCATGGTGTGTAGAACAGCAGTCCTCAGGCTGTGCCTGCCCTAGTGACTCCATGGTGTGTAGAACAGCAGTCCTCAGGCTGTGCCTGCCCTAGTGACTCCATGGTGTGTAGAACAGCAGTCCTCAGGCTGTGCCTGCCCTAGTGACTCCATGGTGTGTAGAACAGCAGTCCTCAGGCTGTGCCTGCCCTAGTGACTCCATGGTGTGTAGAACAGCAGTCCTCAGGCTGCACCTGCCCTAGTGACTCCATGGTGTGTAGGACAGCAGTCCTCAGGCTGCACCTGCCCTGAGTGACTCCATGGTGTGTAGGACAGCAGTCCTCAGGCTGTGCCTGTCCTGAGTGACTCCATTTTGCAAAGCAGTAGTTTGTCATAATTTGATCCAGTTTCAGTTTAATAGCTAAGGTTGAATGAGTCTATACCTTGTTTGTTCAAGTAAATAACCAGCATAAAACTGTGATAGTAGGAGCAAATGTGACTCCATTTTGTTTTATGACTTCATCCTGTAAAACAACCATGCCAAGTAGAAGAGTCATGACTGGAGCAAGATGTTCTTTTCCTTTTGCTATAGAAATCTTTAAGAACATGGAACTACCTAATGGGGTATTGTTTCTGTAACTAGAGTAATGGGGCTCTGTTTCTGTAACTGGGGTGACTGGGCTAACTGTGATTGGTTAGGCTTCCCTCCGCTTGACTGTACTGTCCCGCTTCTGTAACCTGGCTGGCTTGCATTGGCTAGACCCCCAAACATCCCTTTTGCAGTTTTCAGGCTTATAAGGAGTGCCCTTGCAATTGTTCGGGGCTGATCAGGGGAACAGCTTTATGTTCTGGTCAGCCACCACCGGTGTGCTTCGATAAAGGCTTGATTCGATTATACGTGAGTGGTCTGGAAGTCAGTTTATGAAACCCTGGGACAAAGCTTTAACTATAACAAAACAAACTGATAAATAAATTAAGTGTGCTTAATAAGAATGACCACTGTGACTTATCAAATCAATCAGAAGCACATGGATGCAGGGGCATATCAAACTCATACCAGAATAACCAGGCCCATGAGCTTCCTGAATACACCAGATCACCGAGATCACCACAAGATGTACCCCATCACTAGAGACCCACAGACCTGTTAGAACAGTCCAGGGATGGGGTTGGTCCTGAAGTTCTGAATCACTTTCACCCATTTTGTACTTCAATTCCTTGTATTAAGGTTGTACTGATTTTGTTTTTAAACCATAATGGAAATAGTGTATGCTAATAGAAAATCTGAAGGGTAAAGTCTGATAGATAGGTTCTTCTGTGAATGATGGGTGCCTTCATTCCCGGTCACTAACATCTCAGAGAAACCCACCTCAGCTCCTCCCTGGGCCACCTCCCTGCCCCTGTACAGCCCTCCTGGTTTCGAAGATTGTGCCCTGGGGCTGGGGTTCCAGCTCAGTTATAGAGCCCTGCATGCCATCCCCAGCACCACGAAAACAAAACAAACAAAAACAACCCACAGCTGGGCGCATTGGTGCATGCCTGTAAGCCCAGAGGCTCTGGAGGCTAAGGCAGGAGGATTGCAAGTTCAAAGCCAGCCTCAGCAAAAGTGATGCACTAAGCAACTCAGTAAGACTCTGTCTCTAAATAAAATATAAAATAGGACTGGAGATGTGGCCCCTGAGTTCAATCCCTGGTACCCACCCCCCAAAAACCAAAACACACAGAAACAACCCCACAAAGACAGTCCTGCAAGAGGCCCTGGCCCATACTCAGCTGAGCTTCTGTGAACGCAGAGTCCAGGAGGTGTGAGATCCTAACCAAAGGACCATCCAGAGCCACTGCCGGGGAAAGCCAAGTCCTTTGAGACCACGTCCTCCTACGTGGACCCTCCCAGCATAAGAATGCAGCTGTCAGGGAAGTGAAAGGAACTCTCATGGCATTTCCTTCCTCCAAGGCCCCCCTAGAGGTCTACACAGACATCCCTGCCCCAGGAGGCTCTGGGATGCAAGGTGTCTCACCTTGTCCTTGCATTTGGATGTGAAGGGTGGTGATAATGGATATTCACAACTGGGGATGCTGCCAGGTGATAAGGGTTCCTCTTACGCACAAAGTGGCTGCCACTGGGCAGGGGCCTCTAGCCTCCCACAGGAGTCTCCTCCGTCTTCTCCTCTCAGGAGGTTAGAGCAGGGGCATGTTTGTCAGGTTGGTCTTTGTCTTGGTGGCTCCCTACACCTATTCCATTCTGCCCTGGACACCAGACACACATCCTGTTCCGCATGGGCACCTCCCTGCAGTCTCACTGCAGCCTATGACTCCTGTGTGCTCTGAATGGACACCTCGGCTCACTGCGCCGCTCCCCTCTGCTGGCAGAGCCCTGGGAGGAGCCAGCCTTGCCCAGGGATGTCAACAGCCTTCTGCTGCCACTGGTGACTGGAAGACTCCCCAGAGCCCACTGAGTCTGCCTCCGAGTCTGTTTATGCCGACCGAACTCGTCACTGTTATGTAATATAATTAGATTTGGTGCGGCTGCGTGAAACACGAAAACAGAGTGGCTTGTTTCTAAGAAAACCCAGCTGTGTGGTGGGCACGATGCCCTGGAGGCAGTCATTAAGTGAGACTGCTGTCAAGTGAGGTGTGGCTGAGGCAAAAGTAAAACATGGAAAAAAGACGGAAAATTAAACTGCTTTGGCACCTGGACAGACAGGACGTGTTTCACCCTCCGTAAAAGAAACCTGAATTGAACATCATGCTTAGTGAGCATGTGAATGCCGATGGTTAACCTGGACCTTGCACAGGCAGACCCTTATGGGATGAAAGTTTGGGGCCGTAATGAAAAGAATTAGCAAATGGATGCATTTAATTATTTCAAAGGAAAATACACATTTAAGGTATCTGTGTATCTTTGAAATGATTCCTTCCCATAGTCTACTTTTCTCCTCAAAGGGTGGGTAGATTCTTCTTCCATCAGGTGAGGACCCTCAAACCTCCCTGGGGGGGTCCCTGCATAAATGACTGCTTCAGGTCATCTTCATCTGATGGCTCCATCCCGGCTCTCCCTGTCCTTGCAGGTACCTGCACCAGAAGAGGGACCTCGCCAGCTTCCTGCCTCCAGGCCCCACAGCCCCAAGATCACAGATTCTGCTTCCAGACTCCCCAGCCAAGTGCTCACCCCCAAACATCGGGTGCTCAAGCTGGTGGAGCCCAGCTCTGTGATGGTTGGTTTTGTCAACTTGACTTGGCCGTGGGACACAGATATTTGGGAAATAATTTTTCTAGATGTTCCTGTGAAAGTTCTTTTAGATGAGATTGATATTTAAATCAACGAATTTGAAGTAAAGCCAATTTCTTCTCACACTGTGGGGGGCCTCATGCAATCAGTTGAGACAGGGAGAGCCGGGATGGAGCCATCAGATGAAGATGACCTGAAGCAGTCATTTCTGCAGGGACCCCCCCAGGGAGGTTTGAGGGTCCTCACCTGATGGAAGAAGAGTCTACCCACCCTTTGAGCAGAAAAGTAGACTATGGGAAAGAATCATTCAAAGATAACACAGATACCAAATGGACAAAGTCACCCAAGGAGGAGAGAGGTCTAGCAGATGGACTTTGGATCTCATCTGCAGAACTGCAGCTCCTCCCTGGTCTCTGGTCTGTTGACCCCCTTGTAGATTCCAGACTTGTCAGTCCCCACAATCACGACAGCCAATACTTTGAAATCAATCTCTCTATGCTCACACACAAACACACAACCTATCGGTTACTTTCCTCTGAAGAATCCTAACTAATGCCAGATCCTGTCATTTCTCATGTAAATGTCTCCCTCTGGGTCTTCCCGGGAAAAGCCAGTCTCTGATCTGTTGGTAGGAAGTATTTTTAGTGCTAATGAACACTATTTATTTTGTTCCATTGCTGTTTGGGCCCCTCATTGGATCCAGTTCCCCAGGCATGGGCTCCCCAACAGGAGCCTGCAACACCTGCCTCCCCAAGTGCTTGCTGCAGGCGGTGGTCAGGTGTGCAGGAGCTCAGGGTCCCCGGGAGAGACCACTGGCTCCTAGAGCAGAGGAGGGCTGTTCTGGCAAAGTGTTTTACGATGGGAATCTCCTGGGCTCGGTACAGAGCCCGACTCAGCGCTGAGGTGTGTCACCGGGTCTACACTAGGAACTGATTTTGTCTCTCTAGTTACCTAGTGAGTCTAACGCTGGCTTCTGCCTTTGCCCCGCCTCATCTGCCGATCTGCCCGCTGTGTGGAAGCTGCCTCGGCAATTTTAATTTCCTACAGGGAGGAATGGAAGCTTACTGAGAGCACAGGAGCATGTCATGAGAAACACTGTGTCTTCTGAGGACCTAGAGAAGCCACCACTGAAGGCCACAGACCCTGCCCAGATGGCAGCTCCCTCACCAGCCTGGCTCCCCTCCTGTTCAGCTCCTTGGGACAGGCCTCCAGGGGAGACAGCAGCTCTGGATGGCAGGAGCCAAGGGGGACCAGGATCTGACACCATCAGGGAACAAGAGAGGTGTTTTTGTGGGCAAGAGAGAGAGACTGAGGGTAAGACGCGGGAGGTCCACCTGGCACTGTGGGAGGCTCAGGCTGGCCCAGCTGGCAGGTGGGCTCATGCCGGACACAAAACCTACACCTTGCACCTGGGTTCCTCAGTGCCTTTGTGAGGCTCCCACAGCTAACGACCTGCAGAATTCTCAGCCTGGTTGTGAACTGACAATGGACATCACCACCCTGAACCCCAAGATAAAGCTCTGCTCTTTGTTAAGTACCATAACATCCCTGTGGCTTCCTTCTGGGTTCACCATGATGAGTCTATGCTTCCTAGGATCTGCTTTTGCCTGTGGACTCGGAAATCTGCAAGTTTGACCCTGCGCCCTCAGAGCCATGCAGACAGTCTGAGCCCTGGGTTCCCATGGGCTGCATGGCTTCCATGGGCTGCCTTTTCTGGTGTCTGACTTGAGTGTGAGGCCCTGGGGTGTGGGGGTTCAGGGGTGACTCTGCCCAGGTGGCCTGGGTTGGACCCTGCTCTTCCTCACCAGCCGGGCATCTTTGGGGGAATCACAGAACGCCTGGCCACTGCATCGTCTGCACAGTGGGCCATCCACACCGCAGCCCCTGGCAGAGCTGGGAAGGTGGGGTACTGAGCGGCAGCTGAGGTCCTCCTCCACCTAGTGCCTCATCTCTCACTCCCCCTCCTCTTCTCCTAACCAACCCTCACTGGGGAAAGTGAGGCCATTCACGGAGACCAATGACCAGCGCATCCAGCCCCTCCACCTCACTGCTCAGCCGAAAGACGGGGAGGGAAACCCATATTTTCACACTTGATTTCTACGGAATTTTTTAAAGTCAGTGAAGTTACAGTTAATAAATATGAATTTTTAAAAAGCAAAAACTCATAGGGACATAAACAAATTTTGTTGTGTTACCTCCTAGAGATTCTCTGCTGTGGGACTCAGTCTTCATAACGGAATGAAGAGGCCAGGAGGGTGAGCCTTGCATTTCTAGAGGACGCAGTCTTAGAGGACAACTGAGAGATTTCAGAACAAGTTTCTTGAAGGGGGCGGGGGGGTGTGAGAAAGGACATGGAAAGCAACGTCCATGGGGAAAGGGGACCAGGAAGCAGGCATGAAGCTCATTTAGAGATGCCCAAAAGGCCTGCACAGTACCGCCACCCCTCTCACCCAAGGAAAGGACAGAGCAAGTCGCGTCCCAAACTGCAGGTCTGAAGAAAGGATAGGCCTGGTGATAGCTCTGTGAACCTCGTCTTTCCAAGAGAATGCACAATTAAATAGCCAAACAGCCCCTGGGAGAGCCTGCTGAAGCCCACCATGTCCGGAAATGAGAAGAGCTTCAGGCCTCTTGAGCTGCTTCTGGGTAACATGTTACTAACATTCCCAGAGAAGTGGCATCTCCCACTACGTCCTTGGAGCATGACCGCACTTGGGCATTTTAGTAGCTGGCTAGGAAACACCCTCCTGACACCATTTAGGTGAAAACCAGCCTCACAGACAGGAGCTTGTGGGCTCCCTTGGCATGCCAGCACCAAACCTAACTTCTTCTTCACTTTGGGAGCCTTCCCTAGGAGGACAGGGTTAGGGTTAGGGTTAGGGTTAGGGTTAGGGTTACATAACAAAAAATGTTATGTTACAGCAGCACAGTTTGCCTGTCAGGTGCCTGGGCAAACTTCCATGAGCGATTATACAGAGAGGGCCATGCACTGAGGGACCACATCATTTATCAACCGAACCAGGACACCTTGGTGGGAGGGGAGCCACCCCTGAATAATAGGACAACAGGCAAACGTGAGCTCCATCCTCCCTGGGCAAAGGGGGACATAGTTCATCCTTCCTATAGGAATGTCCAGTATTCATATCTTGCATATACACATAGAAACATGCATTATCAATTTTTAACAGACACATGTATTGTATATGCAATTTCCTAATACATACACATGCAAAAAATTAATAAAGTGAAGATAAGGAGCTTTGAAATTCACTTTTGCATGAATTCACTAAAAGCTTGCTCATCTGTCCAATAGTGTGCTTCAAGCCTGGCCTGATGTTTTTTTCACAATACTCCTTTGGGTGCCCATCTGCCTCAGTCTCTCAATCTATACCGTGGGGATGACAGCAGTGTCTACTGAGTGGGTTACTGCGAGGATTGAGAGTTAGCTTTTCATTTTTTCAAGCATTAGGTAAAAGCTGGTTCTGTTATTTTATCATTAGATCATCATTTATATGGATTCTAGTTTTGTGGGGCCAGGGGCTTACGAAATTCATGGCCAACTGCTCTAAGAACAAGACCATCAAAATCAAGAACCTGAAATTGGAGGAGCTGAGGGCTCCACATGATGAACACCGAACCTGACCAACAGGTGCTGGGGGAGTGAGCTCTTGGCCTGGTTTGCCTGGGACTAAGGGGTTCTCCAGGAACGGGAATTCCAACTGTGAACCCAGGAAGGTTCCAGGCAATCTAGGATAGGTGGGTCTCCCTAGGGTTAATTTACTTTCTCTTCTTGTCAACAGATTTAATCTTAGATCATATGTATTTCCAATAACTGTGCTATAATCCGAATGCTTTCGCATCCATCCATTACTGCTAATTATCATAATTGCTGTTCCAAAAGTGTCTACCTTTTTACAGTGTGTCATGAGCCATTAGTTGTTGCTCTAAGCAAAACAGATACAGGTCTTTTAGTCAAATGTGGCAGATGTGGCAGAATTAACACCTGCTATGGTTTGGGTGTAAGGTGTCCTCCAAAAGCTCACATGTGAGGCAATGCGAGAGGGTTCAGAGGGGAAAATAATTCAGTTGTAAGAGCCCCATCAGTGCATTATCCCCGGATGGGATTAACTGAGGGTAACTGGAGGCGCGTGGGGTGTGGCTGGAGGAGGTGGGCATTGGGGGCGTGGCTTTGGGTGTATATTTTGTATCTATCAAATGGAGATCTCTGTCTCTCTCTGCTGCCTGATCATGGTGTGAGCTGCTTCCCTCTGCCACATTCTTCTGCCGTGTTGTTCTGCCTCGCCTGGAGACCTGAGGGATGGAGCCAGCTGTCAATGGACTGAGACCTCTGAAACTGTGAGCCTCAAATAAACTTTTCCTCCAGAACTGTGCTGATTGAGTCTTTAAGTCACAGTGGCAAAAAAGCTGACTATAACAACACCCATGTTTGTCTCTTTGCTGCCTTACTAACTGGTAATGAGGGCCAGGAGGGACATGTGTCTAGAGGGACTGACTTGAGGATTCCAGTGAGAGGTGTCAGGGTGGTGGCTCTGAGACTTCCTGCATCTTCCCTTTCATTCCTTCTGTCCTCAAATGCTGGGCACAGGCACCAGCTGCCCCGACCCAGGATCTCCAACACCCTTGGCTCCGACACAGGGTCCTTCTCTGGAGAAGCAGGTGATCCCTGCAGAAAGGACGTCGGAGGTGACAGAGCAGAAAGAGAAGCAGCTTCTGTCCAGCTGTCCTGCTGGCTGAGGTCCCCCAGTGACAGCCTGACTCAGCACGGAGGGTGTGGGACCAGCAAGTCCTGGTGACTCAGCCCCAGCCTGCCTGCAGAGTTGAGGACCACTGGGGTTTGAGCAAGCCCACACTCCAGCCATCGAAACGTGCCATTCCTCTTCGGCACAGTAGGGGACTGTTGGTGAAAACTGTCTCATGGATTTCAAAATGACTAGAGGACTACAAAATTTACAGCTCAGAGAAATGATTAATGCTTGAAGAGACGGAAGGGCTTGTTACTCTGATTTGCTAATCGCATATACATTTATGAAATTACCAAGGCACCCTACAGATGTGTGAGTAGTCTGTCTCAATAAAAAGAAAACATAAGAAAGTGAAAATACTAGTTGAATATGTGCATTCAGAAGGCAAAGAATATGAAGAATGAAGGGAATATTAATGTTTTCTCCAAATTGAAAGGTATCACTGTGGACTCAGCACACTGAGTGGAAATACCATGCCATGTAAAACACATCAAAGCTCATCGAGACATGGGGGTAAAGAGGCCACCCTAAGCTTCCACAAGGACTGCCGGGAAATGCACCGACCCTCGTAACTGAAGGCCTCGTAACAGAACAACAGCCAGCTCCTGGGCAGCCGCAGCAGGGAAGCTGCACCACAATGTCCTGCCCACAAAACTCCAGAGGGGGACTGCCCCACAACTGCATTCTCAGACTGCCGCTGGGAAGTCGGAGTGAACCCAATCCAGGGAGGGGAGGTGTTTCCAGATATAGCGTGCCCAACAAGGCAAGGCCTGGCATCCAAGAC
This sequence comes from Marmota marmota marmota, assembly GCF_001458135.2. Lineage (NCBI taxonomy): Eukaryota > Metazoa > Chordata > Mammalia > Rodentia > Sciuridae > Marmota > Marmota marmota. The sequence continues at coordinate 3,814,092 of NW_026000068.1, read as the reverse complement.
ACCATCTGTGACTGGATGTAGGTGGCACGGGCAGTGAGGCTCCGGAGAGGCTGGAGAGTCTGGTGTGCTTGGGATGTGGGCAGGATGTGGGTGGGATGTGGCCGGCACCTGCCCTCCCCAGGCCCTCCCAGCCCTGTTCAGCAGGTGCTCAGCAGCCAGTCTGAGGCTGCCTCCTCTCCTCCCAGCTCTGCTCCCACGGGCTCCGCCCTGCTCTGTTGATTCTTCTTGTTTTCACCCATGACAATTACCGTTTCTAAAACAGGTTATCACTTAAAAATTATATTGATAAACAATAAGTTAAAAGTAAAGTCTAAGTAAACAATGTATTGACAACATTGCACGGTGCTGTTGACTCTGCTCCTCAACTCAGTCAGGAATCCCAGGGGCCGGGCCTGAGTCTGCTATTCACCAGTCTGTCCCAGGTGCCCAGCGCTGTGGGCACACACTTGGTGGACGACTCAATAAACTTAATACATATTTTGGAGCTTATGTAAGGAAACCTAAGGAAACAAAAGTCAGATCACTGTTAACTTTTAGGCAAGCAAAATTTTATCTATGAAAAGCAACACACAAGGTGTTGTACTTAGCCAGCAAGGAATCATAGGTAATGAAGAAAATAACGACTACTGGTAGGATAAGGGTCACACTGGCATGACAGAGGAGAGGATGCCATGCAAAGGAGCCCAGTGATGCCATGTGATGAAAGAGACCCCAAGGGGCTACGTCCTCACCTGTTATGGGTAGCTGGTTAATCTTTGAAACCGGTAAGTAGACAAAGTAGTCATATATTATTTAGACATGTTGGGGACAGAGACCAGAAGAGAGAGAAGGTAACTGAATTGTTGACTTTGGTCTGTGAATTTAGGTGTTTGTTGGGAGGATAGAAAGGAAACTAACTTGTATAATGAGCTTTAAAGGATGGGACAGTTTATTTATTTATTTTAAAAGAAACAAAATAATAACTGAAAAATAGATGCAAGGAATAAAGGCCTAGATTCAAGTTGGCATGTTGAATTTTGAGAATTTAAATGGATTCTTCTTCATCATCCTACTTTTTAAATTAACAAAGTATGTAATAAATTCATCAAGTCAATTAAAAAGTCCTTAGGGTTGGAACTTCATTTGGTACAAAAGTAAAATCAGATTGGAGGCAGTGAGGGTAGCTGGTGGTGGAGGGATGTTCTTGTGGGGATTCCTGCCCTGCGCTGCATCTCGACAACTCTGAACGAGCCAAGAGACTGTGGTTCTCCTCCAGGGTGATTATGTTCTCAGTGACCACAGGCAGGGGCAGATGGAGAAACTGTTTGCTGTTTCAGAAATTTGCCTTAAACTTACAGGGGCCCTGGAGGAAAGCAAGCCAGGCTGGACACAACTGTGTCTAAGCCATCATGTGGTTTGACTTTTTACCTTGTAACACTAGTTCATCAGCGAGGCAAGGTCTGGCTGGAATGCAGTGTTTTATTTGAAAATGCTACTTACACAAACAAGATTAATTTGAGGATCACTTTGATCCTGGGAATGTTGTTTAAATTATGTAAAAACGTGGATGTGTAACCCATGTGATTCTGCAATTTGTATTTGGGGTAAAAATGGGAGTTCATAACCCACTTGAATCAAATGTATGAAAGATGATGTGTCATGAGCTTTGTAATGTTTTGAACAACCAATAAAAAAATTTAAAAAAAGTAAGCATATCTTTTAAATGCAATGGAAGATTTAAAAATTATTTATTGGAAACTTAAAAAATAAATTAAGAACTGCTTAGGTAGAAACCCAAGGAAAACAGAAGGATGGAAAAAGGGAAAATTTGGTAATCTTCTTCCTACCTGTAGGAAATGCTCATGGCCATATGCTAAAATGAGTGGATAGGGTTTTTCCTTCTAGACCCTGGTAACTTCATAAGGAGAGAAAACCCAAGTCAGTTCAGATGGCAAATACGTTGCACAAAAGCATGGGTACAGGTGATTTAGAAGTGACAGTACAGCAGGTCAACAAAAAGTAGCTTGAATTCTTAAGCAAATTACATTGTAAAATAAGCTGTCACATTCCTGAATCAAATCTAAAGTCCACGGGTTGGCTTTAGATTCAACTGTTACACACACTTCTTAAGCAGGGCTTGATCAGGATGGCAGGACCTCACTATTCTCACTTTTCCCCCCTTGGAGGCCAGGGAATTTTTAGTTCAGTGAAACTCTGGATTTTCATTTTTTATTTTTTTATGGTGGTGGAACTGGAGTTGGATGGGATGGAGTGATAACATAAAGGATGGTTATGATGGGAAAGTGACTTTTTCTTCCAAAATGATGCAGGTAGCTTTTCATTGAAAAGATGGAAAAGTGCCATTTCATGAAAAGCTAGAGGCACCCCTTGTAAGTTGGTCTAAGATCTTAGAGAAATTCTGCATGCTCTGCGGGTCAGAAGCCCTCCCTTAGCCAGCACTGCTACACAGATGGATGGCAGCAGGGCCTGGTCCAGCGTACAGATGCCCAAGGTGCCAGGAGCCTCCACACTTGAAGGGACCACCGTGGTGACCCTTTCCACCCACTCCCCACACTCTGCTGGGCTCATTCCAACATGCTGCTCCCTGTAGGGGGTGCTAAAGGTGGGGCCCTCCTGGCTTCCCAACTTCTAGCTGACTTCTGAGTTCCCGGAGAGCTGCAGGAGGAAGCCCTTGATCTTGAAGAGGAAAGGCAGGAGTTTTGTCCAAGGTTAAGACCTTGAACAAAAAAAGTTTAAAAAGAAGAAAAAAGAACAGGAAAGAAGAGACAGTCTTTTAACATAGTCTCCTTTAAAAAGCCAAGTTTATTGCAATGCCACATGATACCAAGTATCATGGCCTGAGCTGGCCAAGAACGTGTCTGAGCAACAGCACAGTTGGCTCACAGGAACTATTACTTGCCACCCTAAACTTACAAACTCTAGAATTTGTACATTTTGTTTTCATCAGATCTAAACAGTATCTAAAAATACCATGTTTCACTGAGTGAAAGTCCCTTATTCCCATTAAGTATCATAGAATGATTTATAGTTGAACCAAAACATGAAAATGTGTTATCCAATCATGCTCTAGAGGATAGCAATACATTTCCACAAGATGGGGATTTGAAGTGCTTATTTCCTTATTTTTCAATCCTTACATTTTTGAGTTTGGTCACATGTTTTGATTTCTTGAACTGTACCATTGAGTGAGTATGGGATTTTGCTAGGGTGATGTTCAGAACATTTGACCCCCCTAAACATGGCTTGGGCAGGGACTAACTACAAAGGACACCAAGGGTTGACATCAACTGCTGAGTGGTCCCTGTGTGGCTGCTACCCACTGCCCTGTGTAAGAACACTTGTCACACAATGGCTGACTGGGAGACAAGCTAATGACCAACATCTCTTTCAGGTGGCACCTAGCATTGTGAAAGTTTTGAGTAGCCAATTCTGAACTGACCAAATAATTGAAAACATTTGTTCAACGTTCAGTATTCATACAACCTCCGAGACCAGCCTCCCTCCTCCCTCCTCTAAGCCTTGCTTTTCTTAAAACACAGTATGAAAAACATGTATCTCCATCCTGTGAGGATGAGCTGTTGGAAGCTCTGACCGCAGACAGACCCCATGTTCCACTTGACTCTACAGTTATGTCTCCTGAAACACAGTCCTCAGAACAGCTTGGGTTTTAATGCAGACAAAGAGTTTCCCCACCAGATACCCCTAGAAGTGTGGTTCCTCCCAGTCCTTACACATGCTGGTCTCTGGGCATGCCTGGAAGGACAGAGCATCCTTCAGTCACCCTGAGGAAGCCACCGGAGAGAGGTCCCTGGGCCAGCAACAAGCTCCCTCCAGCAGTGGGTGCATGGTCACTTCTACCTTGGAGCCACAAGCCAAGCAGTGGTTTGCTCAGATTTGGTTTCCAGGCTGGAAAAAATGCACTTCATTAACACAAGGCCCAAGGAAACCTATCAAATGCAAGAATGTTCAGAGGTGGAATGATTTGTTTATGAAAAGTGCAACCTAATCTGTGGATTAATACACTGATATGGATTAATTGGGCAGTCACTGTAGGCAGGTGGGATGTGGCTAGGAGGTAGGTCACTAACAAAGTGACTTTAGGGTGTATAGTTTGTCACTGGTCTTCAAAGTCTCTCTCTCTCTCTGCTTCCTGGTCACCATGTCCTGAGAGGCTCTCTTCCTCCGTGCCCTTCTGCCATGATGTCCTGCCTCATCTTGGGCCCAGAACTATGGAGTCCACCATCTATGGGCTGGACTCCTGAAACTGGGAGCCAAAATAAACTTGTCCTCTTCGTTTTTCTTGTCTTTTGGTGGTTTGGTCACAGCAACAGAAAGCTGACTAAAACAGACCTTTCTTTCCTTGATTAGTGAATTGAGCACCAACCAATATCTGAAATACACCTCTGAGTGCTTTGGCGGGATGCACATGTGACCAGAGAGGTTCCCTTACCTGCAGCTGGTGCCTGTATAGACACATTTTTATTCTCAGTCACTGAAACAAGATACTCTGGGATTTATTTGCTTTTCAAGTGGGCCCAGCAGTTTGCCACGTGGTCAGGTCACTGCCTAACCTTTCTCCTTCCTACTCAAACAACCAGTCCTCCCCACTGTCACTCAAAGCAGGTGACTATGCCGTTTTCACAGACAAAAAGAAATGGTCAGTAAATACTTCTCAACACTTGGCCACCTTCCCTCTCGACACTGTGCCCTGTCCACCCACAGGTAGCACCTGGGGCCCTTCATCGGCTGCCCACAGCTTCTCCAGCAGGGCACAGCCACACAGGCCACCTTCCCCAGCTCTTGACATGGGTTACTTATTTCAAGAGTCTTGTGATAATCATGTAGGAGTGCTCTTAACACGAAAACGTGAGAATAAAGAGAACTAATAAATATGAAACAAGAAGGAAAGAAAGAGAAGTGGAATCTGATGGCCAAACGATAACTTCAAACAAAATCGACAATATTAGAGATAAGGATGGTCGTTATGTAACAATAAAGGAGTGCTTCATGCTGAAACCACCGTCCTGTCTCACAACACAAAGTGCAGGTGTGAAGTCAACTAAGAGGAAAACTAACAGGAAAGGCTGAAAAATAACCAAATCCTGTGATTTTAAAACAAGTCACTCAGCAATAGATATAAAAGCAGAAAAAAAATTAGAACATAATGGGTTTATATAATTACCTAAGGAGTTGGATCTAATTGTCACATAAATATCTTAATTCTAGCACAAAACACACATTTCTTCATTCTCAGGAGAAATATTTATAAAAATGCCTATTCATAAGATGTAAAGAAATCTCAAAGGTGCCAAATATAGATAGATAATTTTAACACTTTCTTTGATCTCAATGTAAGAGCACTTGAGATTAAAACAACAACAAAAACTGACCCCGAAGCCTCCATACATTTGAAGTGCAGAACTGCAGTCCTACATAATTCATGGGTCAGAGGATGAGGCAATGGTTTCTGGTGGTATCCAAAAACAGTGTGTCTCATTCTTCCCGCAGACTGCTAATTCTGAAGGAAGCTCCCATCTTCAAGGGATGCTTAAAGACGCATGATGAGTACACACTCACGGAGTGTGTGGAGAGAGTGCAGGCTTGGAGTGTGGCCCAGTTAATATTTCTGTCTATCTATCCATCCATCCATCACCTCTCATCTTTTATAGCCACCATCCATTTGTCTATCATCTATCCATTATCTATCAATCTATTATCTATCAATCATCTATTCTATTTTTATAGTTTAGACATGAGGTGTCTCCCAAAAGTGAATGTGTGAGACAATGCATCAAAGTTTAGGGTTGAGATCCTAAATCCAATCAATGCTTTAACCCCCTGATAGGGATTAACTGGGTGGTAACTATAGGCAAGTGGAATGTGGCTGGAGGACATGGGTCCCTGGGGGCATATTTTGGGGATTGATATTCTGTCTCTTGTGAACAAGAGCACTCTGTGCTTCCTGATGTCATGTCCTGAGCTGTTTTCCTCTGCCCCACCTTTCCACTATGATATTCTGAGTTGGCCATCTATAGACTATGACCTCTGAAACCGTGAGTTCCAAACTTTTCCTCCTCTAAAATTGTTCTTGTCAGGTCTTTTAGTCACTGCAATGAAAAAGTCGACTATAACACCTATCTTGCATTCTACATACTTATCTTTCATTAATTCATCTGTAATCTATTATCTATTGACCTATCTACCATCTATCTATTCTATTTTCTATTTATCATCTGGCTGCCATCTTTTTATCTACCATTCATCTCTTGAATATCTATCTCTCCTTTATCTAGTCTAAATTACCATCTATCTATCTACTATCTCTGTCAGCTTATTTTATATTCTTATTCTGAAATATCAGAAGCATATGCCACAGTTTCAATTACTAGGCTAGGGTTATATTGATTATAGGAAGACTGAGTGAATTTTGGTGTCAACCACACTGGAGTCTGGAGGCCAAAATAATGAAATATTATGAGAGATCAAAATATTTAACCTAAGTAACCAGCTAAATTTCCTCCCAAAACAAGTATTCTTAAGTTTCCAAGGCACAGTTAAATGACCCCAACTGATAGCCTTGGCATTCCTGCGAGCTGACCTCTTCCTGTGTGGATGCCACCTACCGTGGTCAGGTTTCCTTCATTGCCGTGGCAACCAGCAAGCTGCTGGGTGGTTAGTATTTACAGACTCACATTTAAAAGAAATAGAAGAGGTAAAGAAAGGAAAATAAATAAAATGAAAGGAAAGGAAACGAAAAGAAAAGAAGGAGTAAATGTTTTTTAAATCCCAGCAGCCCAGGAGACTGAGGCAGGAGAATTGCCAGTCTGAAGTCAGACTGGACAGCTTAGCTGTCTCAAACGAAGACAATAAATAAATAAATAAAAATTAAAAAGGGCTGGGAATGTATCTCATGGTAAAGCACCTCTGGGTTCAATCCTCAGTAACCCCCACCTCCCCCTAAAAAAACCAAAAGTTAAAATCATCGCCCCTTCCTGTGACTAAAAGCATTGCTATAAGAGAATGTTAGTAATAAGATTATCCAGCTGAATCTACGTTCAATTTCTACAGTGTGCAGACCAAGGACACAGTTCCTGGCCTGGGTATCTCTGTTGTGGAAGGAACAACTCTGCACGAAAAAAGTAACGTGGTCAAACCAACATCAAGCGGACACGTGGCCCGTCTGCATGGATTCCTGAGAGGCTGAAACAGCACTTCATCCCAGTGTCTGCCCACACTGTCACTGTGCACCCCTAGACTGGAGGGCCGGAGCAGCCCTTCCCCATCTGGAAGGCATTTCCTCTTGCAGTCAATCACTCCTCCAGGAAGGCTTGCTATCAGTGTTTGTACTTAAAAAACTAGATCCTAGAGATAAATGACATAAGAGCCAGTCCATTTAGATAAGCTGACAAACATAAAGGAAGCAACTAGTTGTGTGATTTATAATTCCTGTCTCAAAAGCAAGGGATAAAAATGCCTGATTCACACTAAAATAGGGCAGGGGCAGGGGGGCAGGGGAGGGCTGCAGGCTGCTTTCTGCTGTAATGTCAGGAGGAGGAGGAGGAGGGGGATGGGGGCCTGTGTTGGCTTCCTCCCTCCCAGAGGAGCAGCTACGAACTGCTCATGCCCAGGAAGCCTCAGCTGACCAGACACATTAAGATCATCTCTCCCTCACAAGGGGATCCGTGGGCTTCCCATCCCCACCCCCACAGAGATTGACAATTTAGGGCCATTCCTTCTGGCCGGTGACCCTGTGGCTTTACAGGGACCCAACCCAGGGCCCTAGAACCTGGGCAGGCAGGTTTCTGGATGTTGATGGGGGCTCAGGGACTCTGACCAGCAGAGCTCTGACCCCCTGCCAATCAGGGTGCATGTGAGAAGGCTGGGGTTAAGAGTGTAAAGGTTCCCATTCCCCATTCTTTGGGGACCCTCCTCCAAGTCCACATGAAACTCTGAATCTCCCCCCACTGCACCCTGCCATGGAATCATCTGGAGCAACAGCTGAGGGTGGGATGGTTTGTTCCTGCCACACAGCGGTGTCAGCTCTGTGAGCTTCAGAGTGCCCGAGGCTGGGCAGGGACCCAGCAGCCTCGAGGAGAAAAGAACAGGGACACACGCTTTCCCTGTCCCAGAAATGGACTCGGGCTTTCTGTCTACTTAGGAGAAAAGAACTGTCAGTCTCCTACAACACAGAAATGTGCGATACCTTTCAGAGGAAAGCCAAAACATTTTTAAATTAAAATCTATTTCCCAACTCATACAACTCATACTCAATACAATGCTTTTGGCAGAATTTACTTATTAAATTGGATTGGAATGAGTTAAGCATAGAATACAGGACCCAGAGGACTACAGAAATGTCTTTGGCTCCGATCCCTCTGTAATAGAAAGAGGCAGAGGAGAAAACCAACACTGATCATTATGAATGGATGACATATGAGGAAAAAAGGGCAATGTATGAATTCACATACACACCTAGCACAGATATGGTCATACGCTGTGTGACAGCATGTTGGTCCAAGACATACCACATAGACCAAAGTGGCCCACAGATTATCTTGGGCTGACACTTACCATCCATGATGATGGCCACTGGAGCACAGGGGCAGTCCCTGCTGTTCAGGGAGGTGGTAAAATTATTGTGCCAGTGACAAAGATCCCATCCTTCCCAAACTAACTCCAGGCTCCTCTGAGTCCTCCTCCTTACTCAGCCTTGGCCACAGTTCAGTGGCATGTCCCTAGATGACCCCAGCCCCCACGGTCTACCTGCTGAGGAAGCTCAAGGTGCCCCAAAAATTTGTTGCTTGTTCCAGCCGACACCCAAAGAGAGGACCCACCGCTCTCCGTGGGAGGGCATGAGCCCGACTCAGTGCAGCCTGACTTCTGTAGACAGTCCAGATGCCTTGCCCAGAGACCTACCCTTCCTGCCCCGGATCCTGCTTCCTTCCCTTCCAAGACTCCAGTGAGCTTTGCTCACCTCCACATGGATCCCTTCTTCTCCCAGTGACCTCTGCACAAGTCAAAGTCAAGCCCGGTTCATGCTGGACTTTCCCTGCTGCAATAGTCATTGCTGATTAAGATCTTCTCGTGTCCAGCCTGCCCTGTCTCTGCCCCTATTTCCTGCAGTGGTGGCCTTTTCTGTTCTGCCTGCCTCAGCTGCCCTGAGGTTCTTGTTCTTCACTCTCCTGAAGTGCCTGCATTGGTCCAACCCACCAGGTCCAGAACTGGTGCTCTTGCTGCACCCTGGCTGTCCTCAGCCCCACCTGTAGGGCTGGCCAACCAGGGAGAACATGCAGCTGACCCTGCAGGACAGGCAGAGGTGCACAGCACTGGCTCTGGAATCACCGACACTGTGGAGCATCAGAAGTAGGTGTGTGTGACCTTGGAAAGAATCCCCAGGGAGGCGGCAGAGACCTCAGTAGCTAATGGGTTTCAAGGACTAAAATTCTTGTGTCAGTTCTGATGGACATCTCTATCAATACCGGTGGGACATGGTGGTCAAGGAACCAGGACTGAGGCAAGTCCAGTGGTGAGATAAGGTGGTCCCAGCTGCACTGTAGGCAGCTGTGCGGGGAGGACGGGACCTTCCTAGAGAGCCCCTTGTCATGACTGGGGAAATTCCTAGCTCCTCAAGTTCTGATACGTTGTCTCCATGCCTACACCAAGCCAGAGCCCAGCACATAGATAGCTCTGAGAAGGACAGAGAGAAAGCACCTCTGGAGGTACTTTCCAGCACACCAGGGACCCATTCTCCTACCACTATGGATCTTCACAGCCAATAAGTAGTAGATTGACTTCTAGTGAGTGTTTGAGTGCACTTGGCTCTCTGAAAGGTCTTGCTGAAGCTCAAATTTCTCCTGTAAACACAGTATCTTAGGCAATTTACACCATCCTCCTTGACATGTCCCCAGGCCAATATGAAGACATGGAGACCAGACAAAGCAAGGCCTTGCTCAGGTGGTGCTCCTGGGGGCAGAGCAGGACAAAGCAGGACCACACTGCCTCTTGGGGACATTCCCAAGCCCACTTCTCAGAGAAGCTGAGTGTCGATCTGGAGATCCCCAGGGGTGGCAGACCTGAGGGCAGAAGCCCTGGTGCTGTCCCTCACAGGTGCACCTTTACGGGGTGTGGCAGCAATTCTGCATCCCTCACCAGCTGGGCAGGCCTGGGTCGGGCTCTGCTCCTCCAGTGTGTTTCATTAAGTAAGAAAAATGCCATGATACTGAACAGGACCAGAGGCTAAGAGAGAACGTGTTACTGTCACCAAAAATAAACCCAATGGAATGCTATTGTAAGAACGCGATTCACAGACACAGACCTTCCAGGCCATTTTTCACTAAAATATGCTTTTCTAGACACCTTATTCAGGCTGCTCTTGTCCACTCGCCTCTCGGTGGCTATGCGTTGAAAGGAGGTGGTCAGCACTTCTTGTGGTGCAGACTTAGGACCTCCAATGACTCCCTGAACTGTGTACCTGTTGTGTTGAGCATGGTACCACTTACCTGGGGGGACAGGCAGAGACTTTGCAGGACACCAGCCCCGTGATGGGTCGGGTCTTGGGATTGCAGAAGGATGTATTAACTTGAAACTTCAGGTCTCTGTAGCAGCCTTCCTTGGTGGCCATCTGCCCTGTGGGAAGGAAGAGATGGACATTACAGACTTGCCATTGTGCTCTGCATCAGAGGAAGAGCTGGCACGGTCTTCCTGAAAACCTTGATTACACTTTTATGCCTGTGTGTTAAGGTCCAAAGGCCAATTCTGAATACTCCATTTGCTGACCTGTCTTAATGATTTTTAACTGGTGGATTTCAACAGTTCTAGGATGTACACAGTTCCTCCCATATTTTAACACCTTTAAAATTAATACGTTTCTGTCTATGGCCATACCACCCTGAAGGCGCCCGATCTCGTCTAAAATTAATACGTTTCTTGTGTTTAATGCTGTAATGTGTTTGATAGAATATAGCAGTTTTTTTTAAACCATAGCTGGGAATACTAGCGTTTATCAAAAGAAATGTCAGAATTATATAAACTGTCCCAGATTTCCAATTGAGAGATGACAAAGGGAGACAACTAGCAATAAGTCAGCAGGAAGCACGCACAACAAAATGGTTAGCAGTTTATCACCAGAGAATTGGGGGCTAAGTGTTGTCCGGGTCACAATCTGGATGCTTGACTTCGTGATCGTGACTCAGGAGCTGCGTGGAATGAGGCCGGTGCGAATGAATGTTGGTCTGATTGCTCTCCTCCATGTACATCCCATGAGCTATTTAAGGCTTTATGAATATCCCTTAATTTGTTTAGTATTTCAATTAATGAAATTATCTTGAAGGAAGCATTATGTGAGGCTCCAGGAACAGTCATAGTCCTGGAGACAGGGAGCAGAAGGGTGGTTCTAGGGTCTGGCAGGAGGAAGAGGGTGGACTCATTGTCTTATGAACTCAGAGCGTCTGGGCTGACAATCAAGTTTTGAGGTGGACAGCGTTGACGGCTGTGTAGCAACACAAATGTACTTAACGCCAGTGAACCACACACTCAGAAGCAGTTAAAATGGTAATTTTGTGTTGTGTATATTTTTGTGATATCAAAAGAGACTATAAATAATTGAAGGATAATAATTAGAAGTTCGTAAAATAGAGAGAAGTCGTGACTTTGAGAAAGTCACAAAATATTCTGTGAAAGTGTAAGAAAATTTATTTGAGAATGTATTTATTCTCCTGAAGAACATTCATATGAAAGAACAAGATCTAAGTCACACACAGTGCCTCTAAGAGTAGAGATGAGAGGTCAAGTTGGCATCCACTGCACGTGAGGCTGTGGGCAAGGAAAGGTAATAAGGACAAGTGGTTTAGGCACGTGGCGAGTTCGTGACCCCCTTATTCTAGTAGATTGACTCAGGAAAGCCAACAAAGGGTTGAGGCTGGAGTGGAATCTGCAGGCCCGAGTGCTCCAAGGATCCCACTCAGGTGCCATTGGGCCAGCTCGAGGCAGAGCAGGTGAGCACAGGACCTGGAGGAAGTGTGGACAGCCCAGTGGGCTCCTCAAGTGAAAGCACAGCAAAAGCAAGTGATGTCCCAGAAATTCAGCATTCTCAGGGACGCTGAGACCTTGGCAGGCCACAGGAGCTGTGCCATCACACCTGGGACAGACAGGCACTGGGGACACCGCAGCACCCAAATGCCTTCATATTCAAGTCCTTAGCGAAGCCCCATCCACTCAGAAGGGTCAGGCTGCGCTTGTGCCAGATGGGTTCAACTTTCTAAAGGAAATTCCCTCATGTCCATGGGTGAACACATATGCCACGTTCCTACTGCTACCAAATTAAAAGCCTTTTTTCTTTGTTTAAATCCTACTTAACCCTTCCTTTGCAGCCATGTGACACTGTGACCCTGACCTGTGGCCTTCCCCATCCTCTGACTCCCCAGGCCTGCCCAGGTGCTGTCCTCTGAACCTGGAAGGTACCCCCCACTGCCATACCTCTGGGCTAACCAGGCACATGGCTTTCCTTCTGAATAAGACCCTGGCACTGCCTTCTCTGACTCCCTTGGTGGGGAGAGGGTCCTGCATCAGACTCCCAGGGGAACTTGCTAGTGAAAACCCAGAGAGCCTGGGCCACCCAGGGTTTCTGATGCATAGATCTGCAGGAGCTGCAGTTTGCAACCAAAGCCCAGGTGCTGCAGAGGCTGCTAGACCAGGGGCCACCTTAAGAACCTCTACTCTAGGCCATATTAGAAGCTGTGACTTTTATGCCTCAGTTTACCCAGGTGTCACATAGTACACACAATTCCCCCAAACCTGGGACTCTCTGGAGTGTGGGAAGATACATGCATGCTGAAGGGGTGACTGGGGACTGGGGGCCCCATAGCTTCAGGAAGGCAGCTGGCCATCAGAAAGACTGAGGCACCATTGGGAGGTTGGAACTCTCAGCCCTGAGCGCTGGCCTGCCCTCGCCAACCTCAGAGAGGGGAGAGGGGCTGGAGGCCGCGATCATCTCCAGTGGCCAATGAAGTACTCGATCAGGCCTACCTACGTAAACCTCCACTAAACTTCTAAAGGATGGGTTCAGAGAGTTTCCCAGTCGTGAACATATCCATCATCCAGGAGGAGGTGCATCCCAGCTCCACAAGACAAAAGCCTGTGTCCCTGCTTGGCCCTGAGCCTAACATGCCATTCACCTTTATCCTTCATGATAATCTGTGACAGTAAACGAACACGTCCTGAGTCCTGTGAACCATGCTGCAAATAAAGCCACCTACCAATTATCCAGAGGGAAGGACTGTGAAAGCCCCAACGTTGCAGTGAAGTTGGGCAGAAGCGTGGGGACCTGGTGCTACGGTCCAGATGTCTGCACCAAAACTCATGCTGAAATGGCATCCCTGTCAAGAGGGTGGACACTTAATCTGGCCATATGTCTGGGGGTGGGGCCTCTGGGAGGTAAGAGATTACATGAGGCCTTAGGGTGGGGTGTGAGCCCACAGGGAACTGAGCTGAGTTGGAGACACCCAGCTGTTTCCAGAGAGGGGAGGACTGCTGCTACGTTGGAGTCAGGGGTGTTGAGAGTTAAACAGCCGATGTCAGCCCCACACGGGTCTGTGCTCATCATCCCGGCAAAATGCCAAATGGCAATGTCTCTGCTGCTCGAGGCATGCATCATAGGCCGACTCTTGCAAGGTTGGCCTAACGAACACATGTCATCCTCTGGAACACGTTTCTGGAGGGCAGAGAACATGTGTTATTCATTTCTGTAATTTCAGTAGCTGGCATGGATTAATTTGTTCTCATTCATAAGTACTTGGTGAGTCATTGGCCAATTTTTTAATGTTTAGTAACTTCTAAGCTCGTACAAGTTAATGGGGGTTAACTAATACTTTGCCAAAAAAATCATCAACGTAGGGGAGTAATCTTTCTTTTATACATTACTTAGGAGGAACTGGGACACATTTGGTATGACTCACCTATGCATCAATACCGAGATTGAATTTGGATCATGTTTTATGAACTCACTTTTCTACTTGCTCACCAGGAATGAGAACCTATTAAATTAGAAAAAGAAACAAATGTCTATTTAAAACTATTCTACAGAGAATCTATGGACTCTCTTAAGGTAATAATCATAATGACCCCATTTAAGGGAGGAGCGTACGGAGTAACTGTCCTCTTTTCTAACACTGTTGGAGGTCTCCCTAATGAGCACAGAAGGAAAGCTAACTTTTCCTCTACTTGCGTTTCAAGCCAAAGTTCCTTTTTAAAATTCTTTAGCCAAATTCCTACACTGTTTTAGGGGGCGTGAGTCTACAAGTAACACCTTCAGTTTGATTTCCTGCTTTGAAATTAGAAACATGTGGAATTCAAACCTGTGTTCTAGTCTCAAAAAAGATCTCTGAGGATTCCAAGCAAGGTATAGCCCCTTAACTAAGCAAATAGAAAAGGTGCTTCACTCCAAAACAGAAGCAGAAGCTGACTGACTAATATACGTATTTTTCTTTCTTATTGGAGACATTCTTTTGGCTTTACTTTGAATAGCCTTAGTATCAGTTCAAACTCCTATGCCCAAGGCCCTGGGTTTTTACCTGGCAGGAAACTCATGTGATAATCAAGTAAGAATGCATATAGGTATAACACACACATATTTCTCAAAGATAATGTTGGCTTTGTCTAGTGGGGGTGCATGTTCTGACTCTGTTATTTTTTAGCTGTGACTTGTTTTTCTTGATGGGACAATACCAGCACATGCAGTAAAACTATTCTCTGCTGTGCAGCTCAGACACAATGCCTCAAGGCTTCTAGCATCCCAGGGTCTACCTATTAGTGCCTGAAGTGCACCCATCACAGTGACAGCTGAAATGCCTCCACAGTTTTCCAAATGCCCCTTGTGAGGACAGCACCATCTTCAGTTGAGGACATTAGAATGACTGTAAGCAGATAAACAAAAAAGTATAAGATAAGGAAAGAAAGGTGGAGTGCTCTGTGTACCCTGGACAGCTTAACTGGTTAATGGAAATAGAGCTGAAAAGAGGGTGGTTAGCAGGTTTAAAATAAATTTTTCTTATGAAAATGTTACAAAAAAGGAATATGTGGGATGTGGATAAAGCCAAATTCCAAGGACAACTCATGGTCTTAAATACAGACATGGATAAATAAGAATGGAAATAGGTGAAACCAATAAGGGAAAGTCATGGAAGCAGATAGAGGGAACTGATAGAGAACCAGAGGCCAGGGTATTAGAAACAGATGGCAGATGTCAATCTATTGAAGACGAACACTGTAACCCCAGCCCTGGCACTCCCGCCCATCACACTGTTCCTAGCAGCTCAGTGGCAGACACTGGCCGTCTGTTTTCTGAATCCCTTGTCTATGTGGCAATCAGCTGGACCCACCAATGGGAGCACTAGCACAAGACCAGGCAGGAAGAAGAGTAAGAAGTTGAATCACCACATCTCTTGCCCCAGTGGACATAACACGGGCTTTGGGAGGTGAAAATGTTTGCAGTAGGCCTCAGGCATTTTCCGGGGAATCACCTGCTCCTGTGATGGCTAGAATTCCCTGCAGCTTCTCTGACCTTCAAAAACCAGAGCCACCCTGGGAGCTAGAGTTGTCTGTCTGTGACCTTGACTCCTTCATTCTATCTAGTAAGCAACCAATCCCCTGTATTAAATGCCTCCTGCCTGAACACTTCCTGTTAGGATCTGCATTCCTGGCTGAACTGTCACTCACATACTGAGGGAAAAAGAAAAGAAGTAATAAGTAGAAACTTACAAGATTAGAAATGGGAATGAAAGTTCACATGTAGAATAAATAAAAATAATCTAGTGAGAAACTCAGTTTAAACATAAAAAATAAAATTTTGCATCCCTTAAAAAGATGGTTTTCTTAATTAGAAGAAAATAGCACCAGAATTGATAAAAATTTTTATAAAGTTACCATTCATAATATTAAAATGTATTATAGATCTGCCTCCTGAAAAAGCAACAGATTCTCATTCTTCAGTTATAAATTATACCAACTGCTAAGAAATAGATAATACCAAAGTTACTTAAATTGCTCCAAAGCATAAAAAATTTTAAAAAAAAAGGTTTCCAACATCAAAAGAAATAAATTTAGTACATCTTAATAAATGAAAGAAAACTACTGCTCAATAATACTTAAAGGAGTAAATGTGAAAATGTTGAATAAGAGAGGACGGGATTGAATAGCACATGGAGAAACACAAGTCATCAGACAATGATTCACAGCAAGAACGTAAGAAGGTTCTAATATTAGGATGAAGGTCACAATTCAGTGAATAAAGGAGCAAACAAGAGCTTTGCCATTCATGTAATAAAATCTACCTTGTGATAAATTCGGCCTCCATTTTTGTAAGAATGTTAATGAACCATATATAACAAATGAATATTCACTCACATCAATATATTAGTAAATTTGTGTCTGTGTGCAGATGTGTGATATTTATGTGTACATATACAGATATCATATGTTTATTTAAGCCTAGAAACTGGCATCATTGAGAACACCAGGAATATTTTCTGTAAGGTCAGGGATATGAAAATAATTTTATTTATTACCAGTAGTAAAATTTAAATGATTTTGAGAACACTGTTTTACACAATTAGACAAGAGTGTAAGTGTCATGAAATTTACAAGGGAAAATGCTTGTGGTGTAACGACCTAGACAGCTGAAGAGAACAGACGCGAAGTCATCTGCTAAGTGAGGCTGGGGGTGGGGAGTTGGGGTGGGGGACCTAGAGACAGAGCAAGATGGAGTGCCAGAGATTCTTGGATTACTTGAAAAGAGTCAAGCCTGACTTTGCAAAGACCAGAGGGGTCTGTGGTGAAGGGCCTGACACTGGGGCTGAGACGGGCTGGGAGTCCAGGAGTGGAGGTGTCCACCGGGCTGCAGAGAACAAGGATGGAGGCAGAAAGCGCTCGTGGGTGGTAAGTTGAGGAGAGACGTGAGGACACACCTCTGCTGGGGGCCAGAGAGAGGGAAGGAGGGCCCCGTTTCATTACATGTGTGGATGGGTGGAGATGAAGGTCCTAGAGATGAAGGGAAGAAACAGTTTCCAAGACGGCATCATCAGCTGTTGAGCCCTGCAGGTCGCAGAGAGAAGGGTGAGAAAGCACCCCTGGATTTGGTGCCTGGATGGGTCCTGACCGGCAGGTCCTGTGGATGCCTGTTCCTTTGGGCTCCCTCTCTGGACCAGCAGGTGGCCCCTGCATGGGGCCCACAGCAGGAAGTGCAGAAGACGCTTGTGAAAGGTTTCACGTTAAAAGACAAGAAATAAAAGGAAAGAGGAGGAGGAGGAAAGAAGAGCTTGTTTTAAGACCGAGGCACACATTTCTGGAAAAAAAAATAGGGGAGCGTGCCCCTGGCAGAGAGAGGGCACACGTGCTGAGCAGAAATCCCGGGGAGGGATGGGGAGAGCTCCTGGGGAACTGGGTCTGGAGAGAGAAGCGCCTCCTGGGCAGACAGACCCAGGGAAGCCCCAGGAAGAGCGCACCCCCTTGGCAGGCTGGTGGGAGCAAGCCCCTGAGTGCGCCTGGCACGCCTTCCCAGCACCGGGCATGGGAGTGGCCTTCTGAGGGGAGACTCCACGGGGTCTCTGTGCAACATGTGGAACCCATTGTGGCCCTGCTCCACCACGGCTCTGGCTTCCAGTTTGCTTCCGAGGGTTGTTAAAGTGGGGACTTTAATCTGTTAAGATCAGTAGAGTTTGGGATTCTGTTAACAGAAACTGTTTTCCTCTTCCTCCAAAATTACTCGATTAAAATCACAGCGGGGAGGGTGGGTTAGTTCCCCAGGCCCAGTCCTGGGAGTTCTCCAGGGAAGTCCTGGTCTTCTGTTCTCCCAGCTCTCACTGAGCCCATCTTTGCTCACCTTCCAAAGACCTTAGACTTTCTCTGTCTCAGACGGAGGCAATCCTCTGATGGCCATTTATGCAAACTTCTGTGTGCAGCAAAGTTGTTCTTTTAGAATTTTCCTCCAGAACAAAAGTTTTCCATGGTGATTTCTATACACAAGGGATTTCAGAAATTTCTGGGGGTTGCCTGGAGAACAGGGCAGGGACTGCACATTAGATATGACGTGTTTGGAGAGAAGTCCACAGCAAAAGCCCAGTGGCAAGGGTCCCCTGCACCAGGGTTTCGCCAGCTTTGGTGCACAATAGGAATACCAGGCAGTGGTGCTCAGCCGACTTTAGGCCCCATCCTTGGGGCTGTGGGGTAGCAGGTCTGGGCCGGGGCCCAAGAATCTGCATTTATAACAAGTCCCTCAGAGATGCTGATGCTGGCCTGGGCTCCTAGATGCTAAGGGCCTGCCGTTACTTTTCCACAAGATTTCTCACAAAATGATCTTAAACTGACCGCACTGAGATTATGAAGTTAAAATCAGAATCTTTATAACTCCGTCACTCAGCTCTCATGCTACTGTTCTGCCTTTGTGTCCACAAGCAAACTAATTGTGTGTGGGGTCACATACAAGTACATACATGCATACTTATGCACCCATATGTAGAAAAGTTCTTCCCCAAAAGAAAAATTTTTAGACTTTTGGTAATCACCCCTGGGAAACACTCCCCCAAGTGGAGTCAATATTTGCAATTTCTAAGACAATTCTGAGAATATTTTTACAGTCTATTCACTGTGAATAATGCTTAAATAATGCTTAAATATGCCAGTGAACTGGCAGTAAAAATCCACTGGCATAGGAGAAACTAGGCTGATCTCCAAGGACCGTTGTGAAGGGGCCCAGGCATGTGGAATACACACACCCTACCACGGCGTCAGGTCGAGGAGCCATGGAGTGAGGGGCATTTGCCTTCTCTATTTTTATTTATTTTTGACATTTATAATGAAAAATAATCCCAACATGCCCAACTGGGCCCCCATGGAAGTGGACTTCCTGTCTGTGCAGGACCAGCTCAGGGAGTCTGGGGCATCCAGCAAGAGAGCAGGGGACCTCCCTTATCCACATGCTCCTCTTGTCTGCAGGACCTTGGAGTCTGCTCTGGCCTCTCCTTCTCTCCTGCTCACCTGTCCCCAGGAACCCAACATGGGAAGGCCCCACAGGTCAGGGGAAGGAAGAGCTGACTGCTATATTGAACCATATTGTACTGTTAATTGACATGTCTGCAGAACAACTTCTCTGTGCCTGGCACACATCACACTGAAGAAACTGAAACAAACCTGCTTAAATTCCTCCTTTGGCAGAAGGTAGAGGGGAAGTCAGGCTCTGGGTCCCACTCCCTCGCCTGTGCCCAGATGTTTACTCCTAAGCTCTGGAGTGACTTCAGGGTGCAGGTGAGGGTTATGCTTCAAGAGATGGTTTTTCTAGTTAGTCCAGTGCCACAGGGGAACAGACGGGCCTCAGTCGGGGCTCCTAGGTCTGCCCAGGAGGAGCATCTGGTGCTTCGACAATCCCTGACTCTCTCCCTCAATTTTCCTCTGACTCCTGTCAGACCAGGATTTCCTTTCTGACCCTCTGAAGGAGCTCCTCCTGCCTTTCCACTGCCCATCAGACACCACGCTTCCCCGTGTGCTAGCCACCTGTAACCTCATCTGCAGCAGAAATGACAAGGACTAAAACTTAAGCACAAAACCCACACTTGAGTTCTTGCATGGTGTCTTTTTGTCAAGGGGATTTCCGGGGTCCTTAATCAGAGACTGTAGCTCTTATGCGCCTGTGATTTGCATACTCAAGATCCTCGGCTCTGTGTGCACCTAGACATGAGTATTGAGGCCTTGGGCGTGGCATTAGGGTTCCCGCCCTTGGGTGTCAGATGTGGGTGGCTACACCGTTCTCCCTTCCTCTCCTCCCTTACACTGGTCTTCCTGGTCCCTGGCTTGGGGACAGCATGGAGGCTCACACCCTCCATGATGGTGTGAGCCAATCTGTCAGTAGAACACATATAAACACATATCTGATACATGTACACGTGGCTGTATATGTGGTCACATCTCAGCTTGTGGTTAAATTTCTCTGGAGAATCCTGACTAATATGCCATGTAAACAACAAAAGACATATAATGAATTTAAATTATTTCTTTCTCTGTTTTCAAATGTCTTTTCTGAGGAGACAAAATTGTGTGTAGACAGCCACGTGTCTAGTGGCATTTGGCTTCTCCATGACCTGTTTTTACCCCATGTGTGGATAATCGTGCTGTCTGATGAGTCCCACTTGGTGGAGTGGGGTCTCCTTAGTCATCTGGCTGAACATTTAGAGAAACTGGGGTTTTATTTCTCTGCCCAACAGCACATCTGTGAAGCAATTTCTCATCATTGCATATGGCCACTTTGTCAGAGAGAAAAATCGCATAGTCCATGGAAATGTGAGATGAATGCTGGCCAATTTTCTAAGATGACCCATAGTAATAGATAAGAGGAGAAGGCTATAAAATTCAAAGTACAAAATAAGAAATTCAGAGAGAAGTATCCATTAGCTGTGTCGAGATGAATGCTGGCCATGGAAGGAGGTGAGTTTAATGAGCAATGTGCTCAGCAACTACTTTTATCTTTCTATAGAAATCAGCTTTGGCCTGTTCCTTGAAAATCACTTAAAATCTCCATATTTTGCCAAAGTACTTGAAAGAGGGCTATTCATTCTTAAAGACTATGATTTTATCAAAGAATCTCTAATTTTCAATAATTCTAACTACAGAATGAATTCCAGCTGTTGCCAAAAGCGTTATCCTTCTAAGAAAAACCACGTGGGGCAGTGGAGATGGTTCCACAAATAGTCGTGTGCGTCCTAGGGCAAGGGGCACTGCCTCTCTCTGAGTGCTGGATGCACTGACGGAGCGCAGCGCAGGAGCCTTAGAGAGCCTCAGAATCAGAAGAGGAAGGACCTCTCTGAGAAACTACCATAAGATCCTGCGAGGTGTTCAGATTCTGAAGGTTCCTGTGTTCTTAGGTGACAGCTTCTCCAGACATGATGGCTCTCCTCACAGGACCTAAAGTGCATCAGAGCACAGAGGATGGTGACAAGGGTCACTTATAGATGGCTGTGACATCGTCCCCTGTCTGATCAGAAGCAGACACTATGCTTAACAAGGAACTGACCAAGTGCCTGACTTCCCCAACAGCATCAACCTATCAAAAATGGCAAAGGGATATTGAATTAGTCTGTTTTCTCAGTGTTTCAACGGCATACCCGAGGCAGAATACTTTATAGAGAAAAGCAGTTTCTTTGGCTCGCAGTTTGGGAGGCTGGAAGTTCAAACAGCATGGTGTTGGCTCTTGTGTGGGCCCTTGGCTGCCAAACAGCACGCAGCCAGCGCCCAGCCAGCGCCCAGCCAGCACCCAGCCGGAGCTGCTTTGCTCCTCCTTTCCTTAGGTGGACAAATGGCTCCCTGGGGCCACTGCCTATGCAGGGCTTCCTTGTGCTTCTCTCTGCTGCTGAAGAGCTACCTGCTTGCTGTCTTTCTGCACAGAAAGCTCCTGGTGTCTAGGCTCTGGGCTTTATGATTGGAATATTTTCTGTTTGGTTTAAAATGGGAAGAATTAACATACATCAAGTGTTAGCTTTTCAGATTAGTGTGGTTTCCTTTATCTTTTGGTTTTCCTTTTTTTCCTTTATCTCATGTATTTAGAGTGACTATTGTGAATATATGAATACAAATCTTGATTTTTCTTTATTCACACCATTCTCTCATATTGAAACACAGTCTTGTCTAATTTCTTGACTACTAAACCTGAGAATGCACCAAGCCAAGATCCATTTGTTCAGGTGGAAATGTGTCTCTTATAAATGTCAGAGCCTGTGTTTTATTCTAAATTTGCAAATATTTACAAATTTACTCCCACCCTTCCTCAGGGCACATTGGCTCTTTAAAAAAAAACTGTTTCAGTGGAATTGATTTTATCAGGGAAAGCACGGGCTTAACATTTGTATGTTGTTAAGACAGCAAAGCTATCGGTTGTCACGTGAAGATCTTTTTGACATGTCCTTTCATAGCATCCTCACTGCAACTTTTATCAGATTCATATGATTCCTGGGTGGATCTGAGTCTATGACTTGAAAGCAAGTTTTCTTCCAGTAAATCGAAGTCTAACACGAGGTCGACTTACAAGAAAAACTCTCCATCACTGTGTTTTTCCATGCTCAATTCTGCTTCTTGTCACAGACATATCTAATAATCACAGTCACTTACATTTGAATGATATTTGAGTAACGACATTATCCTTAAAAACATCTTATAATGCACCAGATGACGTCCTCATGGCTCCACACTGAGGCAGGCAAGGAGGCATGACGGCTGGGGCTTACCAGTGACAGGGCCATCTTCCCTTCTCTGTCACTTGGAATGATTGGTTGCTCAGTGGGATAAGCCCTGGTTTACTTACTGGGACCTGATGAGGACCCAGTCAGGGTGACCCAGGGCCTGATGCACGGGGCACCAATGTCCCCACCTCCAGGAGCCGCCAGAGGAAACCTACCCCCTCCACAGGAGACGGAGCACTCAGACCGCATGATGGCCCATGTGTAGCTGGGCTGAGCGATGGGTTTCTTCTCAGCACCCAACCGGGGCACTGAGTATTCCCAGGAAATGCCTGGGTTTCTTCCCTGGAACAGGAGCTACGAAAGAAGAACGAGGAAAATAAAATTAATTAAAGGGAAATGAATAGCTACACACTGATTAGTTGCTTTAAACCACTTAAAACATGGATGGAATCAACGAGAAGTTGGATAGAATGGTAAAACAGACCCATCCTTTGAAATGAACATGAGCTTCCTAACAGGGATAAGACTCAAGTGGACTCAAACACAACTAGGAAAATTAAACATTCCACTCTGCTGCCTGTGTAATGTATTACTCTGTACAAATTTTCAAGTGTCTGCAGGACATCGAGGGCATGTCCCTTGATGCTTCTTTGGGATTCCCTGTGGGTCCTCTTCATTGCAGTGAGCCAGAAAATGATACTGAAAAAGGAGTCTCACTTCCTCCAGGGTCGGAGATGACCAGGACACTGAGGTAAACATGGCCAGGCCCACGCCTGGACAGTCAGGTGGAAGCACTCCCTGCCCCGCGAAGCTCAGGGACTTCTACGTGCTGGCAAGGGCCCTTTAGTCCAGGAGGGACAGGTTTCATTAGCAAAGCAGCTTACTCAGGCCCAGTGAGTGGTGCCTGGTGATGGAATTGGATCTGGATCGTGCACTTCCTACCTGAGACCTAATTGTAGCCCTCAACATAAACCAGACCCTTGCATCTCAGTAAGCAGAGATGTTGGAAACCTCATCTTTCATTTGCTGACACAAATTCTACATTTTTGCTCCCCTTGACATTAAATGTGGATGGAGACCCTTGCCCCTGCCTCACTGCCCTGGAGTCTCTTTCTCTCCCTGAGGACACAGCAGGGGTCCTAGCCGGTGCAGGTGTATGGGACAGGAGCAAGCTGCAGCAGGTGGTCACGTTGAACGAGCGACAGAGATGCTCTCCAGACCCTCTTCCGTGGAGAGCAGCTTCCCGAGAACCCCATTTTTTTCCACCTTGAATTATCTGTCTTTTGTGGAGGTCATTAAAGTTAAAAGCTTAAATGATGGGAGAGAAAGAGCAAGCAAAGAATCCAGGATGAGGACCTGTACAGTGGGCAGAAGGCCAGAAGGCTGGGGAGATGGAGGTGGCCTGTGGAGACGCAGCAGCACCCTGGGCCATGCCCAGACCTCCTGGGGAAGCATCTCCCAGGCCGACACAGAGGAGGGGATGGGGCTGCCAGGCCAGAGAGTGGGTAGGGGCATCTGGTTAGGAGCCACCTCCACGGTGAGGTGTGGGTTCACAGGCAACTTCTGAACCCAGAGCTCTTCCTGAACTTCACAGAAACGTGAAACGGGCGGAATCTAGTACATCCACAGTGTGTGCTGCCCTCTGCCTGGGCCTCTGGGGTACATGTGGTTGCCAGAAGAAGCCTGACGGTATCAAGTGACTACACGCTCATGGCGGAAAAGGCAAGGGCTTGGTCAGGAGGAGACCCACATGCACACCAGGCCAGTGCGACAGCCCAGGTGTGGCCAGTGAGGGTCAATGCTGTGACACTGGCAGGTCACATAGCACATGGCAGCAGAAGGCTGATGTCTCCAAACATAGGCATCGCAAGCTCCCCACTCCCAGAATGGGCTCTTCTCACAGCCATTGAATATACAGGAGGGAAGTGGAGATTTATAAAAATCAACGGATAAAGACTAAAGATGGAATCGTGTGTTCCCCTCATCACACACCAAGAAAAGACAGGAGGCAAAAGCCAGTCTACAGCCCCTGCAGCTGCACATGAATCACTCTTAACTGCACATTCTGCCCCATAGTTACAAGTAGGCCAACTGCTGTGACCTATGAACACACCCAGTGACCACCAAGCCCGAGCCCCCAAACCACCAGGCTGCTCTACCTCCACCATCAGCGTTTCGTTGGTTGGTCCGGCAGCGGTCAGGCTCTCGGGCTCCTTGTAGGACCGGCTGTAGCGGAAGGTAGTGCCTGCAAATTTGTATCGTCCGGGCCAGTCCACAGTCCAGTGTCCGTTCAGGTAGTACCTCTTGAGGGCGTTGCGCACACAGACGTAGGAGGTGGATGTGTTCATTTCATAGATGCGAATGCTCCGGGCTCCAGGAGGAAGGGTGACCACGTGGTAATACTCTGCATGACCAAAGAGGACAGGGCATCTTACTAGCGCAGCTTCTCCACAGACTTCAGAACCCACTAGGACCCGTAGAAGATCTGTGTCAGCCATCAAATGGAACTCGATTTGGAAATTGATACACAATGTTTTCATGGAGTGAGCAGGGCTCCTGTGATTTTCACCCCCCTAAGAACCCTACTTAAACTCAAGTAGACTAGCAACCACTTCTCATCAACACCAAAGGCTTGAGAAGCCAGCGGTTGGCACTCTGAGCGCCTGCTGTTTTCACTCTGCCTCCCTCCTCCCCCCGGGAGCTCCTCCCATCCCCCTTGCTGGAGACCTGCAAGCAGCGCTGGGACACTCACGGTTGGTGTGGTGGTGTGTGGTGTAGACGCCTCTGTGGGTCGTGCAGTCTGAGTTATTTCCCTTGCACACCCCGCAGGAGTCCTCAGCAGCATCAGATCCAAGGATGTTGTCACAGCCTACTCTCTGGAGGACCCACCAGGTCACATGTCATTCATGAAAGAAAGGATGATACAAGCAATACCATCATTAGTCTCATGCAAGCAACCTCTTTGCCAGCGTAGGTGAAAATCTCACCAACACTGGGTAGTTAACAAATATTTGTTGGATACCCAATATGTGCACAGCGAGAGAGACTATGGCTCTACTCTTGAGAAACCTTAAGTTGTGAAACGCTACAGTGCTGCTCCCCAGCAGGAGTACCTTGAGCCCAAATCAGACCTTGGGTGTTCATTTTGGAAACGTGGGTGAGTTTCAGACCCATAAAGACCTTGGCACAATGACAAACAATGGTCCACGTGAGCTCCACTGGAATGCACCCGTGTGCTTCTGAGCTGCCAGGTGCCGTGGCAGAAATGACAGCTGCCACGAGGAAATGCTCCCCTGTGATCGATTAGAAAGGGTGTATGTGTGCAGTGCCTTGGAATTTCAGGAGCTCTACTTTCTATGATGCTTATTTCTTTTATCCTACCAAGGAAAATAGGATCTACATGTTTTTAAAAATCCAAATAACTATAGCCCACAATTGCTTGAAATCCCTGGGGTCAGATTTCAGAACTCAGAGTGTGAGCTTTGGAAAGGTGAAGGGTGCCACACCTGAGATGCACATGGGAGACCCAGCAAGGCCTGGGGAGCACCCCACACCTAACACATTAATGTCTCCACCACAAAGTCATTACACTGAGTGGGATAAAAACGGAAAATTGACATTCACACATTAGTTCAGGGCAGATTTTGCCACCAAACAAGTACAGGTCCTAAAGCCCTTTCACGGTTCTTTGGATTTCAGCTTTCTAGCTTTTTAGATGTCAGAGTTACAAACAAAGGATTGTGACACTATAGGTATTTCATGTTTAAGTTTGCTTAATAAGTAATTAAAATAATGGCATATTGAACAAATCAACTAATAATTAGACAAAATTGAGCATTTTGCAGAAGAAAGAGGTTCCTGGAACACCCCATCTGCTCTTCCTGCCTCTGGAAGGATTTCCCCAAGGACCTCCGTGGGGGACCTGCACAGCCCGGAGTGAGGCTTGGACTCCACAGGATATGCATACCAAATGACCTCCATGGGTGCTAGATGGGGTCTGGCCAGCAGCACTTCCACTTTATTGGTAACAGAATGCTTTCCACCCTTATCTCTGTGAATGACAAGTCCCCCGCTAGCTGTTCCCCTGGCTGCCACCTCCTCCCGCCTGTCTCCCCCTTCCCTTTCCTTCTGCCCTCCCCTGCGGAGCCTGGGTTGCTGCACCTTGAAGAAACCACTGTCCTGCAGGAGCTGCTGCACGGCCCCAACTTCCCTGCTGTCCACGTCCCCACTGACTGTCCCACTACTGCCCAGACCTGCCACCTCTTCCTACAGCTCCACTGTCCCCAATCCGCCTCAGCCAGGCTTGAGGATGGAAATGCCAATCTTCATCCTGGCAGGCAGTTCCCTGGAGAAACATTGCTCCCTGTCCCCTTCCTCAGTGTCCCCCCCAGCCCTGACGACTACACCAGCTCCCGTCCACCCCGGCTTTCTGACATTACCTGGCTGCCCACTCAGCGACCCTCTACCACTCTCCTCTCAGACCTGGCTGGGATGCGGATGCCCCCTCCTCCTGGCCCCCCGGATGTCTCAGACAGACCCACATCTAAGAAGGGAAGGCTCCCCCTCTCCAGCTCTGCTCACTCCTCCGTGATCACTGGCTGTGACTGGGAGGGAGGGGCTCCTCTTCCAGGGCCTCTCTAGCCCCCAGCATGCCTGCCTCAAAGCGGACTGTCTGGAGACATTTGTTGAATGAATAAGCAATCATCATTACCTCACATATCCCATCTACACAAACATTACGGCTATCCTCCGAGCATGGAGTCCCATCTTTCACTTTATTTGACAAAGAAAAGAAGAAATCAAATCCTTCTGCGATACAGTAGAGTTTGCATAAGTCCTGATCTTAAAAAGAAATACACACACAAACACAAATAAGAGAGATACTTAAGCTCGGATCATTTTGCTCTGAATTTCAGATAGATCTCGATTTCCCCTTAAAATACCTCCCACAGTGACACATGGCAATAACATTTTCCCACGGTGGCCTCCTTGGCCTTTACTTTTTCTTTACACTTTTTGGGGTTATTTCTAGGCTTCACTATTCTCTTTCACTCCAGGGTTCCCTACTGTCCCTGTTCTTTACACAGTGGTTGGCACATAGTAGGCATTCAATAAATATTTGTTGACTTAACTCTGACATTATGTTTCGCCACACAACTCCCTACTCTTTCAGGAGTGCATAAAGGCCACTGCCATGTGTAGCATGTGCAAAACTCTTACAAATAAAATGTAATAAAATAATTAAGAGAGCCATCAAACTTCTTAACACACTTGATGAAATATATACAGTTTTTAAACATAAAAGGGATCACTTTTAATAGAATTCTCCAGAAAGCAACAATTTCTACAAAGGTAATGGGTTCTCCAGAATAGTGACTGGTGTATAGAGAATATAGGAAGTTCACGTCTGGCCCCAGGAATCCACTTCAAGGTCTTGTGGCTGATCTAGTTAACATGGCTTTTGTAAAAGCCTTTATCTCTGTGTTCTCTTTCTGATAAGGAAGGAACAGTTGGGGATGAAAGCTGTCCACCTTGGCAATTTCCATAGGCCCAAGACTCATCCACAGGTCATTTCCCTCCTGATCAGGGTAAGTGGCCCCACAGAATGATTTCAAGAATCAAATTTAGTGTGTGCTTCCAGCGGTGACTAATTTATGACTTGGTATGTGCTTCCATGAGTAACTGATTTATTCACTGAAGGCTAGCAAAATCACGAGTAGCACACACATTTCTGACCCCTATTTCAAAGTTCATTCCTCTGGTCTCTCCTGACCTTGGCTGGCTCCTCCTCCTGCCTGGCCTCATTCGTGCAGGGTGTGGGGAAGAGCACAACCAAAGGTGTCATGTAGGAGTGGCCTGCCATCTCCCACCCTGCATTTACTGCCCCCGTGCACTGCCTCCCAGTCACAATGAATCAATGACTGGGAACCCCAGGTGGGAAATCCCAATGCATGTGTTTCCCAGGGTCTCCGTGTCTGTCTGGACAGTGTTCCCATTTCAAAGAATGAGGTGACTAACTGTGCTTTAGGTTTCTCCCAACTACGCCACTTGAGCTACACTTCCTGAATATAGTATATTTGAAAATTATCTAATGTTCTAAAATCTCCTACAGTTTTTCTTCCATTCTTTAATAATTCTAAATATTCAATGGGTTATATGTTTCTAATAACATTGCCATCAAATACTGGGACTCATATTTTTAAAAATTGATTCATTTTTAATATACCATCAGCTTTGAATTTCTTATTATTTCTTTAACAAATTTCCTTGCATTATGCCCCTGCTCTCTGTCTGGCCTATGGATTGCTGACCATACGGCTGGCCACATGTGGATGAGATGCCAAGGTGGTGGGACAGGCCAAACTACACCAGCCCTCATTAGAGTGAGCAGCGGAGCCGACCCCACAGGGCGGCGTTAACGTGGTTTGGCAACCGCGCTGCCAGTCACACAATTGGAAAGCAAAGGTCACAAAGCCAGGGCTGTGCCCAAGGGCGGGCTCGGGCTTACCTGCCACCTGGGTGTAAGGCTTCCACTTGTAGTGCCAGCCCCGGAACCGCTGGCTGTTGTACGCGGCACACTGGGCGGCGCGGAAGTCCACGCTGTCCTGGGGACATGGCTGACTGTTGCAGAGCTTCACGGTGCGGGTCGGGCCCTCACAAAACTTCCCTCCGTGCGATGGTCTGGAATGTGAAGCCCCCAGTTAGGAACCTCCCATTTGAGAAGCTGCTCCACGTCCTGTCCCCCGGGGGGGAGCCGCTCAGGAGGGGCGGCTTTCCCAGGGACAACTGGGACTGCTGGTCCAGGGCTTTGCTCTCCTGACCCTGCTCCTTCCCATGGCCAGCCTCTCTGTGACCAGGCAGCATGCCAGGGCCCGGTGAAGAGCACCACCGGCCCCGGGGCAGGTGCGAGCAACCTGGGAGCTAGGGCCTGAGAGGACAGTGGACAGGTCATACCCGCCTCAGGCTTCGCGGACAGGAGGAGCAGAAGAGTACGGCCACTGGGGTCTTCAACCGGGAGCAAGAGGAGGATTTGAAACTATCCCATGTGGGAAGTGCCTCTCTCTGCCTATCTTCTACCCAAGTCCATGGTTAAATCTCTTGTTGTAAAGGTGAAGGCATTTGATGGAAAACCGATATTTCTTTTTCTTTGTTTTATCTTTTTGCACGGAAGAGTTGTTCTTAGGGCTTCTTATTCCCTCGGGTTCTACATGTTTCTCTTACAATTTAGCTGTTTAAGCAGACCCTTAGCATTTTAAGTACCTGTGGTTAAATCCCAATTTCTGAGTCTGTTGCTTTTTGCTAGGGTCAGGGAGTTATCGGCATCTGACATTGTCTCAGAGATACTCATTTAAGCAATTCTTGAGTAAAATGCTTTTTGTGCTCAGTGTCTTGTACAACGTCATGCAAAGTACATAGTCAGTGTTTCCGAGCGTGGGCACCGGCAGGCTGTTGGGAGGGCCCATGGAGCGAGGGACGTACCTGGGATTGGTGCAGAGGCGGTCTCTGTGAGACACTCCTCCCCCGCAGGTCCTGGAGCAGGGGGACCAGGAGGACCAGTCCGACCAATGTCCATGGGTGGGCCTGGGGCCTTCGTCACCATACTTCACACACTGTCCTCCGCGGCACCACTAAACATTTTAAAAATACATAAATAAATAATTCATGTGAGTCACGGGTGAGCAAGTGGATCGTCCCACCGCTATGTATTGGCAAATTGCGTATTTGTAAAATGCGCACACGCTAACATCCCCACTCGCAAGTGGACGCTCAGAACAACAGTGCTGCTGCTTCTCCCTCTCATCCCCAGGGAGAGCACACCCCGGGAAGACACGGAGAAGACCTGGAACTTAAGAGGGAGTTGTGCTCTGTGGACATTCAGTGCACCTATTCATCTTCTGAGGCACTCAACTCTGACCTCTCCTGCAACAGGTGCTTTTCATAGCTCCTGCTCAGAAGAGTCAGTCTCAGGTGCAAAGTGCAGCCGGAGGCCCCAGGGGCTCAGCACCTTGTCACTCCTGTGACACTCTGTGCTGTGACTGCAATGCACCTGGGCCTGGAACCTCAGGCTTGTTCTCGAGGGCATGTTAGAGGTCATCCAGCTTTCCACAGAGATGACACGAGTCCTGTGGAACCCCACCTGTCCCCACTTGGGCCAGAGATTCCAGCTGCTCCTTCCCAAGAGAAGTGCTCATGGTTTTCAGTTCACATTGAAATCGACGAGATGACATTGCCTCTGTGGAGCAGCGAGGCCACACTCCTCCTGACCCCGAGTTCAGCAGCACTGTCCCCATGGAGGAGGGAAGGAAGACGGCTGTGCCTGGCCCTGGGCTGCATGGAGCCAGCAGAGCCGGAGGGCAGGGGAGGCGCAGTCACTGCAAGATTAATATCACAGGTAGCAAAGTCACTCCAAGATTAGAGCCTGCAGCTCCA
The DNA here is from genome assembly GCF_001458135.2 of Marmota marmota marmota. Lineage (NCBI taxonomy): Eukaryota > Metazoa > Chordata > Mammalia > Rodentia > Sciuridae > Marmota > Marmota marmota. Next base: position 3,783,448 of record NW_026000068.1, on the reverse strand, counting down.
GACTGAGAGAAGAGTGCTCCTTCTGTAAGAGGAAGATAACACCACTCCATCACTGATTCATGCACCAGGTTAAAACTCAGCACACCAGTGGTATCAGAGCATCCGTGACACAGAAGTGGCAAGTTCAAGTGGTTCCATTTAAAATTACTTCAAAAATAAAAACTAATCTTAAACCCGTAATTAATTTCGAAAGCTTTAACCACCTGACTATTTGATTTTTCTATATAAGTAAAAAACAAAAACAAAACCTCTGTCTCCCATCAGTGCTTGTCCACATCCCAGGTGGCAGAACAAACCCTGCCAGCTCCTCAGCTCAGTGACAATCCTGCAGCTGGGCACTGGGCACTTTGTGAGTCAGGAAGAGAGACAGAGAGGAGAGAAGGGAGAGGAGAGGAGGGGAGGGGAGGGGAGGGGAGGAGAGTGAGGCCCTGGAAGGAGGAGGAGACAGCAGTGTCCTGTGTGTCTGTTGCTATTAGTGCTTATCTTTTGTTTTTGTTTTTGTTTTTTTTTTAAATCACCTGGTTGTAGGTTTCTAATAAAAAAGACAGCAAATATGAAAGGAAAAATCAACAACTTGAGTCAGTTGAAAAATGTTTTCAGAAACATCTGTCCAGTCTGAAGGTGCAGAGAGGACTGGCGCTCCTGAAGGAAGGCAGGCCGGTGGAACCAGGGCCCCCCTCGAACTCGAAGATCCATTGCACAAGCAGCAGCAAGGCTTTCGCCAGGTGCCTCTGGGCAGCCTTGCTGGGTGGTGACCACTGCTGTCGATGTGATGTTGCTACCTGGCCACGTCCACAGGAGTGATGGGTAGTTACAATGTAGTGGATATAACCACCTTCCCCCCTACCCAAATAAACCCCCTAGCCTTTTTTTTGTACTAGGGGTTGGGGTTTTTGTTTTTAAGATACACATGACAGTAGGGTATATTTTGACATATTATAAATACATGGAGTGCAACCCGTTCCAATTAGGATCCTGCTCTTGTGGTTGTACATGATGTGGACTTATACTGGTCATGTATTCATAGATGAGCGTAGGAAAGTGATGTCTCGTTCATTCCCCTTTGTCTAATCCAATGAACTTCTATGCTTCTGCTCCCTACCCTCCCTTGTTATGAGTTAGCATCCACATATCACAGAGAATATTTGGTCTTTGGTTTGGGGGGACTGGCTTATTTAACTTAGCATGATAGTCTCCAGTTCTATCCATTTATTGGCAAATGTCGTAATTTCATTCTTCTTTATAGCTGAGTGATATTCCATTGTGTATCTATACCATTGTGTATCTTCACCCATGCATCTGTTGAAGAGCACCTAGATTGGTTCCACAGCTTAGCTATTGTGCACTGAATGCTATAAACATTGATGTAGTTGTGTCACTGTAGTATGCTGATTTGAAGTCCTTTGGGCATAGGTCGAGGAGCGGGATAACTGGGTCAAATGGTGGTTCCATTCCAAGTTTTCCAAGGTCTCTCCATACTGCTTTCCAGAGTGGTTGTGCTAATTTGCAGTTTCATCATTTGACTTGCTTCTAGGCACTTATTGTAAAATATACTCTTATCTGTTAAATGATACATGAAGCTATTCATTGCAATTTTTTTAATAATAAAAGGTTGGAAACAACCTAAATGTCCATCAGGGCTTAGTTTAACTATACTAACATTCATATAAGGAATCACTTTTCAGCTTAAAATAGAACAAGAGTGCTTTTTATGTATACATATAGAATGATATATATATATATATATATATATATATATATATTACATATTTATCTATATAAATATATATGCAACATTTATTGTTACTTGTACTCTTTTTCAAAAATATTTATTTTTTAGTTTTAGGTGGACACAACATCTTTATTTTTTCATTTTTACGTGGTGCTGAGAATCGAACCCAGTGCTTCACGCATGCTAGGCGAGTACGCTACCACTTGAGCCACATCCCCAGCCCATTACTTGTACTCTTGATAATTGCCATTCTGACAGGAATGAGATGGAATCTCAATGTGGTTTTGATTTTCATTTCTCTAATTGCTAGAGATGTTGAATATTTTTTAAAAATATTTTTGTGAGGGTACCAGGGATTGAACCTAGGGGCACTCAATCACTGAGCCACATTCCCAGCTCTATTTTGTATTTTATTTAGAGACAGAGTCTCACTGAATTGCTTAGTGCCTTGCTTTTGCTGAGGATGGCTTTGAACTCATGATCCTCCTGCCTCCGCCTCCAGAGCCACTAGGATCACAGGCACGTGCCACCACACCCGGCTCATATTTTTTTGACCATTTGTATATCTTCTATGAAGTCCCTGTTCAGTCCCTTTGCCCATGTATTGACTGGGTTACTTAAAACCCTGACTTTTTAAAAAGGAAAGTTTCAAGGACCTCACAAGCACAGTACACGGCACGGACCCCCGGGTACCGGCATCCAGCTCAGCACGTATGCACTCAGGGGCAGTCCTGTCTAACCTGAACACTGTCCACATTTTCCTCCCCAAAAACTGACCCCCAGACTTTGTACCACTTCTTTAAAAGTATTTCATTACATGTCTTAAAAATCAAAGACTTTAAAAAATGTGGACACATTGTAAAGAAACTTACAGCAATCACTTAGTGTCATCAAATATTCAGTCGGCGCTCACTCTTGCATTCATACCTGTGTTCTTCACTGACGTGAAAGAACTGCAATGAAGCAGACCCCTCCAGGGCACGGGCACAGGTGCCCTGCCTCGCCACATGTCCTCCCTCCATCCTCTCTCCTGCCTCCATCCACCTGTCTCCTGCGTTAGGATCTTGCTGGCTGCATCTTCAGGAGGCCTCCATCTCCAGGGTGCCACCAAACATGATCCTTTGTCCCCTGGGCTTGCTGCATTGAGACAGCTGGGCCTAGGGGGTTGCCCAGGGTGTAGACTCACACACAGAGGGCTGTACGTGCGTGTGCATAGGTCGAGGAGTGGGATAACTGGGTCAATGCCTGGAACCCCGTGTCGAGGTGCCTCAGTGTCTCAGGGGTCCTGGGGCGCCTGCTGACCATGAAGGTCCCCAGCATCTTCCCATGTGTGAGTCTAACAGCCATTTTACTAGTTGGATCAGACATTAAGACAAAATATCCTTCATCAGTTTGATGTTTGGCCCCTGAGGCTGAGTTCACACAGGAAAACAGGATGCTCTCTCTCTGTGTGATTGGAGATGGCTCCACTCCACATTTCTCTTGGCAAAGCTGCCCCCCAGCCCTTCAGCAGGACCCAGAGTCTGGGAGGCTACCAGGTCCACTCACGAGGTGTGCCAGGCTTGCCTCGCACGTTGCTTGTTCTAGAACTGGAATCACCCCTGACACAAGAAGATCCTTGTTTCTTTTATTAATAAAACTGGATTAAGAAGCTACAATCCATTTGAAGGGTGGCCATTACAGCGAGTTGGTCAATAGAGTTTGTGTATATGTGTGAATTTTTAAATTTTAATTTAAAAGAAAAAAATGCTTCATGAATTCAGGGCAATTTATCCAATTCAAATTTAAGGGTTACACATGTTTCTCATTTCTTTGATTTTGTACCTGTATCTTTTTCCTCTCACACATGAGAAGTCTGGGTCTTAAGGAGACAGCACTGACTATTTCCTCTGTCTTCCATAGTTTTAGAAGAACAAAGCCAATGGCTGCTGAAGAGTTTAAAATTCTTTGTGGTAGTCTTTTTTCCCATTGTGTATATCCCACTGGAGACGTAAGGTCAAATTACTGGGTTTAAAGGTCATTTGGGCTCATTCCTCTATTATGGTCATGGTAAAGCCACCCACTAGAATTATCATCAGTTTACATCTTTTCATTTCACTTTTGTTTGTTAGGGGTTATCTTAACGAATTTCAAAATCACCTAGAATGTTTCAAGCTTTTCAACGTATGGGTTTATCCTTTTATTTTAAAATATAAGTTAATGATTATATAGAATAGTTTTTTTTTCTCTCTTTCTCATTCGCTCGGTCTTTGATAATGACAGCATGCTACATAAAGCTTTTCTGCCCTGCTTCTGCATTTGAGAAAGTGTTCTGCAGATCATTCCACAGAAGGACGCAGTCATCTTACCACTCTTTTCAAAGCTACATAATTCCCCGTCATGTTTGTTTCGAGAAAATTCCCTCTTGATTGACATCTGTATATTTCCAGGCTTTTGCTATGATAACTAGAGCTGCAGTTCATTTTTCTGAAAATGCATCTTTTCCTATTCCTGTCAGACATCCTTAAATGACTATTCTAGTTTTAAAAATTGTCTTTTAAAAACCCTTTTAGAGAATCTGACAAGAAAACATCATCCCATGGGGTTGGGAGAGGATGCTCAGGTACAGGTGCTCCACAGTTGTGAGTACTGCTCACCTGTCATGATTACCTGCTACCTAGCACTCAGGTCAATTACCCCGTGTCCGGGCAATCAGAATTCCAAGACTGCAGGATCCCATCAGAGCCATATTCTTTCAAGAAACAAGAACAATTTTTATGACGTGGTTTTTACTAGGGATTCATTGAGCTGCCGAAGTCACTAGGTGAACTTAGCTCCAGATCTCACCCCTGTGAGGGTGCTGGCCCTGGTCCAGGGAGCTAGCCTCTTTCTCTGTGCCTCCTCAGTCACTCTCAAGGCTTAGCACCCTTCTCCAACAATCTAAGACCTCCCTGTCTGCAGCCACATTTAAACACGCTTAGGATGTGCTGTAGCTTGGAATTTAAGCCCAACAGATCAGTGATACATTTAGGCAACATTTCTCTTTCATATCCGTTAGTAACACTAAAAAGACCACAAACATAAAACATGAAAATGTCTGCAGTAAAAAATTGATTTTCATATATTTCTATCTTCATCAATAATTTTTACATTCTAAAAAGGCAACCAGGTTAAATCAAAAACATTAAAATATTATTCTTACTTGCTAACTTATCCTTTTAATTTATTTTGTTTTATTATTTTTTTGTGGTACCGGGGGTCAAACCCAGAGCCTCCACGTTCTGGTCCAGCTCTCTACCATCGAGCCACAGCCCAGCACAACCAGTTTACTCTTAAAATTTAATGACATACTTGTCCCTGCTTGCCACCAGGTAATAGACTTGCTATCTTATTTGTTTCTTCTTTTTACTGAATCAAAGCTCTGCATCTTTACCCACAGCCAGCAACAGGTCAAAATGCTTTACTGCAAGGTCTGCAGACTGAAGCTCAGAGGCTTAGACAACACAGATGCTGGCTCTTTGCTGTCTAAGTGGGGTCAGTGGTGAATGTTTCCCTTATTAAATGGACTCAGTCACCAGGTCTTGCCTGACTTCTCTGTTAATTTTGGAAAGCTCATCAATAATATTCCCACAAAAGTGAGAAATATCGATATAATAAACCACAGCTCTTGGCAGGGGTGCAGGCAGACACAGGGGTATGAGGAATGCTGGGTTAGAACAGGCAAATGAAACAGGAGGAGAGTTGTGTGCGTTGGGGAAGTGAGAGCTGTGCACGTTGTCCCGCCGACCGCAGCTTCTTACCATGTCCTGCCCACACAGGGTGCCCTCTGCCGCCGGCATGAACTTCGTCTCACATTTCCTTCCTATGCGATGGCACCACAGGGCTTTACAGATGTCCTAAACAGAATAAACGAGGTCATCAGTGTGGCCAATGGTCCATACACTTGCGATAAAATGTCAGTGAAAAGTCTACAGGAAAAACAACATTCTCCATTAAAAACGGATGTGTATCCTGCAGCAGAGCACGTGGTGGACGAGGCGTCCGAACCTGTGTTTGGAATTTCTTCTTCAGAATTCCATCTCTGAATCTGTTTATTTGGATTTACCCAGTATAAATTTAACAACATTATATTCTCCAAGTTAAAAGGAAAAAATATGCTTGAACCAAATATTGTAGAAAACTACAAGACAATTACAATTTTTTTAAAAAGCCAACAAAACAATTTATGATTTATTCTTTTCCACTTCAATTTCCACTAACCTCTTGAAATTGGGATTATAATTTTTAAATTAAAGATGATTAGGAAACTTGTTGATCCATCCTTCCTTCTATCATCCATACATTCAAACCCACCCATCATCCATCCATCATCCACCCATCATCCATCCATCATCCACCCACCATCCACCCATCACCCTTCCATCACCCACCCATCATCCACCCACCATCCACCCTTCCATCACCCACCCATCATCCACCCACCATCCACCCACCCATCACCCTTCCATCACCCATCCATCATCCACCCATCATCCACCCATCACCCTTCCATCACCCATCCATCACCCACCCATCACCCTTCCATCACCCATCCATCATCTACCCATCATCCACCCATCACCCACCCATCACCCTTCCATCACCCATCCACCATCCACCCACCATCCACCCATCCGTCCCTCCAACATCCCCAAAGCTTTGGTGAAAACTTTAAATACGTGAAGCATCTCACTAGACACAAGGTTCTGTAATGAACAGGACCCAGACTCACAGTCTTGAACTTGGTCTCAAAGGAGTGAAGAGAATCTACTGCACAGGGAGGGAGAGGTGCCTCAACTGGGGAGGGACAGGAAGTAGGCTGAGCCTGCAGAGCCGCAGAAGGCTTGCCTGGAGGACTCCAGGAGTCTCTGAACAGCCGCCCTTCTTCATTGTCCCTTGGTGCTGGGGATCAAACCCAAGGTCTCACACGTGCTAGTCGAGTGCTCCACCACTGACGCAGCCCCGACACAGTTCTTGAGCTGGGGCCCTGTACCAGGAGGCAGGGGACACTCAGAGAAGAAGGGCGTGTGTAGGAAGCACTCAGGATGAAGAGGGTGTGGAGGAAGAACACCCAGTGGCCGTCCTGCGTAAAACAAGGGCTGGGATACGTGAAGGACGACAGGCGTCCCAAATGGAAAGAATTATTTTTTACTTCATATCATTTGATTCCAAAGGAACATTTAGTGACAGGCAAAGTAGGACCTGTGATATGACGGAAGCTTCTGGAATGCTGGTGGGAGCTCTGGCACAAGGTGATGAAACATTTCTGAAGCTGTGTGCAATTTTACAGGAAATGGAGTGGCTGCAAGTGCCAGGCCCCGTTACTATGGAGAAAACGCAGGCAGCGAAGCTGGGCTGAGAAGACGCCCCGCGGCCCGGGTCCACACTCCAGTAGCACCGTGTAAGGCGGCTCGAGAAGGGCGTTGTTTTTAATGATCCATTTTAACTTTACTGTCGTGAAACTTGTTCTGAAGTCCCCTTACACTTGTTTATGCACCACACATTAAGAAGTTAGGTATTTATTAAAGACACAGCTTTGTCTTTTTTCTGCCTGTATCTCCTCAATAAAAAAATAACTCTGGAACTTGGAATCTTTACAAGTGAGCTTTCAGTGTTTTGATTCAGAAATCAGTTGCTTTTATTCTGAGCCATTCATAAAAATCTCACATGGTCACAATCACTGTGCCATTAAGTGCCATTTTCTTGTGAATCCCCAGGATCTTTAAGTACTCCTGGGACAAATGTGTCACATTGGTGGCTGGCACTTTGTTTGGCTCAGGTCCTTCTCAGAGGGGGACAAAGAGCTCTACAGCTGCTCTGTGAGAGCCGCGGCCCAGAGAGCGGCAGCAGGTGGCACAATTGCACTGGACTGGTGGCCCACAGAGGCCTCTGGGTGGAGGGGACATAGAGGTCTACTGATGCAGGACGCTGGGTCTGAACATGGAAGAAGAGAGTGCAGTGAACAGACGCGGACAAGGAAGCTGCTGGCGTGCTGGGTCAGGTGGGAGATGGCCACAGGGGTCCAGCACAGAAGTGGGCATCCCACAGAAATAGAACTGGTGTGGATTAGGAGGACTGGATTGGGGCAGCCAGGGCCTTGTGTCCTCACTGTGTGTATGAGGGTCGCCAGTCACCAACATGTCCAGAGGCTGGATGTAGTGGGCACAGGGAGCATGCCCGGCTTGGGGCCTGGACCTAACAGCTGCTAAACCACTGCTCGCTCTCTGCACTCCTAAGGGCTTGAGGGTGTTCCAGCAAGTCACAGTTCTCATCCTGCCATCACAGCGCCACTCATCCTGCCATCACAGCGCCACTCATCCTGCCATCACAGCGCCACTCAGTGGTTGCTGTGACTGCAGGACTAGGGGGCTCATTCCCAGGGCCCAAGACTACTCAAGATGATGCAAGGTAAATGGTGCAAATTATTCTAGTATGTTCATGGTCACTACGTGGTGCAGTGCTGGGTACCTAACAGGCTGTCAGAAAATGCTTTCTCAACAAGTCGAACATGTACTTGGTTGTTCCTGTACAAACAAGTGACAGTATGAGCAGGAAAAGTTTTAGTATATGATGAAGTTAATGATGATCAGTGAACTGAAGGAAGGACTGGACGGTAAGATGATATAGCTCCCATCCAAGGTGATTCCAGAACATTCTTAATGTTTTAGTTTTTGGAAGCATTATGCAGAATAAAAAAACAGGGTGGCAGATACTATCACAGGTAACAGTTTCAAACTCAGCTAAGTGTAAAGCCTTCAAATGCAGGATACTGTGCCAGCTCACCACCAGAGCAGGGACATCCCTAGCTCTCCTGCACCCTGGCTCAGACCCTCTGTGCACTTCAGCCTCAGCCTGGGACCCACTCAGTGCCCAATTCCAGTGTTCAGGCAGGAAAACATTTTACATGAGACACACTTGTCATATCAAACAATCCATGTCCCTGTTCAACATTAGCAATAGCACTCGAGACCTTGGCATCCTACAGATTTAATTGTCTGCCATAAAAAATATGGCGCTTCGTCTGGACACCCCAGTAAATGCTGTAGTATCACAAAGATTTAAGTGAGGAAATGAAAATTAAACCACAACTAAACAACCCCAAGCCCTTTGCTCTAACATTTACCACACTGACTTGACTTCTAAGTTGTGGACATAACCTACAATGACGGTGTTAAAGCATCACTACTGCGTGCCGTGGTGGCCTCAGGGAACTAAGAGTCCTCTTGGAGTAAGGATCCTGTTAAATCACAGTTCTAGTATCCAGGCAGCAGTAATGTGAGACTTGCTGCATGGGGTGGGGGAGCTCCTAACTTAGCCACAGGACCCAGCACACTAAGGAGATCTGATTTCAAGTAATTCTAGCTAGTTATATTTCAGACAGCAGGCCACGGAGCTATGTTGATGGAGCACAGTAGTAATGGTAAAGACCCAATGTTTGTGACACTAGTGCTTAACGTGGCAGAAAAGAGCCAAACCCTGTGTGGAGAGGGTCTCCTGCAACCTTCTCTGCAGCTTTAGGGAGGGTGCTCGCTCATGACTCGACCTGTGACTTCAGAGCTTTGTTTACAAAGACCAATTTCAGTAATAACGTCGTGACTAAGCTGAACACAAAGCATAACACCCCAAACCAGCATTTCAGATGGCTGAGTTGAAGACTTGAGGAGGCCTTCAGCACAGTTGTCTCATCTCCTTAGACAGCCTGTACGGTACTCAGAAGATACAAATGACACCATGGTCAGATGTGCAATGCCCTGTAACATGTTCCACCCGGTGGGCTGCTCCTATTGCTAATTCCCATCATCACTCTGCATCCGTAGGTAGACAGAGAAATCCGTTGTCACACATGTGTGTGAAATTACACCCAAGAATGTAGACACACACACACACACACACACACAAATTCTAGGGGAACTTATTCCATAGGAAGAGGCCTTAGGAATATGGGGTAAAGACAATGATAGCAATTTGAATCTGAGATCTATAGGAAAACATAAACACATAATGATAAATATATAAGGAAATATAAAATATAGTCATTTCTTGTCTTAATGTTATAAAACTATTTTAAACAAAAAATATGATATTGCACCACGTGGCTTATAACATGAATATGCATCGAAGTAAATGTGGCAGTGATGGGTAAAGTGTGGGCAGTAGGGATCTTCACACTACAGACAGCATGGACAGCTGCACATGGACTGACGTGTGGTGAGAATCCTTTACCACACACCAAGAGGCTGTGCAGACTCTTGTTAAGAGGTTACTGCACACAGTAACCTCTAGAGCAGCCAAACACTAGCACTAGAAAGTGGAGCCAAAAAGCAAGTAGAGGTTAACCAACAGAATCTATAACAAGTAATTTCTTCCACAAGGCAGAACATAGGAATCACAAAAGAAAAAGAAATGAAATAAAAAGCAAAGAGCAAAATGGCAGATTTAACTTCCCTATATCAATAATTACATTAAACAGAACAATTAAACATTCTAATGAAAGGTCAGAGATTGCTCAGTAATACCAAATAAAAGAATGCTTATAACACACATTTTATACAAAATACAAGCAAATTAGAAATAAAAGGATAAAAGATTATTATGTGCATAGGATTCCTAAGTCAGCTAATATGGCTATATAAATATAAAACAAAGTAGGATTTAAGAAGAGTAATATGACCAAAATTGTTATTATAAATTAACAGAAGAGTCAAGAAGACGGAACAATCTTAAATACATACACACCTCCTATGGAGTTTCAGAATATAGAAAACAAAATCGAAAGCAGAGAGGGAAATAGGGACATACACAACCATCATCAGCAATTAGAACACCCATCACCAAGAAGCTGCTATGTCTGATAGCAAATATAATGCAGGATACAGAAGCTGTAAATGATATTTTCAAATAAAAATAGGCGTTTCTTAAACAATATACCTGAGCAGCTCAGAATTCACATTTAAGTGTCCGAGACTTTATGGAAAGGGATGCTGGTAACAGGTGCATGTGTTTGTCAAATTTAAATTTTATACTTAATGTATTTCACTACATGTAAATGTGCCCTCAAAAATAAAAAAAAAAATCCTGAATTTGACTGATAATTGTTTTCCAGAGGGCTTTAGGATACCATAAGGGACATGGTTTGTGGTCACAAAGCAATGCCATGAGGAGAACGGAGCACAATCTGGAAAACCCCATCTTTAAAAGAAAACACTGGTGCTTTGTCTCTTCTCCTCAACAAGCACAAGAGAAACAGTCGAGAAAGAAAGCCCTCAGGGAATTCCCATCTCCTGCTAGGTCTCAGGCAACACCAGGGTGTGGGCCGACCTGACTCACGGGCTACCCACTGGCAGGCCAACGTGCCCAGCTGAAGAGGCAGGAGCCCCTCCTGGGAGCCTGCTTGGGTTTAAGCTGGGGTGTTCCCAGCACATTCCCACGTGTTGGGGTGGGGGCTGGGGTTTGCTGCAGGACTGTATTCTTTGTCTATTTTCCTCTTGATTTCATTATAAACTAGAATAGAAGAGACCTCAAATCTAGGTACTTTCATTTAATTCATGAGAAGCATTCTGTGGTCCAGTAGAGCAGGCTCCTAAATCTCCATTTTCCCCGCTTAACAAAAGCATGTGTCTGCGTTACATGAGGAATATCTATAGGAAATGATGTCGCTGGGGTAGACACCATCTTTTATGAGAAACTGTTCTATAAATACTTTATTTGAGGAATTTAATAATCAGAAGCCCTGCATAGGCTGCTGCTTTCTAATAAATTATCTTATATAGGGAGGGAGTAGAGGGAACATTGTTTTCTTAATATCATCTGAAAGAAATGCAGAATATTAATTTGCTGACTTACCCCAGCTAAAAGTTCTTGTGGAGCTCCCACATGATAAATCAGAGAGAGAGATCCCACCTAACAGGCCAAGTTGGTTCTCAAATGAAAACTGATACCCACAGCAGTATCTACTGTCATCTTCTCTGCCAGTAAAACATGTGTTTCCTGTTATGTAGGGCCAGCCCTAACATACAGAGGGTTTGACATTTGGTAGGTACCCAATAAATTCCGAATACATCAATGTCAGTTACACTAAATAAAATGATTTTGTGAATCATATTGCATTGAGCGTTTGCCAATAATCACTTGCCTTTTTAAAATCCAGCATGCATAGCTTGGCTTTTTCTCCAAATTGCCACTTGCACTGTGTGTTTGCATTGTATAACTCTCCCGGCAGCTTCTCAGGGTACTTGTATTCCTTTCCAGGTTTTGGTTGGTCAGCAAGGCATACTGCTTGGGTAGTGCTGAAACAAAGAGGAGATGGGCAACTGGGGAGGGTTACCAAGGAGGTCCCATCAACCGAATCTCTATCTCATGCAATTGTGCAAACTATTTTGCCTAGAAGGAAACTTTTTTCCTATGGTTCATTGTATCATTTATCCTGATCATATTTAAACACAGCAGCACACATTTCTGAGATTATTAATAATAAATTTTACCTTTTCCAAGAAGGCAATTTGTTCTTTGTTAGATTTCTCAAACTTATCAGGGGGAAAAGTGTAACTGAATAATTAAAACCAGATGTTCAATGTGAGAAGTTCCTATAACAAAATCTTTTATGTACTCTTCTTGCCAGAAACCATCAAAAGATGAAACCAGGCACTGTAAAAATCAAAATGCAATGAGACTATTTCAGTCTGGAATTTCTTCCTTTCCTTTCTGCCTCCCCTCTTATCTTTTAGGCAGGGAACAGTCTGTGTAATACCTTAGACCTTCTAGAGGACCTTCAGGGAAGACCACATTTCCACTAGCAAATGTCTATGTTCAGGTGATTTCTGCCCAGACCTTCCAATCCAGAAGGAATCTAACTCTAGCGAAGTTCCCTAGTAGATGACTAAAGACCAACTAATGCTCACTTCCTCCACAAATGGAGCATTACATTCCCTACCAGGATGATTTGGGAGTAATTTGTGCATTTTAGGGTGATATTTGAAAGTTTCTATGATTGCAAGTAGCAACTAAATCCTTTCAATAAATTTCAATATCTCCGAACCTAAAACTGGCGAAAACTTATTAACAAAATTCAAGCAAGTTATTCTATAGATGTACAGACTGATTCTAAAGCACACAAGGAGAGGCTAAGTACACAGAACTCTTCTCACAGCGCTGAAGGAGAATGCAGCTGGAGAGCTGACACTGCCCAACGCAAGACTCACGGAGAAGCCACAGTACCAGGAAAACGTGGAGCTGGTGGAAGGACACACCTAGATCAGGGAGAGCCCAAACAGACCACATACACCTGGCCACTGATTCTTGACCTGGGAGGAAGTCAAGAGAAGGAAGAAGGGACGACACGCTTTCTGTAAACACAGCCAGGACAACTGGACATCTACATGCAAAAAGAAAAATCTAGAGACTTTAGAGGCTCACAGTACCTGATTTCAAGATTTACAGTGAAGCTGTGGTAAACAAGCCATTGTCATTTTGGCAAAAGGACAGACAAACAGATCAACATAACAGAATGGGGATTCCAGAAAGACAGCAGCGCCATAGGTCAGTTAAGTTTCTGACGAAGTTGCAAATCTAATTGAGAAAAGGAAATCTGTCCTTTTCATTAGACAGTACTGAAAAAAATTGGACAGCTTATGAAGAAAAGAAGCTTGGTCCATACCTCATGCCCCATAGGAAAATTAACTAAGACTGGCTCGTTAGCCTCAATATAAAATGAAGAGAACCTATACAATTACAGGAAACTAGACTGTACACCCTTCACGAAAATTGGATCATAGACTTAATATAAAGTGTAAAATTATAAGACCTTTGGAAATAACATAGAAGAATGCCTCCATGATCTTGGGAGTGGTGGTGTCCTTTTAAGATTTAACACCGAAGGCATACTTGATAATACTTGATAAGCTAGACTTTATTAAAATCAAAACTTCTGTTCCGTGAAAGACACTAACAAGGAAATGAGAAGACAAGCCACAAACTGGGAGAAAATACTTTCAAAAGTCACACCTGATAAAGGATTGTTATAAAATATATAAATAACACTTAAAATTCAATAATAAGAAAATAAGACAAAATAAAAACTCAAAGAGAGAGAAAAGCTCTGAATAGACACTTTGTTAAAGAATATATACAGATGACATGCAAATAAAAGATGTCCAACATTGTGGGTGATTAGAGAATTGCTATGTAAACTCTCAGTGAGGTTCCCCTGCACACCTACCAAGATGGCTGGAATCCAGAACCCTGACAGCATCAGGTGTTGATGAGGTTGTGAAGCCACAGGAACTCTCATCCGATCAGAATGGATACCAAAGAAAAGTCGTTTGATCATTTACAAACTATCTACCACAACATTCATTTGGACAAATGAATTTTGACTTTGTTGTATGCCTGGCACACAATATCCAGTAGCATCCATGTGACATGCAAAGCAATAAAACTTGGAGATTACTTGGAAAATTATATTTAAGACTTTGGAATGAGAAAACCTCTTTTCTCAGTGGTTTATAGGAAGTACCAACCCTAAAGAAAATATAGATGATTCAGACTCCACAAGGAAAATGAAAACCCCCGCCTATCAAAAGACTATACCGGAAGAGCAAGTAGGAGCCCCAGAGTGAGAGATGTTTATGTTCCATATATTCTAGGACGGATCAAAATGTTCATGGGTGTATAAAGAATTCCCACCAAGAAATAAGGAAAAGAAGGCCTCGGTTTTTTAAATGCTCAAGAGATTTGAACAGGCACTTTACCAAAGAGGTTGGTCAAGTGGCCATTAGAATTGTTAAAATGGTATTTGCCCTCATTAATCACCACCTTAAGCTGCCAGTGAACACCCCACAACATGACAAAAGTGAGAAATATCAACACCACATATGGCAAAGGTCAGGAGCACGTTTAAATGTCCCACTATTTTATAAAGAACTTGAGAGATGATTTGGTGCTAGCTCATCATTTTCCAAGTAAGAAGAGGGGGTTTCTGAGAAGGATGCATTATTTGTTAAGGAGTCCCCTTCCAGGGATGAAGATGTGCTCAGCTCCTGGGCTCCACCCTGCCTTCTCCCCACTACATGGCGGTGCTCCTCTCCAGCCTCAGAGTTGCAGGGGCTCTGCAGAAACCAGGACCAGCTGTGACTCGCTTGCCTTCCTGAAGGTGGAGTTTACACAGCAGAGCAAGCTGAGGACTGAGCGCACTGTTTCCATTGGATGCAGGAACATCTTTAATTATTTTTAAAGTAAAGAGAGTCCATGTTGTCATGAATTGTGAAATAAGAAGCTAAAATTTCCCTACGTCATGGACCTCCCAGCTGCAGACATGAGCAATCATGATGATTTTGTGTCTGGTAACAGAAAATGACATAGGAATTCATTGAGTGGGCTGATGAATTTACTCCAAATAAGTATTTGTCCTCACAACTCTACAAGAATGGAAGTTCTGCTGACAACTTCAGGCCAACTGGGTTCCCTCTTCATGTATTTTTTTTCCATCTGCCCGATGCTAGACTATTAATAAAGGAGAGCAGATTCATCTCTAGAAGCTAGCCAATTATTCTTACCCACTGTTGGGAACCTGTCCACACATGATTGATATTTTCCTATTAATCGATTGAAGATGCCTATTTATAAAAGTAAGAAAACTTTCCAAAACATTAAATGCTGACAAATGCCTTGGTGTGATCGATGCTACGTGGACTTCCTTGGAGTCTCAAGATCAGCCTGGGATTGGCTGTCAGACCTCCATGCTGTAACAAAGTGTCTAGTCAACTCCATGGTCAGCTGAATCTCAAGATACCTTGGGAGGAGCCCAGGCCGGCAAACCCACCCGAGCTGCATGCACAGGAGGCTGAGCAGGGAGTGACCACCAAGGGCGCAGGGAGGTGACACAGTTGGTGCAAGTGTTCATACCTTAAAAACTTGTGCAGGTACTGGCGGCTGCAGGGAGACCAGGAGAAGACTCCGTTGCGTCCTGCCAGCGTGGGGGACATGATGTTGCCCTCTGACTTTTTGCACATGTTCCCTTCTCCATCGTGGACCATGCCAAAGCTACGGAAGAAAACGAGAGCGGTGGCTATTCAGAGCATAGTGCAGTTTCAAGTGTCAAATGTGCTCCAACAACCCCAAGTCTGACTGTGAATCCTCCCATAAGCTTCAAGCAAGGGAGGCCAAGGCAGAAGCCAACGTGGCTTGGGAGTGCACGGGTCTCTTCCGTTCTGAAGAATAGACCATTCATTGGAGTGATCAAAAGCATGCATGGGCATCCAATCAGAGCAAGTGCCCAGGTGCGTGCTGAGGGCAGATGTTTTAAAAAGGAGCATTTCAAGCCCGTGGGAAGGACAGTTTGTTTGTGACTTGATAAAGCTAAACTGATCAATCTTGCTTCCTTCTCTCTGCACTCTTTGATCACTGGGACTGTCCAAATTTCTAAGAACATTAGAAAATGCAAAAAACAGGCTCCCAGCCAGGAATTGTTGACCTGGGGAAGAGCAATCCAGGTATCTGAGGTTGCCAAATAAGCTCCCCAGGAGTGTGTGGTGTTTAATGCAACTAGAGGACGACTGAGCCCCTGCTGCTCTGGTTAAGGGGCTCACACTCCATCTCCACAGCCACCCTGTGTGCCTCCTTCTCATGCCAAGACCAGACCAGGCTGCGGGGTGGCAGCTGGGCAGTACGTGACTCCTCGACCCACGCCTCTCCTCCCTCTGGAGGGGCTTCTCCCCAGAACACAAAAGGGTGAATATGGTTGATTCATCTGTGGACATTTCCTGAAGCTGTTCCTATTACTCTTGAGTGAAAACCAGACCAGGGATCCAGCCCTGGCCTCGTGTCTGGGGGCAGCTCAACTGCAGTGGCTACAGATCAGGGCCACACTGACTGGCCACACTGACCTCCTGTTACCATGAGCCTACTCCAGCTTGACCTCCTCGAGTTTTCTGTTGGACAGCCTTGTGCTGCCATCGTCACCTCTCCCAGAGGACCCCAGCATGCTGCCTGGGGAGGAAGGCAGGGGGTTTGGGAGCTCCACGTGGCCCTGAAGACCTCCATTAAGGCAAATGCCTATTAGGACAGCCAAGCCATTATTGGCACTGTGTCTCCTAACCAGTCGTTGTGTGAACTCCCTGAGCACAGGGTCCTGACTAAGTGAGACACAGAGGAAAAAGAAAGGCAAGAGAGAAAAACAAGGATGAACAAGGCGGCCACTGGATCTGGGAGCTTTCTGAGGCCCAAATCCTTGAAGAGGGGAGGGAAGGGCAGGGACAGGAAACCCCACAGGGGAAGTGGCTCCATTTGGGGACAAGAGGCTCTGCACTTGTGGCTAAGACTGAACTCCTTTGTCCACTTAGCTGTGGACTTGGTAACTTAGCACTGCATGATAATAGGAGTGAAAACAGCATTCACAAACACCCACTGGGGCACAGGCACCATGTCAAGCACACGACACACATTTTCTAACTTAAACCTCATCACACCCCTCAGGTCAGCAAGGCTGAGGACTGGAGAGAGGCCCTGTCCAGGTGCAGAGTGAAGACCCGAGATCAGACACCAGGAGGTCAGGCCCTTGCTGGACATGCAGTGGTTAGACCTGGGCAGGACAGAAGAGTGTATCCAAGGAGATGTGGCCTGCAAGTACTGCTGGATTCCTGCAAAACTCCGACCAGTTCTGAGGATGATGTGGATGTGGTCATTCCAGCCTCCGCCCATTCTCTGAAGCTCTATTAAAGGCAATTAATCAGGGCCAAGGAGACCCTGTGGCAGAGGAAATGTGTCATGGCTGTGGAAAGGAGCTGGGCTCAAATCCCAGCTGGGAGGCGGCCCTGGGAGGCAGCAGTGGAGAGGAAATGCTTCCCACCCTGCCTGGCTGGCCCTCCACCTGCTTGTGAAGAAGATGCAACGTGGTCCAGCAACTGCCTAGATAGAGCCACTCCACCGCGGCCTACCTTTCTAAGGAACTGAAAGTGCCAAGGCCTAGGTCTACAGATACCTTGGTTTTAAGCTTTCTCATTAAAGGCATTTTCCGTGATTCTTCAAACTCTGCAGTGCGTTAAAGATCTGAGATACACTGCACAATGTGGCTAACCACAGCCTCTCTGTTGGCTTCTGATGCAGCAGGTTAGGGGTCAGGATCTGGCACTTGGCTGGATTCGTACACACCCCAGGGGATTCTGATGCCCATCCAGCATCACTATTTCATAAGTTGCGTTGTCCCTCAGTATACCATGCACAGACATGATGAACGCCAGTAAGTCAGCATAAATCTACCACAGCGGTCATATCTCATATTAACATTAATGTTAAAAGAACACATCTGGAAGATGAGGTTGGTATTTGTCAACCAAGAAAAATAATTACTACTGAAGGTATACATGCTAGATAATTTTATTTGCTCCTGTGCATCAGAACACTTTAGTTAAGTGGTTATCACCCATGCTTAAAATAATAAAATAGATTTCCTTCCTTCATCCTTTACCAATCTGTTAAGTTTGGGAAGAGCCGAGACCCTCTCATCCGTGCCCACAGCCCCACTGCCAGGGCTCCAGGGCTCATGGCAGGCTCTCCATGGTGGACCAACAAGACAGTCTTTCCGGCTGTAACACTAACTCAAATGCTGGGCACAAATCGAATTTCAGATTAGACTGGATTTGAAAATGATACTCAGGGTTGGATATGTTTAATGTTTTCCACGATGCTTTCTTGAATGATCTAATTGTTATCAGCAAATACTTTTGCATTTCTAGTGGTAGACCAGGATGAGCAGACCCGTGTGGCAGAGTGCGCACCAACTATTTCAGCTGTTCAGAGGGCACAGTTAGGGAACGGGGACACCCTTCAGAGGAGCGGAGGCTCAGTGTCATCTGGGTGCTCACTCCACCATTGGAGTGATGATGGTGTTCTGGGGGAGGGCCCCAGCATGGGCTTCATGAGCAGCACAGCTCATCCTCAAGAGGGGCAGGAGGCTGAGGTGGAGAGAGCAGCCGGGAGTGGCAGACACCTGCAGAGACCTCGGACTGGAGGGTCTCATCTCTGTCATGCACAAGCTGTTTGATAACAGGCAAATTGTTTAGCCCCCTGGGCTTCAGTTTCCAAATTATAAAGTCTACATAAACTGTACAGCATGCCCAGCATTGTGTAATTCACAAAGGAAAATTCAGAACTTCTGTCCCTTGTCCTGCTTTGAATATGGTCTTGGTCACATGCCTCGACATGTGGAAGTCACTCGTGCACATGTGTTGTATATATGTATGTGTATGTATTGGGTGGGGGGGAAGCCAATGGACTTCAAATACTTTTTGGATGCAGAAATAAGAACTTTCAAGAGGAACAGTGATAAATAAACTTGGTAAGAGCTGAAGCCCTTGGTCGGCCAGGGATCCTCAGGGAACAGTCTGATGATCACCAGACCAGATGATGGAGCAGGGGCCAGCTTGCTCCAGTATTCTATAGGTCCTTAAAGTCACCGAGCACCTCCTTGTCCCAGTGGAAGGGGCTCAGGGTGATGGCAGAGCACGGTCATGAACAGGTGGGAATGCCGATCACCCCCTAACACCTCAACGGCATCTACCATCCCTAGGGAGTGTGACTGAGCTGCACCATCTCATCACCCAGCTGTGGGGCTGCCTGCCCACGCTGCTTCTTCCAAGTGTCTCTGACTGTCCCCACGTGACCTCTTGCAATGCCCACACCCCTCTTTACTCCATCCCTCGCATGGTGTGTCTACTTTGTCTTCTTTCTTAGAATTTGGGAGGGCACGGGTTGCTTTTTCAATAGATTCCTACACAATGCCCTGTGGGCAGATGCAAACTGTGCCCAGTGACTGGGTGCGTAGATTCAGGGGAGCCAGGCCTGGAGGATCACACATCCCCTCAGCGCGGTAATCACGCTTTGGTGGTGTCTTAGTGGTCTGAGACACAGCACAAGGGTAACTCTTGAAGCCTACTCTGTAAAATGGACATGTGCAGTTCAGCTAGTATGGTTCATAATGGTTCATATTGCATGTGCACACGTGGCGGGGAGCTCCCGGGGCTCTCCTGATTGCAGATGGCAAGCCCATGTAAGAGCTGATGGGTGATGCTCTGTGAGCTCTGATAGTGACAGGGGCAGACAGAGGGCATGGTGGGGACATCAAGTCAAGGGAATAATTCTATAGTCTGGGCCCACGGTGCTGACCCCACATGCTTTCACTTTTTTTTTTCTTTTTTGTTGGTACCAGGGATGGAACTCAGGGGGACTTAACCACCGAACCCAATCCGCAACCCAATTTTTGTGTTTTATTTAGAGACAGGGTCTCACTGAGTTGCTTCATGACTCACTTTTTTCTTTTTCTTTTTTTTTTTTTTTTCCTGAGGCTGAATTTGAACTTGAAATCCTTCTGTCTCAGCCTTCCAAGCTGCTTTCACTTTTGAAAAGTAATTTACGTGCAGCCCATACTGGTTTAGTTGCCAGGATATGTTACATTTCTCTGCAAACCACAGGAGAAATACAGGCCCTGTTTTAATCAGCCTTTTCACTGCTGTGACTAAAGGACCTGACCAGAACAACTATAGGGGAGAAAAAGTTTATTTGGGTGCTCACGGTTTCAGAGGTCTCAATCCATAGAGAGAAGACTCCATTCCCCGGGGCTCACGGCAGAAGAGTGAGGCAGAGAGAAGCAGCTCACATGAAGATCAGGAAGCAGAGAGAGACTCCACTCTCCAGGAGATACAAAATACATGCCCCACAGCCACACCCCCCATGAGCCACCTCCTCCAGCCACACCCCACCTGCCTCCAGTCACCACTCAGGTGATCCTATCGCTTCAATAAACTTGTTCCCATTACTCTGAGTGACATGCCTGAAATCATTCTGACTTGATTGCAAGATCTGGGGTTTGGAGGGGGGCCTTCATGCCATCTCAGTTTTCTTGGAGGCCCCAGCCTCCAAATGATAGAACCCATGAATCTGGAATCTGTGCCCTGCCCACCAAATGGTATGACTTCTCTTAGCAAAGGGAATTCTCCAATGGACTTGTGTCCAGACACACTCTTCCACAGGTGCCTTCTGCCCTCTGTGCATCTGTGTGATTCATCAACACCACTTCTAGCAAACTCTATGTCCTGCTTCAAGACATTTAATATAACTAGAAAACTCTCCTTGAACCGTGTTCACTCAGCAATCCTGGTTCATCGCCTTGTACTGGAGCAGAATGCACATCTGGATTCCGGCTCCAGTCTCTCCAAACCACCTGTTCTTGACAATTTCTATTGTTAGGTCCAATTCCCCAGTATGAAGGGCAAGTAGGTGGTGGATGAAAACAACTTAGAAGAAAGAGGATGGGCATAAACTACGATCCTTCCTTGAGTTGCGCTGAAGGTGAGAGATCATGGAGTGTGAAGCTAGATACACGCTCCATCGTGAACAGGACCCAGGACATGGCTGTCACCTCTGAACCAGGACGTTCATGTGTCTTCCACAGAAAAAGTCCTAATAGATGAAAAATTACTTTTTAACCCTCAACATGTGGAATTCAAATTTGACCCTCGTTGGAGCTCCTTGCCAAAGATATGGTAAAGGCACAATGTCTGTGCCAAGGCATCTGATCCCTGCATCAAACCTGAAATTCCTTCCTCAAGAAATAGAATAAAATTCGTGAATGCAATAAATGTGCTTGTCTTCAAGTCAATTAAAGTAAAATGTATGACGTTTATTACTGATGTCATGTGCTGTGGCCTTTCTCATTTGGAGCTGTCAGGCCTAAAGCTCCACCCTTCATTTGTCCCCCTCCCCGCTCACATTCTGGCTCACTCACCCCCATTCCACACACACACACTTGCTGAATACTCAGCCTGGACCCCTAAGTTGGGGAAAGCAGTTTAAGAGATTTTCCTAAGTGATTTCCTCAGTTTGAGTTGTCTGTGAAATTGCTCCACAAATTTTACAAAAGTTGCCTGATCCAAAACAGGCATTGCCATCATCATGGCTACTACTGTTATCATAACAGCGATCGCTGGTTTGCGTACTTAGCTTATGCCCAAAGCACACATTTCCTGTTTTCTCGGCGTGAGCAGAAGCTGTTTCGTCGACAACATTGCCTCTTAGAGCTCTGGGTCTCTCCCCTGCAGTGTCCTCTGAACTGCCGCTGGTCCCGAGGATGGGGTTGCTTCTGGAGGTCATTCTCCCATCACTCTCCCTCCTCATGGGAGCTCCTTCCTTCCCACCCACCTGCAATCCCACTCTCAAGTGATCTACATTTCTCTAGTTTTAAGGAAGTTCTTCAGCCATCAGGCCCAGGCTGAGTGAGGAAAGGAACTACTAACAATTGGCCGACTCTGGTCCCTGTTGACCTAGGGATGGAGGGCTCTGTTAGAGGCATCCAGATTCGCGTCAGTCGGCTTCACCTCCTGCAGCGGCTGGCACTGCCAGCGCCCATATCTCAACCTCTTATCAAACGCTGACGGCTCAGTCCGGGTGACTTAAATATTTCTTGCCTTGATAGTTTAATTAAATTCAGGTACGGTTCAGAGGACAGCAAGATCCTCGTGTTGCTACAATAATGAAAGTTTTTGAAGTTTTTACTCTAGCAGACTATTAAAAATACAATTATGATTTAACCGAAAGCCTTATAGAGTATAGGTGTAATTTTCTAGGCAATGAAATAGTCAATCATTACCTCTAATGATAAAGGGATCAGTAATGGGATATGGAGCGTCATTTTCAGGTTACACGGAGTCTAAGCTGCAGAGCCCCATGTAGTTCCACAGACAGAGGTCACACATGTGTGTGCATAAATGTGCACACACACGCACACACACCACACACACACAATACACATGCCACACCCCCACACACAATGCACACACAACACATGCACACAATACACGCACATTGCACACACCACACACCACACACCATTCACACCACACAAAATATACACACACCACACACACAACACATGCACACAATACATGCACAACATACACCCCCCCACACAACACATGCACACAATACACTCACACCACATACCACACACACCACACACACAATACACATACCACACCCCTACACACAATGCACACACAACACATGCACACAATACACACACCACACACACAACACATGCACATAATACATACACATTGTACACAACGCACACAACACACACAATACATGCACACAATACACACTGCACACCACACACACACACCATACACACCACATGCACACACACCACACACACACACGCCTGAATGGGTGTGGGTAACATGAGTCTGTGACTTAGTTTGTTTTTCAACAGGGGATAGAAAAGTTAGCTTTGCAGAAACACAAATCACAAACACCCCTTTTGATTTTTTTTTTGCCAGTAAAATCAGCTTAAAATTTAAAAGGAAAAAGAAAAAGAAAAATTGAAATGTCTAGGACATTTTCTGGGCTGAATTCCAATACAGTTTCAATGCACAGGACACTATCTATACCCCACTCCTGGCCTGTGTGCTCATGAGGTCACCTGTAGGAAACCCTGGCTGCTTGGGCTGCAAGTAGGACCCTTCAACCCTTTAAATGAACAGATCCATGAAGTTAATCAGCTACAGCAATATCAGATAAAGAAAGCTTACCTGAGTCTCACAGCTGCCATAAGTAATTGCTAGACTTTTTTCCCCCCATTTTACAGGTGTAAGTGTAAGGTTTTCATGTACAAAGAGGACGGACGCCAGCATCACAGCAACCTTGATGAGAGCCACTTGCCCAGGACCCTGTCCAGGTAGACGGAGCCTCCTGGTGCAATGAGATGCCACCTCAGTTCAAAACCAGTTACAACACTGAAGTCGGGTGTCTAATGACAGCATTTTACAACTGACATCTCACAGTCTGCATGTGAACTCCCTCTAGAAACATGATTTAACGCCCTGGTGACCCTATGGTGTCACCCAGTTAGGAAGGGCCCCAGGCTGCACCCTCCCTAGAGATGGGCTTACTTGTGTCCAGACTCATGGGCGATGGTGAAGGCCAGTCCCAGCCCTGTATCTTCATTAATCGTACAGCTGCGGTATTTACTACACATTCCACTTATGGGCGCGAATCCTATGGGGCAAAAGATTGAGACAATCTATACTAGTGTTGTCATACAAAGAGTAAGTAAATATCTATTTTCTGCCCTATGATACAATCTGGTCCTCACCTTCATTTGGGGAAACATGAAACGGACCACCCTTGGACAGTCGTGGAGGGATGTGATCGTGTGTGGGAATGTGGGGAAGTGGTCTCCCCGGGAGCCCAAGGACTCCGTCCCATGGAAGACGGCTCATGTTTCTAGGCCATGCGCCTGGCACAGGCTGTAACTGGGGCCAAACAGAAGAGGGTTTACTGTGTTTCTCTATTACACCTGGGTTCACAAAGCCACTGGAAGAGCCCGTAGAGAACCGGTGTGTCGGGAGGCCCTAAGCCCACCCCTGTTCCGAGATTCTCTCACTTCTGATGGGTCTCTGGCAGAAGGAGACAGATCAAAAGCAAGGGAGGGAAAAGTCACATGGCGCAGAGTCTGGGAACCAGGGTGAACTTCTGAGACCCTTCCCCACTGGGGACACAGCTTATCTCCCCAGCAGTGAGTGTGACCACAGTGTGAGGTGCTGTCCAGCAGCTGGGAGGCTCAGTGGGGCTCAGCCTCCAGGGTTTACTAGAAGCTGGTCATGGGGGCACCATGCCTGACATGGACCACTGCAGACTCCCAGAAGGAAAGCAGGGTAGGCACGGGCCATGGTGAGGCACAGTGGGCCACTCTCCTAGGTGGAGTGCTAAGGACCACCCTAAAATCTTGAGTGTTCTAGGGACAGCCAATGGCCAGACTTGTAAGCAGGTCCCCTTCAAAGGACAAGCAGTTAGGCCACTGTGGGAACTCCACACAATAGGATAAACCTGTGCTAGACAGAGTCCTGCCCAAGAGATTTTCCAACAAAAAGCATTCCTCTGAGAACCAGGGAACAAAGAGAGTAAGAGAAGGTTCCAGGGTGTTGGAGTTAGGGGCCCACTGCCTTACAAAGCCCGCCTCTGGGTTGCAGCCAGCCTTAGAAATAGCTAAAGCTTGCCAACTTGCTAAGATTGAGATATTTACAGAGAAAAGGGAAAATGAAGAGCACAATATCTTATGCTATCTTTATAAATATTCATAAATGTGCTGTTTCTGCTGCTTAGTGAGATCTTCTGTGTATAACTTGGATCTATTAGCCCATTCTCATGTATGGTAGAAAAAATGGAAAAAAAAATATGTCCCACATCAGAAGAGATGGAGAGTCAAACTCTGAGCGACCTTCCTTGTCTCATGTCACTCTGGATGAACAAGAGCCTGCTCCCGGACTGAGCCCCAGCTGTGCAGGGAAGGCAGTCTTTTCCTCACAATTATGCTCAGCAGTAGCTGCGGCTTGTGGATGTGGACAGGGCAGAAATCCTCAACACCCACACGGCCCACAACCTCTGCTGGAGGGTCTTACCTAGAGTATCGCAGGGCTCATTCTTCCAGGAGCATATGTCCAGGCCGGTCAGTAGGATGGCGTGGTCATGGCGAGTCCCGTCCTTCCCCATCAATCCAGACTGCCACTGACAGAAGCTACTCAAGGTGTGGTCTGCATGGTGACTTATCACCAGCCCTGGCTGTGCAAGAGAGCCAAGGCCCCGTGAACATGGAGGGAAATGTTTCAAGACCTTATCATCATCGCCAATCATCATTGACTTGGATTTCAAATACAAAGGTGGACCCGGATAGCAGTAAGCTAATGCGTGCATTTTATGCAAAAGAAACCCTGACAAATTCAGTGCAGAGACTCATGTACTTTTCTGTTTATAAACAATTGGTATATGTCTGGCTGAGCCTGAATGCATGTTCAGTGACTCAAGAAAGAACGTTGGTGCATCTTTTTTTTTTTTTTTTGCATTTAAAACCTTTGGAAAACTTTGGCAGAGTTACATAAGGTAACAGAATCATTCAAGCATGGTTTTCCTATACAGACAAACACACATAGCCAGTGACAGGATGCTCATTTCATAACCCGGCTGGCAAGTGGTAATCTCCAGCCATGCCCCCTAGCTGTTCACTGTTACAGAGTTCCATTAAGTAACCATCCTAGGACAGAAGCAGAGGGGTCTTATTTCTGGGAGGCGCCCTTCAACTAGAAGGGAACCATCCAGAAAGACGTCCATAAACACCAACTTCTAGCAGAAGAACAGGGATATGCCAGAGTGAAGAACTGGGGAACTCATGGGAACTGGGGAATTCGGGGTGTGCAGGAGCATCTGTCAGAGCAGGCTGCCCCGAGCTTTCTGAGCCGCTAAGACAGGAATGCAACCATGTCCTGTGGGTGGCCAGGGAGAATCAGGACAGGGGCTTCAGTTTCAGTACACCATCTTGTTGAGAGCTCCACTGATGGAGTGGGGTCAAAACCTTTGCCTCTCGGTCACTAAACATGTTTTCTCCTTAAATGTTTATTTTGTTTTTCTGGAGAGACAAATGCATCCAAGCTAAATGCTGTGCGTCCACACTGTGGCGCGCCTGCATTCCTCAGCGGCAGATTTCCAGGAACATGGCACTAATTAAAGTTAACACAGGTGTATGATCAAAAGATAACCTTGCTTATTCTTTGCAGCTTGGATGGATTCCAAGGCGAAAACGTTTTAATACAAGGAATAATTAACCTGTCACCTGAGAAGCCCTGCTGGTCTGAGGCTCTCCCCAGGCACACACTCACAAAAAGGACAATGAGGTAATCCTCCCTGACCAGCCAGGCTGGACACAGCCCTGCCCAGGCAGACACACCTCCCCCCGTCCCCTCACCCCGTGGGGAAACAGTGATCTTACAGCTCATGAATGGGCTCAGGTTCTGTCTAAAAATTCTTTGTTCTACAAACAAGAAAGCTGTGGCTAGCAGGGAACACTGATGTGTCACCAAGGTGGAAATGGACACCTGTCCTCACTTGGGTCCAGAGCACACTCTCCTTTGCTGAGTCGGTAATCAAATTGGGGAAGACCCAAGTGGTCACCTTTCATGACCAAGATGCCCTCCACTGTTTACGCGTGCCTCTAAGGGCTCACTGTGAACGAGTTCCTCGAGTGTCCCCTAGGGGTCTGGAGGGGACAGAGAGGTGCTTCCACACACTGCTACTGGGATCCCACAGAACTTGGGGTCTACATGCTCTCATAGTAAGTGGTAGACATTCAGAGTCTTCGTGAGGAAAGGTGGTGAGGTCAGTTGCGGGCACTTGGCTCAGGAGCAGAGGTGATGGGTAGGGCAGCATGGCCCTCAGCCCGGGTCAGTTACAGGCTGCAGCATCTTTACTCCTCCAGCAGAAGGCAGAAGGAGCTGCACTCCAACTGCCCCAGAAGGTCACGGACACAGCGGCCGAACCCTGTATCCCCAGCATTCCCACCCATAGTTCTAAGGCAGCTTTTCATTCCACTTCCAATCATAGGCCAATTAAAAGAGTGTTCCTTACTGCGCATGCACACACACACACACACACACTTTAAAACAACTAAAAAAAAAAAAAACCTGACTGCAAAATCAACTGTTCCTAAGAGAAAGAGATGTAAAGAATCCACAGAATGTGATTTTTACTATAAGGGAAAAGCATCATTTTTCACTTAATTTTCTGGGGAAAAAGAAAGCTGCTGGTTTCGAGGGCACTGTACCTGTTCATCTTCTAGAAGGATGAGACCTACGACTGCGATGTTGATGTTTCCCCCTATGGTTCCATCCTTGAATAAAGCAGACACCTGGAAGAGCAAATCCACATCAGACCCCGAACAGCCACATGTCCCCTACTGCACGGACACTGCCTGCATCCCCCAGGGTGAGGGCAATTTTCATGCTCTCATGTTGTCAGACAGGCATAGACACATCAAAAGGCCACTGGTCAGTCCTCACAATGTGCTCCTGGAGGTGAAGGCGTGAGGTGGGGGCTCACCTCCTGTCCAACCCCACTGAAGGGATGGCCAGGCCCTGGGTGGGCAAGTGTCCTCCTTAGAACAGAGGGGACTGCTTGACTCATGGTAGTGAGCATGCAGAACAGGGGCACTGCTTTACTCACAGGGATGACCACCTAAGCCAAGCAGGCCCCAGGCTCTCCTGGTGAGGAAGCCCAGGCACACAGAGAACTGGTGAGGAGGAGAGCAGAGGACGGGAGGAAGAGAGGGAACGTGTGAGAAGGCGATGGCAGAACAGAGCAACCTCGAGAGACAACGGAACAGGAAGCAGACGTGAAGGATCAGTGCAGTGTCCCCGGTCAACAGCAGGGACAGTGTGGCCCCAAGACACAGAGATATGAGGACAACTCCACACCAGGGGCACAGACACCACCCTCACTCGGAGCAGGCTGGTGCTATGGCCCTCCGTGAAGACAGCCCAGAGCCCTGCCCTGCTGGGCACCTTCTGAACCCTCCCTCAGTCCCTGACTTCGTAAGCCACACGACTCGACCGCCCAAAGTGATGCTAGCAATGAAAATCACAGATCTGTGCAAAGACACACTTGGGTGCTGCTTACTGATGGTGAAGAACCAGGAATGCATTCAAAATAGTGTCATTGAACGATTTTTGAAAACATTCAAAGATCCCGGACTTTGCCATCTGGGATCCAGATTTCACTCCTGTGCTGTGGGGTCAGCACCCCTCTCCTTGCTCCTGAAGAATCCCTGCAGCTGCAGGTTAGAGAGGAGGACACTGTGTGAGACGATCTTCTGCCAGGTCATACTGCTTTAGAGTTTTTGAAGTAGATTAAAAACCTCACACTCAACACCTGAACATCAGCACTCCTAGAAAAGTGGGTGCATCTACATGCTCACTTAAAAGCACAGATACTGCTGACATACTTACTGTACTGAACTCCTTGACCCTCCTAGGGAGTCCTATCAGAGGAAGAGCCACTGAACCCCAAACACTGCAGGGCAGATGGGCTTGCAGAGGGGTCTGTTCATGTCTCCTCTTTATGACACCCTCTGAAGTTCAGAGAAGGGCTCTTTCAACAGGAACACACTAAAGCAGGGTTGCCACCCACTGAGGGTTTCTTCCCCAGAGACGCCCGCCCAGCTGGACGTCGTACAGGCCCGTGCTGGCGGCCCACCCTACCATGTTGAGGATGGTCAGCACGTAGGTGGTGATGTTCTCCTGCCCGTGGTTCTGCATCATCTTCCTGTCGACCACCACCAAGGTCTCCACGTTCAGTTCTTTATTCCGGTGGGACTTGAGGAGTGAGCGCCGGCACCGGGGGACAGACTCGTACTCATCGGGAAGGACGAAGAGGTCCTCCGTGGGGATCTGGGGTGCATCTGTGAAGCAACGCAGGGGGAGAAATAAGGCAGCGGTCCCCTCAAGCCCAGATGAACATGGGGAGCGGGGCAGTGACATCGCCAAAGCTTTCTGAGCTCTCACCCCTCGCCATCACATTGACGTAACCAAGGTGGGCGCAAGTGCCACCCTGGGCTGGTCTTTGTGGGACCCTTCCAGTCTCTGCAGGAGCCTGTGGGGTTCTAGGATGGCACTGCGCAGGCAGGGGGAGTGAAGATGACCCCCTTGGAATCCCTCCTAAAAGCCCTTGGGTCTGGGTGGTGTGGCCCAGAGCCCTTGGTCTTATTTCTACTGTGGAAATGTGGGTTTGGAATAAAAGCAGCTGCAGCCCAGGGCACGGCAGCCGGAGGTCCCTGGTGCTAGACGCTGGGGCAGAAGCATGAGGTGAGGGTCTGACAGGCCAGAGCCCCCACAAGCCCCTCAGAGTAAACCTCTCACCCTCACCAAGGTACCTATAGTACTGTCTCCTAAACAGGAGTGTCACCTAAGCACCCGCCATCAGCCAACGCCTGAGCCTGAGAAGCAGAAGGTCCACCCGCCAACAGGCTCAGGCTCACTGTTGACTTTAAGCAAATCAATCTACCTGAGTCTGCTGTCTCCAAGAGGGACAGAGGGACATAGAAAGCAAGCCTCTGTTTCTGAACCCGAGGCGCAGAGGGAAGAGCCCTCCTAAGTGTGAACTGCCCTGAGGCAGGAGACCAGGACCACCCCAGGGAAGTCCAAAGACAGAAGACTGAACCCACTGACCTAGTTCATCCAGGTTTGGGATTTTCAAGATCGTAGGAATGTGTCCCATGGGTTTTATTTATAGGGTCAGATGGCCTGAGTGGTGCTTATCTGGCTGGTTGAGCCAAGTGGCTTTCTTCCTGTTCACCAAGGTCTGCTGAGCACCTGCCCCCGACTCCCCTCTGCTTCAGGGGGTTGGTAGAGCGGCCATCAAACCAGCCACAGGGGAGGCAGGGGTGGGGGAAGCCAGGGTTTTCAGATGCCCTGGGAACCCGGGACAATCAGGGGATGCTCTAGGGACAGCTCAAGGAACGAGGGGAACTCCAGGAAGGTGCATTCCTGACTTTGTGAGAGGGTTCCACATAAACGTAAATAACAGGTCACCCCTTAAGGAGCCAAGGCAGACAGAGCTGTCCCTAAAACTTTGGTGGTGAGTTGCAGATGATAACACCTTGTGGGTGTGCTGTGTGATGTGGTGAAGCCTGTGAATGCATGCATAAACAAATTGCCTCAGTAGGAAGCAATGTAGGCCTCAACAAACCCAAACCTCCAAAATACAGAACCCCTGAACAGAGGGGACAGGGTTCTTCTGAAGATGTCTGGTGGGTTCTGTGCTTCTGAGTGTCACTTTTCTGTCCAGGGAACAGTTTGTTTAAAAGAAAAGAAAAAAGGCTCCATCTCCCAGGGAGCAGTGCTCCACCCTGATACCCTGAGTTGGCACCTAACAAACTCCAGAACCCTGCTCCAGGGTCGTGATCGCAGCTGTAGACGTCATCTTGCAGGTAGGTGTGTCTTGAAGGAAATCAATATTTTCCATTGGCTTACACAGACATCAAATCTTTACATTCACGGGAAGAACCGCCTTACGTACATTTCTTGCGTCTTCCACAGAAGTGCTGCCTGTGCCACAGCCCGAGGTTGTCACTGAGGCCCTGCAGGCCTGGGCTGGCTGGCTCCCCAGTCCTGGTGAGCAGCAGGCCGGTGGGTGCTCGGGGGGCCTGGGGCTCCACTGCTCTCTTGTACAGCACGTGGGAGGCAGGGCCACCCTGCTCAGAGCCCTTCAGCCTCCCTGCCAGGTGTGGAGGGAGAGGTGTCAGGAAGTAGTCGGCCTCCTCGGTCCTTATCATGCCGGCCTAGAAAACCAAGAGCAGGAGGGAGAGCAGGATTAGCCACCGAAGCTGCAGCGGTGACTCCCCAAGCCTCACGTTTCAGAGGGTTCTCTCGGGAACATGCTATTCTCTCCAGGGGAGCATTTGTTGGAAAACCTGGGCCAAGAATGAGAAATGGCAGGGTCCCCGCACACAGCTGAGCCCCTTCATTCAGTATGCATGGAACCGTTCTGTGACCCAGCTCCAGGCACAGACAGAGGGCTCACTACAACCAAAGCTGGCTAATTTAAACCAAAAAGGCTGAGGGAACGCGAGCACAGACTTCCATGCAATATCAGGAAGAGTCCCAGATAGACAGATCAAAATGGAATCCTAATAATTTGAAAACTATGTTCAAATGAATTTTACAACTGGAATAACATGTGACGCTTTCTAGAAAAGTATAACTTAAAAATTAATCAAGAAGAAAGCATGAGAGAATTACTTAGGGAAACTGAAAGATCTTTCTAAGCAAGATATTTAAATTTTCTCCATTAGGAAATAAAAAAACAAAGTGATTCCATGAAAACACTGTTCAGTACAACAGACTGAACAAGGAAACACATCTGAGAGACTATGTTTTCTCCCTTTCATTAAAGTTTGATGATGGCTGTTGGTGAGAATGAGGACAGACAGACAGACAGGTGTGGGAGCAGCTCAGGAGACCATACCACAGCCGCCCGCCCTATCCACCTCCAGGATGGACCCTGCGGACACTTTGCAGAAGACGTCTTGTCAGCACTCCCTGCAGAGTAGAAAAGATGGACCATTCACAGGATCCTCACCATGATGAAGTGAGGTTCAGCCCAGAGCTAGAAGGACCTTCGACAACGCCAGTCACACAAGCTCATTGCAGGAGAGCCACGGATGCCATTTCACAAGGTAAGAACCATCCTTTCATGGCCAGAACACTGAATGAATTAGGTACAGAAGCCAGGCTCTTCCACACGACAGTGCCCCACACAGAAGCCATGCGGACATCCTGCTGGGAGGTTTCTGAGGCCCAGAACTCAGACTCACACAGTGAGAGCAATCAGGCAAGAGGAAGAAACAAAGGGCACCACAACTGGCTGATCAACGCTCTCAGCAAAATTGCAGGAAACAGAATTGATATGCATAGATCAGTAGTGTTCCTCTCCACCAACAGGAGATTTCCTGAAAATCCAAGAGAGCAATCCCACCTACAATAGTTCCCAATACACACCCAGGAATGAATTCAACCAGTGAAGTGAAAGACGTCGGCAATGAAGATTGAAAACACTGATGGAAGTAACTGAGGAGGACAGAAAAAGTGGAAAGACATCCCACATACATGGGTGGAAGAGTCAGGCTTGTTCAGAGTTCATTGCCCACAGAGCCCACTGCGGGTCCAGTGAGATCCCTACCGACCTCCCAATGGCATTCTACACAGAACTAGCAGAAGTCCAAATGTCCGCATAGGACCACAGAAAACCCTGAACAGCCAAGCAACACAAAGCAGGAAGAACAACATGGGAGGCTCCACACCACCTGCCTCTAACACACTGCAAATCCCAGCCATCATCAGATCAGCAGAGGGGCCTAGCACACACCGATGGGGCCCCTGATGGACAGCCCAGAGGTACACCCGAGCAGCTGCAGCCTTGATCCTCAGCAGAGGTCCCAGGAACACACGCTGGGCCCCGTGATGTGAGAGGCTGTGGAGGTGGTTATCTTCAGGGAGAGTCAAGCAGGAGGCACAAGAGGGGACTCCACTGCTCAAGGTCTAAACGTCTGTGGGTGGCCATACTCTTGAAAAGAGTCGGTGGCAAGGCTGGATGACAGGATGATGGGACTGACTCCAGATGAATTTTTTAAACTCTTAGAAACGTTATTAAGTATGGCTGTCAGTTTATGATAAATCAACTGCCCCAACGGAATGTCGATCCATCATTTAGAACTTGGCAGGACTGAACTTCCACTGATTCTCGTGGTACCCCTGTTTTCCAAGGCCATTTTGATATTGTTTACTCCAGGACACTCATCAGGTTCTAGAAGGTCCTGATTTCAGGAGCTGAGTCTGATCCTCACTGTGGGGTTGGGCAGCAGGCATCCTCTGACCTCAGTGCCCACCGAGAGGGGTTCTGGGCTGTCCTGAGGGGGTCGGAGTGCTGGTGTGCTGTTGGGTGTTGGGAGGGGACAACTGAAACTCGTGGGGGAAAGCAGGTGG
The DNA here is from genome assembly GCF_001458135.2 of Marmota marmota marmota. Taxonomy (NCBI): domain Eukaryota; kingdom Metazoa; phylum Chordata; class Mammalia; order Rodentia; family Sciuridae; genus Marmota; species Marmota marmota. The sequence goes on along the minus strand of NW_026000068.1, from coordinate 3,750,346 downwards.
GTGAGAGGAGATGTGACCCGAGGGAGCCCAGGCTTCTCATGCGTGGGGGACCAAGCTTGGCCACAGTGCGCCTGCAGGTGCAGGAGGGCTGGCAAAGCAACCCGGGGAGCTATCGAGGAACCATCGGCCCTGTGGGGGGTGGACCTCCTGGGGCCCTGGCCGTCCAGCACAGGAGAGGAGAAACACTGTGTGCCCTGGACCAGGTACAGGAGGCGAGGCAGCCCCCAGGCAGGGCTGCAGTGAACCGCTTGGTCACCGTTTCCGCCTCCAGAGCCAGCGACTGAGGGAGGTCAGCTGTAAGCCTGGAGCTGTGCCAAAGAGCCCAGTGTGGGGCTCAGTAACAGCTGAAGCCAGGCGACTTGCCTCTTTCTGCACTTTAAGAACCCGGGAGTGTCTAAACACTTACTGAGGGCTTCTACCTGTCTGCTACCCAGGTGGGTTGTCCACACTACTGAAGGTAACCCGTGTGAGTACTGAACTGAAAGAGAAGAAACCATGTTTTGCTCAAAGTTTTTTTTTTTTTTCTGACATGCCCAGGATTCCATATTTTTCAAACCATCCCTTAGAACATCATCAGCTCTTAAGGAACCCAGGACAAATATTACTCAGCATCTCCCCTGCAAGATGGAGTGAACTCCTCCTGGAGAAGAGCCAACGGAATGGGACTCCCCAGCCTTTACCATCCAGTTCTAACATTTGTTAGCTGTGTGACTTGGGACGACTTGCTCAGACTCTCTGTGCTATTTTGAAATCTTGGAAGTAGATAAAAGGATAGCCACTTGCCATGAGTTTGTGAGACTTAACAATATATTTAAAACACATGACCCATAGAAAACTTTCCAAAAAGGTTTACTGAATTAATGGAAGAATGAGTGTAAAATACCCTACTTTGCCCTGACGATATCTGATTCTTCCTGGTAATTCAGGTGTCCCTGAGGTTGCTTCAGACCCTCTGAAGGAAGCCCTGAGTATTTCCATACCCAGCATCATGATCACCCCAAGCACAGCTCTGCTTCCCTTTGGACCTTCTGCTCGACTTCTCCACTCTCTCTCACTCCCTCACATACAGCTGTTCCAGGTACAAAGCCAGTTTCTCACCTCCCCTGGCTCAGCTCCTTCCTGCCTGGCCCTGGCTGGAGGACCCAAAGCTCAGGCAAGTGACCTACTTACACTGGCAGAGTTGAATTCCATTAACAAAGAAGCCAAGCATGACACTGCTGTATTAATGATTTATCTGAGTTACAATATTCTATATTAATAATTGCTAGTTTGACTAAGCACCCAGAGTGCAGTCACGTGGACATTTTAGTATTCCTTGGTAAGCAACAGAGTCACCCCACCAGCTGGCTGTGTCCTTAACATGTATTTAAAGGACAGGTGAACACAGGAGATTGATGTCTCCTTCTCGTCAGAGCGTCCCACTGAATCGAGGCCACTTACTTGGAAACTCATCAGAAACCTCGTGCACAGCTGCGGCGGCCCGCCACCTGGCAGGTGTCTGCAGCTGGATTATTAACCTCCTCGCCACTTTGCAAGGGACTCCCCGGGGCCTGTGTCCCCTGGGCCAGCTCTGTCACTCCTCACTGGGGACTCACCATCCACTTGAAGTGCCTCCATGAGGAAGGAAGGGGCAGGTGTCCGTCCCATCACCGCTGAGCAGAGCTGTTTCTGAGCCCAGAGGTCGATGCTACTGTATCACATTTGTTATTCTTCACGGTTAAAAGTTGTTTTTTGTTAATTGTGCACCCACTGACACATGGATTTAGAGCCTATCTGTTCATGTCAGCTGAGCCAATCAATAGGCCACACAGAAAGTACCAGGAGAGTGACGACTGCTCGCAGAGCCAGCCTCTCCTGCAATGCGGGAGGCCCACACCGACAGTAGCGTCATCCCAGGTGACACCGTGAGCCCTTGCCAAGGAAGCCAGCTTCACTGGCGACTTGCCTCTAGTGGCTGCTAGTCACACCTCTCCAGGAGCCTGCCATCTGCCACTGATTCCTCCCAGGCTCCTGCCCCCCTGCCCCACCAGAGGCTTACAATCCACCAGCCATGGGGCCACCACGTCCATTCTGGGATCACCATTTCCTTGGACTCAGAGCCTTCTCCCCCTCGTCTTCTGGACACGCACCTCCCAGAGCTCTGTTTGCGGGTCTTTCCCATATCTCAGTGTGCAATGACACAGTGTGGGGACGCGCTTGCTGTCACAGTGTTCTTGATGGTGGAGCAGCAGGTAGACCCAGGCCTCATGGCAAGCACAGTGGCCAACTGGCCAGAGGTGGCTTCTGAGGCTAATCATGTGGCTTGTGGCTCGTGTCCTAACTCTGCCTTTCCTGGGCATAAGCACCACATGTGTGCTGGTGTCTGGAGACCCTGCTTCTGTGTTTGCAGATGGAGGATAAATTCATGCTCTTTCACTGGGTGATTACAGGTGTAAGGACACACTTCAAAGGTAGCAAAGAGAAGACACCTTAGACTGTCCATCAAGATCACAGGATGGATTTGTAAAGAATGAAAACAGCACGTGGAGCCTGGAGAAGAAAGGAGAAGAGAGGAGAGGAGAAGGGGGGGGAGGGGAAGGGAGG